>NC_086099.1:42311298-42618964 GCF_963921235.1 Mobula hypostoma | reverse complement strand
CTGGTCAGGCAGCATTTATAGAGGCAAATGAACAGTTATGATTTGGTCCAAGACCCTTCATCAGGGCTGATTGTTTGCTTACTGCAGTCTGACTGCTAAGGATCTGCAGATCTTGGTTTTGGATTGTAGTTGCTGGCAGGTTAAATCTGGAGTAGAACCATTCTCAGAGAAGTTTTGTTTGATGTGAAGAGCAATATTGTAGTGAGATTGATCGAGAAGAATGTTGGGTATGACTTTGTTTGACAGTAGTCTTTGCTAAAATTTACTCGAGTCAGGAATAACTGTACTTTCTTTGTTTTACTTTTAGTGAGATGCGCGCATCTTACATTGTGGCGTGATGACATATGCCATTTACGTACTTTTATATAAAGCCCATAATGAATTATTTAACCAACAGAATGCTTAATCAAATAATCTTTACAATTTCACTTGAATATTACTGAAATATTAAATACACAAGCATCATGGTTAAATGCTGTCATGGAGAAAATACAAGGAGATCATTTCTGTTGGTAGTGAAACTTAAAGAAAATGCTCTACAGTCCTTAGTAATTGTTGGAGTCGAGGACTTGAATAAAGTTGAATAAGTCCTTGAATAGGTTTGGTTGAAGTGGACCCTGACAATTACTTTTACAGTGGTGGATGGCAAGGTAACCACTCTCCAGTTATAGCAGTTCACCATGTTTCCTTTCTTGAAGATGATTACATATAGGGAATTATTTCCATGTCAGTTATATATTTTATTCATTTTGCTGAATGCTGATAGAAATCTGAAAATGAGTGCAGAACAGAACTTTGTTCAGCCATGTGGCTATCTTCTTGTTCTAGATTTTAACTGGAGAAAATAGTACCTTGCCATTTATCTTGTGAATCTTCCCACAGAATGGAGAAATTATCAGTAATTTTTTTGTTCTGGTTGACAATCGCTTTTCAAACATGAATAACTTTGAAAGATGATACTGACCTGTGTAAATCAGTTTCTTTGCAAACAAATAATCAGCTACGATCTTCCTGTTTTTGAGGGGTAATTAAGCAGGTCGTATTTATGATTGATTTAACATTACTGGATGCACAGTAGTAGAAGATGAATAGTTTGGGCAAGTTAACTATATTTGTCAAGATGATGCTCAGAATGCAGGGTACTAATAACCTGTCAGCTTGAGTTTTTACTGGTTACTAGAAAGTTTAGAATTCTTTAATTTCGCTCCAGTGTATGTTCGGGCAGTTTTTGAAACTGAATGAATGAGGAAAGCTGCAATGATGTGCATTGTTGAAAACAAGCCTGCAAAGTTAAGTCAGATCCAGCCACTTCATTGATTGCTTGAGCATCAAATGGAAATCAAATCGAGAAGGTGGACAACTGGACTAGTTTATTTGATTAAGATGGCTATCTGATGTTTTGACGTAAGAAAAATGTTCATGTATGTGTATAATGTTTAAAGTAAATACAATATAATGTAAAATCACAATTATGAAGTTTTCAATTTTGGTATCTGTAAATACTGAAATGTTTTCTCTTTCCCCTTCAAATGTCAGTGCATTTTTAATTGGTCCTTGTTAATATCCTTTTCAGGAATATTTTGTTAAAGGGCTCATACCCAGCCAAAATTTGACACCTGAGCTTGAACAGTACAGTGTTCGTACCCGTCATGCTATTCAATGCATGCATCCAACTAAAATAAATGTGGATCTCATCTTGGAGCTGATTAGCCACTTGGGTAAGTGAAAAAATATTTTGTGTCCTCTAAAATAACAACTACTTCTGCTGAACCTGGATGTTTTCTATTATCTATGTTACTGGTCAAGCAATTCTTGTGCAATTTGTCTCGAACAAGCACGGCATTTTGTTTTATTTCTGAAAACATTGACCTGAAGTGAAACATTGTTGGTTTTGTTCAAAAAACAAGTGCAGGTTTAAATGTTTTCATTTTATGTTATGGTTACATCTGACACATTCTAATTCATTTTAATATTTGGTACTCCAATAAAAATCTCAAACTACTGCAAAAATCTGAGTTGAAAGTTACTGTTAAGTGCAGATAGAGTTGATCAAATAATTCATGATTCCTTTGTTGCGGTGGCAAGAACATTTGGAAGCAGTTGTATGGGCTTACCTAGCATCATAAACTTGATAATTATGCTAAATTCATTTTGCAGACAATATGCTAGTAAGTGGGTATAAATTGCTTGCCACTGTATGTAAAAGCACATAAAATGTACCATAGAGCATGGTTGCATGTGACAAATCTTAGCTGGAGTATTATGGAACTTTCTTTAAAGTGTCTCAATAAATTATTTGGTTATAGCAAGAAATAAAACTATCAAAACATACAGAAAACTACTGAATTGTCCATCTAGCTTTTCTGGAACACCTTGCATAATTTTGCACAACTCATTGAAAGGCTAGGAAAGAAAGCATCTGGAGTAGTCTAGTGGGGAGATGGATCCCATAACCACACAGCTTTATTCAAAAGATCAAAGTTGTTGTCTGAAGTCTTTCAAATCAAAGTGGTGATGTTTCCTTTTGAAGGAGGGGAAGAAATCCTTAGCTAGGTAGTAAGGATATTGTGAAGGTGAAGTGTTTTTGATCTTCTGTATGTTGACCTGGAAGAAGTTAGCATTTATCAAAAGGGAAGATTCTGGGCAAGTAGATTGAGACAGTGGGGATGTTTTGAAAGAGCTTGGTTACGTAGGTGAAAGCTTTGTGTACAAGATGTATCATGACACACCATGAAAAAAGGGGGATGAATGTTGACCGAATGGGGATGTTGAAAATGAAAGCAAGAAAAGCAGGGGGAAATTGCTATGCAAGACTGAAGTTAACTGATTGATATTCCCTTTTCAGAAAGAAGTAGCCAGTACAGAGCAATTGATGGTGCGGTATTAGTATTCTTACCCGGTCTGGCTCACATTCAACATCTTTTTGACCTTTTAACTACAGACAAAATGTTTCAAGATAGGAAAAGGTAAAGTTTTTTTCTATTGTCTGTTTGTATTCAATATCTGGGGAAATACCCATTTTTTTGGTCACAGAAGTTTTTATTAGCTAGAACTGCATAAAGATGGTTTGTGCTTCTTGTTATTCAAATGTCCAACTGGGGTTATTTCCATGATACAAGAAAATCTGCAGATACTTGAAATCCAAAGCAACACACAAAATGCTGGAGGAACTCAGTAGATCAGGCAATATCTATGGAAAGAGAAAACCGGCGACGTTTCGGGCCGAGGCCCTTCTTCAGACAGGACGAGAAAATCTGACTCTTCATGAAATTCCCACCTTGCAAATGGTTTTCTGACTTTATATCCATAATAATAGTTGCCAGGCACAATATACAACACATTGGTCTGTGCATATATATGTTAGGGATATAAGCGTTTGCCAGCCCACTGCCACTTGAGGTCTACTTGTGTCTCATCTGGTTGCTTAACATGATAATTGCTATTTAAAATAAATTCTCTTTAGCAGTGGCAGACCATCGGAATATATGCCTTTATTGGATGTGTTAGGTGACCAGCCATTATTAATTGGAGTAATTAAAGTATTACTTGACATCTTTGCCCTGCACCCTATCACAAAAAGTCCCTTCTTTCTCTTCACTTCCCCTCCTTATAATGTAAAATGCTCCCGTACTCTATGTTTTCTATTTGTAATGAAAGGTCCTTGACCAAAAACATATAGTTTGTTTTTCTCCCCATTAATACTGCTTAATTTGCTGAGTGATTCTAGCATCCTGCTTCTGTAATGATTGTAATGTGTTGATTAAGAAAAAAATGCAGTAAAATCCCAGTATATCACTTTCAAATGGTTACAGCAGTTTTCTCTTAGGAACTTTAATTTTAGAGAAAATTGACAGCATCTTTGCTGATACTTTTTTTTTCGCCCACTTGACTGAAAGCTGCTGACTTTGTGGATATACACAGTTCAGTTTAAATTTTTGTGTTCAGATTTGAAAAGCTTGAAACTTGAATGCTTGTGTGCTTTTTCAACAAGTAGGATAGGTAAGCACCACAGGCCCTGGGTAGATCCCCAGGGGCATTGTGTGCTGAAAAGCTGCAAGGGGAGAACAGAAAGGAATCAGACATACAGCATGGAAGCAAGCCTATCATGTCACAGAGACCACACTGACCATCAACTGCTTATTTACATTAATCACATTTTTAAAAATTCCTCACACAGTCTTTTCAGCTCACCCTAGATATTGCCAGTCACCTACAATAGAATCAATTTATAGTGATCAAATAGCCTACCAATCTAGCAAGTCCTTAAAATATGAGAGGAAACTAGGGGATGTTCAAACTCCACCTAGACAGCGTCCAAGGACAGGACTGAACCCAGATCTCTAGCACTATGAGGTAGTGGCTCTACTAGCTGCACTGCTGTGCTGTTCCAGATGGGCAGACCAGACCACAATTAAGAGAAGAGAAATTGGAGTGAGTGAGAGAGAGAGAGAAAAAAAAAGAAAGAAAAGTGGGTGTGTTACAGAAAGGGATGCCAGAGCTCACTGGGTCACTCTCCTATTCCCCTTAGCTCCTAATTTGCTCTAGATTACTCACTCTCTTGTTCTGGTGCCGCTCAAATAATGTCACAGCATCAGTAGAAGTCCTTATTTAAAATCCTGATTTCAGTAGAGCCAAAAGAAATTCAGGCACAGTAATGGTGGGAGAGGCCTGAGGGTTGAACCCTACCTCAAGAAGTTCTCCATCTAATGGGGTGGTTAAGAATCCAGCATTCCAGGCAACATGTTAGTTGAAATGACATACAGTCTGGGAAGATTTACCAATATACACATGTATATGAGTCACACCTTGGATCTTTCAAAATATTCCTTGCAAAATAACTTACAGTATTTTACAGGTTCTTGAGAGAAGTTCCATTCTATTATTTAACGAGTGCTATAGGACAATTTTTGTTCATTTTAAAGGAAAGTTTGATCAAGTGATATTGCTGTACATCCTCAGTACTATGCTGGAGTTCTTTCTGCATTATTTGTTGAGAACATTGGAAAGGGCATTCAACATATAGTTTTACAGATTTTTGTTGCTTTCTTTTTGTCATTATGACTGAAATTGAACATGATGTTCTAATTTTTGTTCTGATTATTTTACCAAAAGCATTAGCACAACCTTAACTATCTACTTCCAACCTTCTTGCTCTACATCTGTGCATTTTTATAAAAGTACTTAATCACATCAACTAGTTAATTATACAGTTTCTAGGTTCTAAGATTACCTTCTGGGTTTCACTAGGCTAATAAAGTTGGCTTCATTATCTTGAAGAAAATAACTGCAGGTGATGGGGAAGAAAGAAACAAATAGAAAATGCTGGAAGTACCCAACGAGTCAAATAACTCAGAGTCCTTCCAGCACTTTCTGTATTTGCTTTGGATTTACAACCAAGGATGCTTTTTTGCATGTTGTCTTTCAAGGTTTTGATTTCTGTTGACAATTAGGTTTTCAATTTTCCAGTTGATATGCAACACCCTGCAGTTATTTTCTAGATTCCTTTTTGCAAGTTATTGTATGTTCCTTCACTGCAAGTTATTGCAAAGCTTCATGCATTTTAAGCAAAAAAAATGCAAACTGCAGGAGGAAGTCGTGGGTGAGCAGCATTTGTGGAGTGGGCTGGGAGAAATGATGCACAAGAACCTATCAGCAACCCTCCCCTCCACAAGGATGCTGCTCACCTGCTGTGCAACATTTTGTTCTTTGCTTTGGATTTCAGCATCTGTAGTTTCGTGTATCTCCAAGCATTTTGCGTTGCTATGTGATTTTAATTTGGCAGAATACAAGTAATGAGTGTGAGTAGTATATAATTTCTAGTGTGGCAAGGCTGTGTGGAATTTGGAAGAATGGGTGGTCTTTAGAGAAAATGAACAGATGTTGGTTTTTAGGGTGAACTTGATGGGTTATCATTGATTATCATTATCTTTCCTTATTCATTCCCTTCCCTTGAATAAACGATGCTATTTTTGCTTATCTCATTTTTGTTTATTTTTAGATGATACCAACAAGTAATTTAAGTTTTATGTTGCTAAATTTGTAGGTACAAAGTGATTGCTTTGCACTCTATCCTTTCATCACAAGATCAAGCTGCAGCCTTCACAGTCCCACCACCCGGAGTTCGGAAGGTAATTGGAATAGTCACTCAATCAGACTGGTTTCTGTTCATCTTTTAAATGATGTGTGGAAATGGAGATTGTAATAACATGTACCTGTACGTAGATACTTTGAAGGTTATCAGTGGCTATGTTCACTTCTTATGAATGTGATGATTCTTTGTAAAAATAAATAAATAAATCAACTGCAACTTAAGCAAAGGCAAAATTCAACACTTACTATTAAACATTAACCCAATGTACTGTATACGTCTCATGCCTTGGGAGTTAGGTATAGAAAAAATCATTAAGAAATAGTAATACCCTCAAATGTTGAGGATTAGATTAGATTATGAGAACACTCAGTCCTCTTTTATTGTCATTTAGAAATACATACGTACATTAAGAAATGATACAATGTTTCTCCGGAGTGATATCACAGAAAACAGGACAGACCAAGGACTAACACTGACAGAACCACATAATTATAACCTATAGTTACAGCAGTGCAAAGCAATACCATAATTTGATAAAGAACAGACCATGGGCACAGTAAAAAAAAAAGTCTCAAAAGTCCCTAGTCGATCGACTCCCGAGTCCCCGATAGCGGCAGCAAAAGGGAGAAACTCCCTGCCATAAACCTCCAGGCACCGTCAACTTGCCAATACCTTGGAAGCAGCCAACCCTGAGTCCATCCGTCTGAAAACTCCGAGCTTCCGAGCAGCCTCTCCAATACCACCTCCTGAGCGCCATCCTCTGCTGAGCATCTTCGATCTTTCCCCGGCTGCTGAAGCACGCAAAGCCGAGGATTTCAGGGCTTTCAGCTCCGGAGATTCTGGTTACCACACAGTAGCAGTGGCAGCGAAGCGGCTTTTCAGAAGTTTTCCTGATGTTCCACTGTGCTCTCACGTCTGTTGCCATCAAATCAGGATTGTGCACGGTCCCCTACTTGACAGATAACAGATATTCATCGCCGAAGTGGCCGTGCGCGCTGCCGTCGCACCACCATCTTCTCCCCCCTCCCGGGAGAATATTCTCATCAATATTCCACTTGTGTAGGCTGATTCAATAAAAATGTTTACCACAATGTCATAAAGAGGCCATCCCTGATATCAGTTCCAAACCCGCATTGTGTGAAATGACCCAGTCAGCTCTATTCCCTTGTTTTATCCCTATTGCCTTGCAAATGTATTTCGCACTGGCATTTTTCCAATGCTCTTTTAAGATCACTGATTATCTCTGCTTCCACCACTTGTAGGTAGTGAGTTCCATCTCATTGCTAATCTCTGCATAAGTAAGTTCTTTTGTGCAGAATCTTAAATCTGTGTCCCTTAGTCCCATACCATCAGCTTTTAGGATTTAAGAGTTTTCTTTGTCGACACTACCTAAACCTTATTCACATCTATGAAATCAACTCCCAGCTTCTTTTGCTCTACATATTCTCCAACTTAACATCAAGTCCACGAATATGTTACATGAATTAAAACAATTATTCATTCCCAGATGACTTTTTGAATGGGAAAAGGACTCAGCTATGGCTTACAAAGGAAATTTAGGATAGAATTATATTCAAAGATAAGGCACATAAAATTGTCAGGAAAGCATTAAGTCAGAAGTTTAGAAGCAGTTTGGATTACACAGAGCAGAAGAAAAAGTTTGATTAAGAGGGGAGGATGGAGTATGCTTGTGTAAAATCTGATAATCTGTAAATATATAAAGAATAAGACTGGAAAAAATGGCATGGTTAGTTATCTTCCTAAATTCTGCAAACTTGCCTATATCCACTCTTAATTATTTTAATCCAGCAACAGTTGGGCTAATTCTATTGGGCTAACTTGCACTTTGTTGTGGATGATTGGTACAATTTTAATTGCTCACCACATCTTCAAAATACGTGAGCCTCAATTTTGTTAACCAATCCTTTACATGGTATGTTATCAAAGGCTTTCTTAAAACCACCAAAGACAACATCCACTATATTACTTTCAGCAACTTTTTTGTCTATTATCAAAATAAATACAGTTAAGAATGAAACTGTAAGGTCTGATGGATAGAGCATCAAACTTCGGTGTGTGATGCAGAGTTATCAGAGGAATGCAGGTTCGAGTCCTGTCTCATTTAGTTTACCAGTCTTAAAGTTCAGGGTGGTGTGGTAGTGTAATGGTTAGCATAACACTATTACAGCTCCAGCAATCCATGTTGAATTCGTCCTCTGTCTGTAAGGAATTATTATCTCCTTGCAACTGTGTGTGTTTTCCCTGGTTTCCTCCCACATTCCAAAGACATACAGGTTAGTAGGTTAATTGGTCACATGGGGGTAATTGGGTGGCAGAGGCTTATTGGGCCGGAAGGTCGTGTTACCATGCTGTATGCCTAAATAATTTTTTTAAAATTCAATTTAACACATTCTGCTTTTACAGATTTGTGCTGCCTCACCTTAACTAATTCAAACCTCTTCAAGTACTTGTTAATTTTTCCCTTGATTATTGTTTCTAAAACTTTATCTATAGTTCTTATTAAATTGACCACCCTGTAATTTCCAGGAGTGTCATTGCATCCTTTCTTGAATGAGATGTCAGGTTTCCTGCTTTACAATTCTTTGGCACTCCCCTATATCTAGTGATGATTGGAAAGTTATATCAAACCCTAATTTTGAAGGTTAATCAACCCTAAGGTTATATCACACCCTGAGGCATTATCAGCCTTTCCAGTCCATTCATCATCCTTATCATCTCCACACAAATGATATTTTCTCAGCATCTTTTTTGAGTAAAAGCTCATACAGAATGCTTATACGGTCGACCTTCACTAATCCGACTACCTGTAATCCCGTTCCTTCAATAATCCGGCACTCCTCAGGTCCCAATGGTGCTGGATTAGTGAAGGCCGACCTGTACCTTGCCATCCATCTTGAAGCAAGTATTATCTTCTTTAATTCTAATGTGACCCACACTGCTGTATTTTTTCCATTCTGGGAGAAAAATTTTGGTTTCCATTTTTATATTGGTTTTTATTCTACATTCATATTCCCTATTACTTTTTTTTTCTTTTCCACTCTCAATGTACTTGATCTGGTTCTTGTATGGGGGAAAAAAATATCAATTGGCACGTATCATGTATTCTGTTAGTTTCCTCATTCGGTGTCCTTCTCAATGCAAGGAGTCAGAACTGAAGTACATTTTCCATAATGGTCAGTCATTGTTCCATTACAGTTTATTTCTATCAATCCTTGGTTCCATTCTATCTTGGGTAGATCACCTGTCCTCTCATTAAGTGGCTCTCTGAATGTAGAAGTTGTACTTTAGATTTTTCATTGCTCTTCTCCATTACTAATAAACTTTATAATATTGTGATTTGTCTTGCTCAAGAATTCCCTCCCCCGCTCCCCATTGACACTTTTTATATTCACGATTCTCACCATATTCATTAGCGGCAATGCCCTCTTCCTAAGGCTTTCTCATAAGTGCTCCAGATACATTTTCTTATGCAAAGCTGATTCAGTCCTGTGTGTGACAATGGTCACTCCACAGAATAGAACTAATTAATCACAATCGTTATCCAATGACTCTAAAGGCTTCATTGGCAATTGAAACCAGAAGGATGAAAGGCAACCCTGTTTCTTTTGCTGATCATTGTCTACAAAATATTATTTGCTTTGATTTTTGTTCATCAGTTTGTAATATGTTGAAATAAAAATAACCGTTTTTCCACCTGTAACATATAACATAGCCGGGATGAATGATAAAGCAGGAATGGAATTGATGCATACAATTAGAGTTATGGGTCATCTTTTTTCTGCATTGTAAAATTGTATGGAATAAATAATATGCTATCATGGCCAGTTAAGATTTTTTCATCACAAATAATGAGAGAGGTATGGTGGTATCGATTAAAACCTAAAGCAGGAAAGATTGGAATTCTTTGCACCTAATTATTTAATTGTGTAATTTTTCAGATTGTTTTGGCAACAAATATTGCAGAAACAGGAATCACAATTCCTGATGTTGTCTTTGTCATTGATGCTGGAAAGACTAAAGAAAACAGGTTTGTTTAGCATGTATTATGTAGTCTGAATTATCTTAATTGCTATATATATATTGCAGCTGTTTTTCTGATTTTGTAACTGAATGATACTTAAAATATTTTAGTTACTATTATAAATCTATACTACTGCATATAACTAACAATTTTTGTCATTAAATCTGTTTTGTAACATTCATCTGAATGAAATATTATTTGCTAACACAGATTTTTTTCAACATCTTGTAAATTTGTAGACTACATGATAATCTAGTTTATGTTGTTTGTAGGTATCGTGAAAGTAGCCAAATGAGCTCATTGGTGGAGACATTTATCAGCAAAGCCAATGCACTTCAGAGACAGGGTCGAGCTGGTCGTGTCCGAGAGGGATTCTGTTTTCGTTTGTACACAAAAGCAAGGTGAATACTCAGAAAATCTGAAAGAGTGACATTATTGTCTGCAATTGCTTCAATGAGAGTTTTCTATTCTATCTTTTGAAATGTGATATTTTAGCAAAATAACTTGTCTTCTATAATAATGATACAGAGCAAGTGGGCAAACAGCAGCAGAATATTTATTGGGAAGGAGGGGAAAAAGCATTACAAGGCCAGTGGTATAGATCAGAAGATGACAAGAAGCCCATATTAAACCTGTGATAAACAAACCCCCTATCTCCCTTTTACTGGAGTATTTAAGAGGTTTTACTTGGAGGGTTATGCAATATTAGAAGTGGAGGCTTGTCTTTGAGACTGTTAGTGACTTGTTCAGCAACACTTCAATGCAACCATAACGTACATTAACTCTAAATATATATTAAATCCTTGTGCATAGAAATACGTACTTCATTTGCTTATCATGTCACATATTATTTTCAAAGCACCAAGTTTTCCAGGTTCAACAGTCCACAGGTCCTGCTATAACCTGGAAGGACCTGTAGATTCAATTACTGATCGCCATTATTCATGTTCAAAATATTCCAGTTAATAGAGTGAGACTGTTACATTATGGGTGTTGTATTCAGTGAAGTATTCCCAGAGCACCTCGTACACATATTTTGGAAGTTGACCCTTGGGTTGAACTCCTCATTCAGGAACTGGCAGGCTCACAATATTAGCTGAGAATGAAGCAGTTGCATGCGTAAGAATGTGTTTATAGTTTTGTTAAATTAGTAGATCAAAGACCAAGTCAACCATAAATTTATTGCATTTTAAACAATGTTTTGGGTTTGCTTGTTCGTATAACTTTTCTAAAGTCTGACAAATGTGTTTTGTTGCACAGAATTAGTGTTAGTCAATTGGCAAATATTTTTAAATTTTATTTTTTCATTTTTTTAAGGCAATGGGCACTTATTTAGAATTATAACGCACAGGAACAGGCCCTTCAGCCCACCTAGTCCATGCCATCCAGGATGCCCCACCTAAGCTAGTCTCATTTGCGAGTGCTTATTTACGCTTTAAAAAAAAACTTTGAATTGTGTAGAAAGGTTTGCTTTGAAACCTTGTAATTTTTGCTATTATATTTCCATTATGAATGGTTATTTTCAAATGGGGCCCTTATTTTAAAGAAATAATGTAATTTGCTTTATTTATCTAGGTATGACAGTTTCATAGATTACTCTGTCCCAGAAATTTTACGAGTACCCTTGGAAGAGCTTTGCCTTCATATCATGGTAATGTTTACTTCGAATTTCAGACTTTAAATGATGCTAAGATTGCCCGTTAGGGCATCGTTGTGTGTCATTGAATATTAATATATTCAATGACTATTTCCAAAAAATATTTAAATCTATTATATGCTGATGTAATATGTTATTCTCTAGTGCAAATCTACATTCTGATGTGTTTATTATGGTGTTCTCATTTAATTATTAATATGGTTTAAAGTAATAGAGGAAGCAACAGTGTTAAATGATGTGTCAGTACTACTAGGAATGTGAGTGGTGTTGGGTATATGCGGAGCAAGAACAACAATGGAGTAGTAGGATTAAACACTTTTACTGAGTCATGTTAGCTGCAGTACACACTAAACAACTTATAGTACAGGAGTGACCAAATGGGTCCGCTGAGACAAAAAGCATGCGAGCTTACTACATTCTTGCAATTGATTTGATATGATTCAAAGGGAAACTGGAAAATCCAGAGAAACCCCATTCACTCATAAAGAAAACATGCAGATATCTCCAAAGACAGCATAGGAGGCCAGGACTGAACCTGAATCACTGGAATTGAGACAGCAACTGTACAAATCATGCCACTGTGCTGCCTCAATTCTAGCCCAGGGGTACAGTTTTTAAAGTTAAATTAATCAAAGTAGATAGATACTTTATTGATCTCAAAAGAAATTAGTGTCACAGCAGCATTATAAGTGCACAGATATACAAATATTAGAAGAGAGGAAAGAAAGAATAAAAAAATAAATCTAACACTTCCCCAGCTACAGGTTGTCGCGTTATACTAATGGCCGAGGGTAAGAATGACCTCTTATAGTGCTCTTTGGAGCAGTGCATTTGTCTTTGTCTATTATGAAAATGCTCCTCTGTTCAGCCAAGGTGGCATGCAGACAGTGTGAAACATTGTCCAGCATCGCCAGGATTATCCATTGGGGCCTGAACATCCAAACCACTTGCAGGTGGTTACCATCTTAATTGTAGTACTTGCTATTATATGATTTGGGGGATTGGCTCATTGAATGCTGACTTTCTGAATACTTACTAGTGATAGTGTCATACAACACAGAAATAGGCCCATCAGCTCATCTTTTCCAGGCGATTATTGAGTTCCTATCAATACTCATTCAATTTACCATCCATTATCCAAGCCTTTGATAATTCATATACGTGTCTAGATACTTCATTATAAGAGTAGTTTGAGAGTATTGACTCCACCAGCCACTCAATGCAGTACGTTCCAGATTCTGACCACCTCCTACAAGGAAAAAATTCTTTCTCAGATTCCCTGTGAACCTCTCATCCCTTTCCCTTACCCCTATCCTAAACCTATGCCCTCCAGCTATTGACATCTATGTTATTGGGAAAAGTCTCCTACTATGTAACGTATCTAATCTGTCACAGTTGTATATACTTCTGTTAGATTTTGTCAGCTCACTATTTCAATGAAAACAAAGCTAGTCTATCCAGTATTTTCTCATAACTCTAATACTCAATCCCAGGCAGCATCCTAGTGAATCTCCTCTGTACCCGCTTCAGGACATTAACATTGTTCCTGTCATAAGGGCATGGCTGGGAACAGACCCAAGTGCAAGACACAGACATTCAAGTACTAGGGACAGGACTAGGATACAGGGCGATGGCAAGGACATGGACAGGAAAACCAGGAACCTGGACAGGACTGAACAAGAGAGCTAGGAGCCCAGGCTTGGACTCCGAGCCAGAGACTGGACAAGGACCCAGTACCTGGGTCTTGCCTCTGGCTCGGACCCCAGACTAGGCAAGGACAAGGCTTGGCAGGCAGGTAGGAGGAGGCTGGAGTCTTCAGGCTAGAAGCTAGAGGCTTGGCTTGGCTTGGCTTGGCAAGAGGCTCGAGGCTAGAGACTTGGCTTGGCAAGAGGCTCGAGGCTAGAGACTTGGCTTGGCAAGAGGCTCGAGGCTAGAGACTTGGCTTGGCAAGAGGCTCGAGGCTGGAGTCTACAGGCTCGAGGCTAGGCAAGAGACGAGGTGAGGCGTGGCAGGAGGCTGGAGACTAGAGGCGAGGCTTTGCAGGCTCCTCCTGGGCAGGGCGCGGATCACCACCCGACAGAGGCAAGGGACAGGAAGGGACAGAACCAACCCCAGGTAACGGCAAGACGGCCTGGCTTACCTGGGCAGAGGCAAGGGACAGAACCAACCCCAGGTAACGGCAAGACGGCCTGGCTTACCTGGGCAGAGGCAAGGGACAGAACCAACCCCAGGTAACGGCAAGACGGCCTGGCTTACCTGGGCGGAGGCAAGGGACAGGAAAGGAGCTAGGTACAGGGTGGCTCCAGGACCAGACAGCAAGACAAGGCAAGGCTACTGGCAAAGCAAGGCAAGACGAGAACTTCAGGTGAGGTGAGAGTTACCGGCAATACAAGGCAGGGCTTCTGGCAAAGCAAGACGAGACAGAACTTCAGGTGAGACGAGAGTTACCGGCAAGACAAGGCAAGGCTTCAGGCGAGGAAACAGAAGGCAGGGGAAGGGATACAAGGAGTAAGGACAAAAACAATCCAGCAACCACGCACTGGTCTCTGGAGATATTTATGCAGCCAGCCCCAACTAGCATCAGCTACCTCAATTAGCTCAACAAGGACAGAAACAGAGTAGATAGGAAAACCTGGAGCAAGGGTCGATGGACCGGACCGTGAACCAGAATACAGACTTCATGGACCAGACCATGACAGTTCCTTTGTGTAGGGTGACCAGAACTGTACACAGTACTCTAATTGTCCACCAACCCATGATATTTGAAGTTGTTTCATAACACTCTTGCTGTTTATTGAAAGCAAGTATCCCTTGGCCTTCTCCATCACCTTGTCTACCTGTGCTATCATATTTAGGGATCCTTGAATTTGTACACTGAGGTCCCTCTGTGCTTCTTAGAGCCCAGTATTCATTGTGAATGTTCTACCTTTTATTAGTCCTCACAGAATGTATCACCTCAGAATTATCAGGATTGTTCCATCTGCCGGTGTTCTATCTATTGTACCAACTGATCAATATCATTTGGTATCTTATAACTATTCTTGCAATCATCATTCCTGTCACAACGTCTCTGGGAGCTGAGTTGCCTGACTTTTGTGTCAGTGGGCAGCTTTCTCTTCCAGTGTCCATATTCTGCCAAGACGTTTTTTGCGCATCTGGAGTGATAACCCTGAAGAGAGTCATCAGGCTGAGTGAAGCAGGAGCAGACTCTCTGGCTCAATCAGCCTTTTGATTTGGGGACAAGAAAATGCAATCAATCAGAAGAAGATTTGCCTTGCTGTATTATTCATTATTCCCTTGGCAGATTATTATCAAGATAATTTACTGTAAATTTCTTAATCTTAACAATCCAGACTGAGTTCATTGAAACTCAAATGGCTTGGAACAGTGAAAGAAAACTATGAACAGTACATTAAGGTTTTTATTTCAGCCATCTACTTTGGTAAAATATTTGTTAGTTATTGTTAATAAAGAGGTTTTTGTTGACCCAGTGTAGCTTACAATCTCAAAGAACTGGAAATGTAAAACTCTTGCACACGTGTTTTAAAAAATATATATTTATTCAATTTCCTTTGACCTTAGTCTCTTACAGAATCATCTCATGCTCCATCTGCTCTTGTTAATGCTTATATCTTCAGTTGCATAGGGACAGTTCCATGACAGTAGAAGTTAACACTGTTTTTGTTGTCAAATTGGTTGATACCCATACATCGTTTTCCTATGTGCTATGATTTTTCTTATTTATTTTGTATTTTAGAAATGCAATCATGGATCTCCGGAAGATTTTCTTGCCCGAGCTTTGGATCCACCACAAATCCAAGTCATTAGTAATGCTATAAACTTGCTGAGGAAAATTGGAGCTTGTGAAATCAACAAACCTGAATTGACTCCATTAGGGCAACATCTTGCTGCCCTTCCAGTAAATGTGAAAATTGGGAAAATGTTAATTTTTGGAGCAATTTTTAGCTGTTTAGAACCTGTGGTAAGTAAAGTGGAAATACAAATTAAGATTTCAATTTGTGTAGTTTGGCATTTAAAAAATCTCTGCTCATTATGTCCTAAGGTAAAATAAAATAGCTACAAGTAATTTGCTGAACCTTTTAAATCTGGAATCATTAACTTGGTTAATTATCCATTTAGTTGTTGTAAGCCACTTTCTCTTAGTATTGTTTCTGAGCAATCAAACTGATTTATCAGTAATGCAACCTAAATTCAGACTAGATTTATTTACCCTTATATGCTCATCACCATGCCTAAACCTCTGCCAAATGAGTATTTGAATCTAGGCTCCATGCTGAATGCAGAAGAGCATGGCAGGACCCAGCATCATGTAAACATGTAAAGCTGTAGTATTGGTTAACAATTATGATCATGGAGAAAGTCCCATGAACACTTAATGATAGCAGAAATAAGACAAGGATGAGCTATTTACAGAAGTGCGAGTAAATAATCCAACAAAACCTGCTCAGAATTTCCGCTATCACAAAAGCTTCTTTTAAGGCAATTTAATTCCCTTCATGTGATTGCAGTAATCTGCTGAATACACTGGATGCAACAAAGGTTTAACAGCCCAACTGCAGAGCTTAAAGGTTGGCACACCACTAACCAGCAAGGTGGTAGTTATATTTATTAAATCATGTGAATAAATAGCTCTCATGTTAGAAAACAATAAAGAACGATAAATCCCATTTGATTAGTTACCAAATTGCTAGTTTACTTTCAATCACAAGGAAAGCAAAAGAAACTCATGAAAATTTTGTGGTGTGTACTCGCCAATATCCTTGATGACTATTGATCAGCACCGATTGGTGCTGAGGTTGGCATTAAGAAAACCTAGTAAATTAAATGCAGTCAGAATCTGAGAAGTTTGAATTGGTTGGAGCAACATCTAGCATAAAAGTATATTGTTTCTTTCCCTTCCATTCACAGCTCTTTAGGTAACGGGCAGTACTTGGACTTGGGCTGATATGTCAAATAACATAAAATTGCTTATACGTCCTCCCTACGTTTGATTGATAAGTGTATATACAATTCTGACTAAAACTTTTATGTAAAGTTCTCTATTTTCTTATCCTCCCATAAAATAAACTTCATTAGTTTTAAGATTTTGGTGAACTCTTCTGGAATTTTTCAGGTTGACATGCATTTTCTCATTGGACTTCAGGAGCTAATTTTTAAAATGCATGATAGAGGTACAAGTTAACGTGGCAACAGTGCACATCAGGAAACAGTAGACATAATGCTCTCTGTGAAGGAGTGCTAGCAGTTTTCAAGATACTGTGCCTCATGGGGGATGAAAATCTCTGCTAAACGTTTATAATTTATGTCAAATACTGAGTTAAACATATGATTTGTTTACAGGCAATCATTGCTGCTGCCATGACTGAAAAATCTCCCTTTGTTACTCCAGTGAATGGAAAAGATGAAGCAAACCTTGCAAAAGCAGCCATGTCATTGTCTAATTCAGATCATCTGACTATTTACAATGCATATTTGGGGTATGCCTCAACCTTTGTCATTGTGTTGTCTGTTATTAATTAAACTTGAAAGAAATGTTTCTGGATTTCTTAAACATGGTTATATGCATCAGGCACACTTCAATTAGTGATTCCATTGTATCTAAATTTGATGTTTTGTTTCAATGCTAAGATGGAAGAATGTGCGGAGTGATGGATATCGAGCTGAAATGGCTTATTGCAAGAAACACTTCTTGAGCAGGACTGCGCTTCTAACAATGGAGGTCTGTACTTTGATTCTAATAAACACTGTAATTTTATGCTTTTATTTTAATATTGTAGTTTGTGCCTTTCGTTCAAGATTTTTGTGCTGATGTCTTCCCAGAGGTTTAATATTATACATATTCTTATAATGAAAAGAAGTTTAGAGAATGAATGGATAGTTATGTTGAGCTTTTAGCATAAAATAATTTGTATTTAAAGGATAAAGTTCTACATATTTTTTATAATGAAATTATAATTGTAAAAAAAAACCCACAAGCAGAATGGTTGTTCATGATATGTTTCTGGAAAATAACCTTGCAGGATGTTAAACAAGAACTCATCAAGCTGATGGAGGCAGTGGGTTTTGTGTCACCAAGATCCAGAAGAACTAAGAATCAAAGCTGCAATTCAGGGTCCTTGCCAGAATACAATAAACAGAGCTTATCAAATCAGGAAGTGCCCCTTCTTAAAGCTGTATTAACAGCAGGACTCTATGACAATATTGGGAAGATTATTTATACTCCATCAGTAGACATCGCTGACAAGGTGATTTGTTCCATAGAAACTGCACAAGGTAAAGCACAACCACATCCTTCATCTATCAACAGGGATCTTCAGACCAATGGCTGGATTTTGTACCAGGAAAAGGTAACTGATCAATAGTTTTTGTACTCATTTTGGTGTGATCTTTATAGGATTATTTAAAGATTTTGTCCAGCTTGTATTTGGTACTTTCTTGTCACCTGAAAAGAAGTGTAATCTGTTGCAAAAGGTGTTGAAGAAATATTGATGTGTTGCAGATATTAGTTCAGGCAGTGCTAATGCAGAAAAATAAAATAAGCCAATGTCGCAAACAAATATAACAAAGATGGATAGTCCTGAAATGGACAGAGTGAATGAATTGTATTAAGTTGGAGAATATGATATTCCAATGCATCTGCAAGAAGAGTTGCAACAACTTTTCTTTCACTTTTCTGTTTTCTTTCCTGAAGAGGTTTTTTATTACTGCCCATAACGTCACTGGTGTTTAGGGCAGCAATGAACGTTCTCCATCTCTGGCGGTGTTCAGGGCTCCCTCATCATATCAGTAGCCTGGTTGTTACTTCCTGGTGGAAACTCAAGAATACCATCACACTCAGATGTCGAAGGATTCTTCATTGCTGTTTCCATAACAATTTGGTTTTACCAGTCACGGTTGTTAGCCATGAGCTGAACCCCTGAACCTGGAGGACTGGTGGACCACTCTTAGTCTGGCCTCTACCTTTTGACCTGTTTGGCATGGGTGACCCTACCAAGAGCCGAAGTATAAAGCCCTGACTCCAGCCAACTTTGCTCTCCAGGTAATTGAGGCACGCAAGCCTCCAAACGACAACAAGGTTGTGGTCCTCTTGGAGGAGAAGACAGAACAAAATCTTGAATTCCAATATCTCTCCGGGCCTTTCTCACCCTTCACTTTCCTCTGACCTCATTGCTTTCCTGCAGTTATAACCCCTGCTTTATTTTCACTATCCTTTCTGCTCATCTCTTTGATTCCCAAACAGTCTTATCATAAGAGATCTCAGCTTTATCCTATCCACATAAGTCCATGACATTTAAGGTGTCCTCTGCCATCTACTGTTTCAAATTCCCTAGAACTAACTAGTTCATCTTCCTTATAGGTGTATAGTCCCTGTAAAGCTCAATCCAAAATCTGCTCTTCCTTGAAGGAGAGAGGGAAGAGATTTAATACGAACCCCGGTGGTGGAGGGGATGTTGCAATTTTTTTATCCAGAAGGTGATCAATGTATGGAAAGAGCTGCCAGAAGAAGTGTTTAAAGCAGTTACATTAACAACATAAAAAGATACTTGGACAGGAACATGAATAAGATACGAAAATGTGGGCTAAATGCAGGCAAATTGGACTACTATGAATCTTGGTTAACATGGACCAGTTGGGCTGAAGGGGCTGTCTCCATATTATGGGGCTATCTAGTTATCTGACTAGTGACCCAATCCACTCCAATAAGCTCATTTGCCAGATTGAACTCACCTTCGCATTGAATTTTTTTTCAGCTTCCTTCACTTCTGTCACCTAAAAGGTGCAGCATTAGGCACTCACTGTGGGATGTGTGGAACAGTATTTGTTTTAGTCCTACTCAAGCTCCACTCCCTCAACTCTTTTTCTGAACTACATTGATTCTGTTTCCTGCGTACATACAGGATTTAAATTTCATTACTTTTGCTGCCAGTTTGCAACATGCTCTGACTTCCACATGGTCCATCTCTGTCTCTTGCATTCTTTTCCTGGATTTCTTTGACTGAACAAGATTTCTTTTCCTTCCAGCGCTGGCATGTCAGAAATTTTTAAAGTAGCTGATCAAGTCACTTTTTGGTTATTGTGGAACTGGCCAATTAATGTTCCCTCTCTAATTTATTAAAGGTACTGCTTTCTACGTGAATTGAACTGCACCTTCAGCTAAGAAATCCCGCAGAAGATTGTTCTCTCACTGTTATGAATCTGTACTGTAACTTCCGGCAATGTTGTACTTAAATGCTATATCCTTTCTTTGATAAATGCTATGTACAAAATGGAGTCTCATACAATTCTGCATATAAAAATCACTCGTAAGCAGAATAACTACATAAAGTTGCTGAAGAGATAGATGCATTAGTAATGATCTTTCAAGAATCACTTGATTCTGGCATGGTTCAGGAGGACTGAAAAATTGCAAATGTCACTGCAGTCTTTAAGAAGGGAGGAAGGCAAAAGAAAGGAAATTATAGGCTAGTTAGCATAACCTCAGTGGTTGGGTAGGTGTTGGGGAGTCTGTTATTAAGGATGAGGTTTCAGGATGCTTGAAGATTAACGATAAAATAAGTCAATCAGCACGGTTTCTGTAAAGGGAAATCTTGCCTGACAAATCTGTTAGTTTGAGGAAGTAACTAGCAAGGTGGACAAAGGAGAGGCAGTGGATGTCATTTACTTGGATTTTCAGAAGGCATTTGATAAGGTGCCACACATGAGGCTGCTTAACAAGATAAAATCCTATTGTGTTACAGGGAAGATACTGGCATGGATAGAGGAATGGCTGACAGGCAGGAGGCAGTGAATGGAAATAAAGGGATTTTTTTTTCTGGTTGACTGCCAGTGGCTGGTAGTGTTCCTCAGGGGTCAGCATTGGGACCACTACTCTTCACATTGTTTGTTAATGATTTGTATAACGGAATTGATGGCTTTGGGGCAAGGTTTGTGGATGATACGAAGATAGGTGGAGGGGTAGAACAAATGTGATTGCAGCAGGACTTGGACAAATTGGAAGAATGGGCAAAAAAAGTGAGGTGGAATACAGTGGTGGGAAATGTATGATAATACATTTTGGTAAAAGGATTAATAGTGCAGGCTGTTATGTAAATAGGAAGAAAGTTCAACCATCAGAGGCGCAGAGGGACGTAGGAGTCCTCGTGTAAGACTACCTGAAGATTAATTTATAGGTTGAGTCTGTGGTGAAGAAGGCAAATGCAACATAGGCATTCATTACAAGGGGAATAGAATATAGAAACAAGGAGGTAATGCTGAGCCTTTATCAGACACTAGTCAGGCTGCACTTGGAGTATTGTCGATAGTTTTGGGCCCCATATCTCAGAAAGGATGTGTTGTCATTGGAATTGGTCCAGAGGAGGTCACAAGGATGATTCCGGGAATGAAGGGGTTAACGTATACTTGATGGAATTTAGAAGAATGCAGGGGGATCTCATTGAAACCTACTGAATGCTGAAAAGACGAGATAAAGTAGAGACGGAGAGGATGCTTCCTATGGTAGGGACATCCAGAACTAGAGGGCACAGCCTCAAAATTGAGGGGTGACCTTTTAGAACAGAGATAAGGAGGATTTTTTTAGCCAGAGAGTAGCGAATCTGTGGAATACTCTGCCACAGACAGCTGTGGAGTCCAAGACCGTGGGTATATTTAAAGCAAAAATTGATAGCTTCCTGATTGGTCAGAGCACCGAAGGATATGGCGAGGAGGCAGGTGTATGGGGTTGAGTGGGATCCGGGATCAGCCATGATAGAATGGCAGAGCAGACTTAGTGGGGTGAATGGCCAAATTCTGCTCCTATGTCTTATGGTCTTATAATTTTATACAGTAGTCAAGTATATGGTCATAGTTGAGGAGCTATATGTATATTGTTGAGTTTTGTTGACAAACTTGTTTTCCAATGGATCATTCCACTTTTGTTTTCCATACAAGGTGAAGTACAGCAAGATCTATGTGCGAGAGACCACCCTGATTTCACCTTTTCCAATCTTACTTTTTGGTGGTGAGATTGAGGTGATGCATCGTGAAAGGTTACTTTCAGTTGATGGCTGGATACATTTCCAGGTGAGAAATATTTAATTATTTTTCTACATTTTAATTCACCCATTCATTTACTATTTGCAGTGTCTTATTGCTCTTCTCCGCTGCCTCTACCACACTGCTCCTTATATTTGTACAAACACTTTCTGTGCTATTTGGTCTAGCAGAACCTTGACTATTAAATTTTCTTTCTTATTTTCAAATATCCTTTTTCTTGTCATAGTAACCTCCTCTACCTTTTCATTCATATAGGGATTCCGCCAGCATTCCCTCATGTACATCCCTGATTTCAATGCTTTAACTTACTGCGGAGTACCCGTGTGGGCTTTCCCCTCAATAATAAGTATACCGCTTTGGATACGGTTGGGGTGGGTGACCTACCGGGGAAAGCCCAGGACCAGGTCTCTGGCTCTGTGGCTCCAAAGGGGAAGGGGGAGAAGAGGAGTGCAGTAGTGACAGGAGATTCCATAGCTAGAGGAGCAGAAAGCAGGTTCTGTGGACATGAAAGGCAGACCTGGATGGTATGTTGCATCCCAGGTGCCAGGATTGTGGATGTCTCAGATTGGGTCCACAGCATACTAAAGGGGGAGGGTGAACAGCCAGCAGTCATGGTACGTGTAAGTACCAACAACATGGGTAGGAAAGGAGAAGAGGTCCTGAGAAGGGAATACCGGGAGTTAGGCAGAAAGTTGAAAAGTAGGACCTCCAGGGTAGTAATGTCTGGATTGCTGCCTGTGCCACGTACTAGTGAGGGTAAGAAAAGGATGATTTGGCAGATGAATGTGTGATTGAGGAATTGGTGCGGGGAGCAGGATTTCAGATTTCTGGATCATTGGGATGACTTCTGGGGAAGATATGACCTGTACAAAAAAAATGGGTTACACCTGAACTGGAGAGGGCCAATATCCTTGCAGACAGGTTTGCTAGGGCTGTTGAGTAGGGTTTAAACTAATTTGTCAGGGGGATAGGAACCAGAGTGATAGGGTTGTGGATGGGGCAGTTGATGTACAAATTAGATGCTGTGTAGTGAAGCTGTGAGTAAGTACAGGCAGATAATTGAGCAAAATTGCAGTCAGTGGGATGAATTAAAGTGTAACAGGAGGCCAAAATCAAAAAGAGTAATGAATACAGGACTGAAGGTGTTAAATTTGTATGCACACAGTATACGGAATAAGGTAGATGATCTTGTGGCGCAGTTAGAGATTAGCAGGTATGATGTGGGCATCTGAGCCATGGCTGAAAGATCATGGTTGGGAGGCTTAACATCCAAGGATATGCATTGTATCAAAAGGACAGTCAGGTAGAAGAGGAGGCATGCTTTTATTAATGGAAAAATGAAATCAAATCCTTGAAAAGAGCTGGCATATTATCAGAAGATGTATCATTGTGGGTAGAGTTAAAAAAACATTAAGGGTATAAAATCCCTGACACGAGTTATATACAGGCCTCCAAACAGTGGCAAGGATGTGGGGCTACATATTACAACGGGAAATGGAAAGGGCATGTAAAAAGAGCAATGTTGCAATAATCATTAGGGATTTCTAATATGCAGATAGATTGGGAAAATCTAGGTGGTGCTGGATCCCAAGGGAGAGAATTTGTAGAATGTCTACAAGATGGCTTTTTAGAGCAGGTTGTAGTTGAGCAAACTAGGGGAACAGTAATTCTGGATTGGGTTGTTATGTAATGACCCAGATTGGATTCAGAAGATTAAGGTAAAGGAACCTTTACGAGGCATTGATCATAATATGATAGAACTTACCCTGTAGTTTGAGTTGGAGAAGAAAAAGTCAGACCCATCAGTATTACAGTAGAGTTAATGGAATTAGAGAGGCACGAGAAAGGAGCTGGCCAAAGTTGATTGGAAGGGGACACGAGCAGGGATGACGACAGAACAGGAATGCCTGGTGTTTATGGGGGAAATTCAGAAGTGCAGAAAAGATGCATCCTAAAGATGAAGTAGTACTCTAAAGAAAAAATAAGGTAACCGTGGCTGACAGGGGAAGTCAAAGACAGCATAAAAGCAAAAGACAGAGCATATAGCAAAAATTAAAGGGAAGGTGGCGTATTGGGAAGCTTTAAAAACCAACAAAAGGCAATTAAAGCGATAGAGAGAAAAGGTGAAATATGAAGGTAAGCTAGACAATGATATGAAAAAGTATTTTCAGATGTACAGTATAAAGAGTAAAAGAGAGACAAGAGTAGATATCGACTGCTGGAAAATGACACTGGAGAAGTAGCACAGGAGTACAAAGAAACAGCGGAGGAACTTAGTATTTTGTGTCAGTCTTCACTGTGGAAGACACTAGCAGAATGCCAGAAATACGAGAGTGTCGGGGCTGAAGTGAGTATTGTTTCTATTACTAAAAAAAAAGGTGCTTGAGAAGCTGTAAAGTCACCTGGTCCAGATGGACTACACCCCAGGGTTCTGAAAGAGATTGTGGAGGCATTAGTAACGATCTTTCAAGAATCACTCAATTCTGGAGGACTGGAAAATTGCAAGTGTCACTCCGCTCTTCAGGAAGAGAGAGAGGCAGAAGAAAGGAAACTATAGGCCAGTTAGCCTGACTTGGTGGCTGGGAGGATATTGGGGTCCATTATTAAGGATGAAGTTTCAGGGAACTTGGAAGCACATAATAAAATGGACCATAGTCATCATGGTTTCCTTAAGGGGAAATCTTGCCTGACAAATCTGTTGAAATTCTTTGAGGAGATGACAGGATGATACGAAGATAGGTGGTGGAGGGGTAGGTAGTGTGGAGGAAGCAGGGTGTGTGCAGAAGGACTTGGACAGATTGGGGGAATAGGCAGAGAAGTGGCAGATGAGATATAATGTAGGGAAATGCATGGTTATGCACTTGGCATAAGGAATAAAGACTAACTGGGGAGAAAATTCAAAAGTCAGAGGGACTTGTGATATCCTAAAGGTTAACTTGCAGGTTGAGTGAGTGGTAAGGAAGGCAAATGCAATGTTAGTATTCATTTCGAGAAGACTAGAATACAACAGCAAGAATGTAATGCTGAGGCTTTATGAGGCATTGGTCAGGCCGTACTTGGAGTATTGTGAGCAGTTTTATGCCCTTTATCTAAGAAAAGATGTGCTGGCATTGGAGAGGGTCCAGAGGAGGTTCACGAGAATGATCCCAGGAATGGAAAGATTGACATACGAGCAGCATTTGATAGCTCTGGGCCTGTACTTGTTAGAGTTTAAGTAAATGAAAGTGGATCTCATTATAACCTATCGAATATTTGTATAAAATGGGTGTGGAGATGATGTTTCCTACCGTGGAGGAGTCTAGGACCAGGGGACACACCCTCAGAATAGACAGATGAGATGAGGAAACATTCCTTTAGCCAGAGGGTGGTGAATCTGTGGAATTCATTGCCACAGATGGATAAGCAGGTTTAAGTCATTGAGTATATTTAATGTGGGGGTTGATAGATTGTTGATTAATCAAGGCATCAAAGCATACGGTGTGAAGATTGGAGAATGTGGTTCAGAGGGATAATAAATCAGGCATGATGGAATGTCAGAGCAGACTCGATGAGCTGAATGGCCTAACTCTGCTCCTGTGTCTTATAGTCTTATTATTTAAATGCTGAGATAATAAAGGTTTTGGTGTTTGAAGGGACCTAGGTATCCTTGCAAATGAATCTTGATGGCTGTGCCCATATGGGCCAATACTCTGGAATTTTCTCCATAATAATTCCATTCCTACCACCTTGCTAACGTAGGTTTTTAAAGAGAGGATCTTGCTCATATACAGTGTCTTGTATAAATATTCAGTCCCCAATTCTTTTTCACATAAATGTGTATTACAATTAGGGATTTTGAACAATTGAACTGAGAGAATTTTTATTTGTGAATTACATGCTTCTTTTTCACAGAAAAGCCCCAAAAACAGGGAAAATTGTAAAACATAAAAAACTAAAAATTCAAAAACTGAAATGTCAGCAGTTCAAAAGTATTCATCCCCCTTTGCTCAGTACTTAACTGAACTTCCTCATAGCTATTACAGCCAGTAGTCTTTTTCGATAGTCTCAGTTAGCTTTGCACAATGTGTTGGAGTAAGATTTGCTTATTCCTCCTTGCAAAATTGCTCAAGCTATGCCAGGTTAGTTGGTGAGTGGCAGTGGTCAGCAATCTTGAGGTCTTGCCAGAAGTAGTCGATGGGGTTAATGTCAAGACTTTGGGTCACAGAAGGACATCTATTTTCTTCATTTGAAGCCACCCGTGGTTGCTCTAGCAGTGTATTTTGGGTCGTTGTCCCGTTGAAAGATGAATTTCCTCATCAGTTTAATCTTTCTGGCCAAGGCTTGGCTGTTTCAGGAGCAGTCCCTGTTGCTGGGAAGCATTGCCAATGCTACCTCCACCATACTTTACAATAGGGGTGGTGATACCTGGCTGATGTGCAGTATTAGATTCATACCACACATACCACTTACTGCTGAGGCCAAAATGTTCCACATTTGTCTCATCCATCCACAAGACCTTCTTCCACATCTTTACAGCATCTTCTAAGTGGCACTTCATAAAGTGTATACAGACAGGGATATGCTTTTTTTAAGCCAGGACTTCTTCCTTGCCACTCTTCCGGTGAATACGTTTAGAGAGGTGGCCTGACCAAGGCAGTGTGGCTATGGTTTTGTATTTTTTCCATTTTTACTTGATGGACTGCTCTGGGCTCTGAGGTATGTTCAGTCCTTTGAGATTTGTGCTTCTCTTCTCTATTATCATTTCCCAGACTTGCCTTGAATGCTGTTGTCTGCATTTTGGTTTGGTCTGTTGGAAATCTACCAGACTGTTGGACCTTACAGAGAGAAGGGGGTATTTATCCTTATAAATTCATTGAAAACGGGTGATCCTCTAATTTTCTATATCAACAAGTTGCGTGAGTTGGTAAGGTAATCTATAGTATTGCACTGAAAGTTAGCATAGTAATTACAAAAGGTGGTGAATTTTTTTTGTCTTAATTTTGGTTTTTAAATTTTAGTAAGTTGTTGATAGGTTTTAGAATATCTCTTGATTCGACATGATGCACAAAGTTTTGTATATTAGGTCAAAAGTTCTTCAATATATTTTAAATTTAGAAAATGAGAATAAAATGTGAAAATATTTGTGAAGGTTGAATGCTTTTTCAAGACACGATTAAGATCAGGGACAAGATTCAAGTCTTTATAAAGATGTGTATTTTAAACTGAAATTGCAAGGTTCACATGTCAATGAATTATTTTTCAGGCTCCCGTAAGGACAGGGATCATTTTTAAAGAGCTGCGAGCCTTAATTGATTCAGTGCTGCTGGAGAAACTTGAAGATCCTAAGATGTCAATTGAAAGTAATTTCACTCTCCTTATTCTATGCTGTACACAGTTTATATCATGTCTTTGAACGTTTAATAGGTGCCATGGGTAACATGTATTTATTGAAACAATTTCTGCTGGGTTTTCTCTCTTTTGGATGAATATGAATATAGGCATTGATAACGCATCTCTCCCTCTCCTCTCTTTACCTGACTTTAAGGTCAGAATATCATCTGCAGCTTGTTGCTAGTACTGCATGAAAAATGGCAACACAGTATTGATTGACTAACTCAATTTGGATATAACTTTAGCAATTTGCTTTGGAATTTTGTGATCATCCCCAGTGAGTGTGAACTCTTTTGCGTAAACGTACACCAATTTCACTTGCTGGATGTGAATACCCATTTTGTAAGGGAGAAAGATGTAGGAGAAAAGAGTAGGGCTATATATTTCATCAAAGGCAATAATGACATGACTTCATATAAACTATCAATGCTTTCATATACATTTACAAAATTGTATACAACACTAATATAAATTAATAGTTCTCACAATAGATCATTTGTAAAGCTCAATATAATCTATTATTATAGTCTTGAGGGTAGCCTTAGTAAATTATAGGAAAATTATTCAAATGAATATTGAAATTTGAGGCCATTTAAAAAAATATATATACATATAGCTCCTTTTCATGATAACGAATTATCTCAAAGCATTTTAAAGCCAATTAAGAACATCTGAAGTATTATCTCTGTTTTAATGTAAGAAACATTCCAGCCAATACCTGTACACAGACTTGCTGTTTGGGGAAATATAAATATGTATATTTTTAATAATAGGTATGTATATTGATAAGCAAATAACTGAAAAGAATTAACTTCTGATGGTATTGCTCTTTTTCTTTTCAGATGATGAGATAATACAATTAATCGTGAAACTGATCAAGACTGAAAACAGCGATTGAAGTAAAATATGGTTTCCTAATGCCTTGATATATTTATGTAAATATAATTTTGCCTGCCTTGAAGTCTAAATGATAAAGTGAACAATGCAGAGTTTTTTTGCTATTTTATAACATGTCCGATTGTCAATAAATGTTCCAATGATGATTTTTGTGGTCTTCTAGTTATCTTAATTATCACTGCTGTCCAAGATCTGTAGGTTTCAATCTAATTATTGAGTATCTTAAATCACAAATGTCTATTTATTTTCTTGCTGTCAAGATAAAATCATCTTTGGTCAAATGTAGCATAGCCATAGTGCTTCAAGCAAATTTTGTAATGCTGTTGTATTTCTTGTAGCATAACTCCTTCCAGATTGTCAGAAAAAATTGTTAACTCATAATCAGTATTCACATTGAAGAGTGTTGATTAGATTTGTTATAAATTATTGTGAAAGTGAACACTGGCTGAGATTGTTAGTGCACTTTTTTGTTTCCAGGGAGTCTAGAATGAACCTAACTCTCCTAATGGAATGAAAATCCCTTTCATCTGTAATGACTATTGCTTACTAAGCACAACTACTTCCAATGCAATACCAGTAATTGTTGAAGCTGAAGGAAATGTGTGTGTGTCCGTGTGTCCGTCTGTCCGTCCGTGTCCCTGAGAATGAGATGCAAAGGACACTGGGATTTAACTTCCATATAGCCTTAACAGAGCAAATGCCATGTGGTTCATTAATTTTCTTTCAATGTTGGACTTTAAATATGTGTTCACATTGACTTTATGCAAATTAATGTTTACAGAAGGTGAATGAACTTTGCTGATTAGAGAGAACATAGAACAGTACAGGCCCTTTGGCCCACAATGTTGTGCTGACCCTCAAACCCTGCCTCCCATATAACCCCCCCCCCTTAAATTCTTCCATATACCTGTCCAGTAGTCTCTTAAATTTCACTAGTGTATCTGCCTCTCCCACGGACTCAGGCAGTGCATTCCATGCACCAAGCACTCTCTGAGTAAAAACCTTCCTCTAATATCCTCCTTGAACTTCCCACCCCTTACCTTAAAACTATGTCCTCTTGTATTGAGTAGTGGTGCCCTGGGGAAGAGGCGCTGGCTATCCACTCTATATATTCCTCTTAATATCTTGTATACCTCCATCATGTCTCCTCTCATCCCCCTTCTCTCCAGAGAGTAAAGCCCTAGCTCCCTTAATCTCTGATCATAATCCATGCTCTCTAAACCAGGCAGCATCCTGGTAAATCTCCTATGTACCCTTTCCAATGCTTCCACATCCTTCCTATAGTGAGGCGACCAGAACTGGACACAGTCCGCCAAGTGCGGCCTAACCAGAGTTTTAGAGAGCTGCATCATTACCTCGCGACTCTTAAACTCTATCCCTCGACTTATGAAAGCTAACACCCCTTAAGCTTTCTTAACTACCCTATCTACCTGTGATGCAACTTTCAGGGATCTATGGACATGCACACCCAGATCCCTCTGCTCCTCCACACTACCAAATATCCTGCCATTTACTTTGTACTCTGCCTTGGAGTTTGTCCTTCCAAAGTGTACCACCTCACACTTTCCGGGTTGAACTCCATCTGCCACTTCTCAGCCCACTTCTGCAACCTATCAATGTCTCTCTGCAATCTTTGATAATCCTCTACACTATCTACAACACCACCAATCTTTGTGTCATCTGCAAACTTGCCAACCCACCCTTCCACCCCCACATCCAGGTCGTTAATTAAAAATCACGAAAAGTAGAGGTCCCAGAACCGATCCTTGTGGGACACCACTAGTCACAACCCTCCAATCTGAATGTACTCCCTCCACCACGACCCTCTGCCTTCTGCAGGCAAGCCAATTCTGAATCCACCTGGCCAAACTTCCCTGGATCCCATGCCTTCTGACTTTCTGAATAAGCCTAAGCATGGAACCTTGTCAAATACCTTCCTAAAATCCATATAGATCACATCCACTGCACTACCCTCATCTATATGCCTGGTCACCACCTCAAAGAACTCTGTCAGGCTTGTCAGACACGATCTGCCCTTCACAAAGCCATGCTGACTGTCCCTGATCAGACCATGATTCTCTAAATGCCCATAGATCCTATCTCTAAGAATCTTTTCCAACAGCTTTCCCACCACAGACGTAAGGCTTACTGGTCTATAATTACCCAGACTATACCTACTACCTTTTTTGAACAAGGGGACAACATTTGCCTCCCTCCAATCCTCTGGTACCATCCTCGTAGACAACGAGGACATAAAGATCCTAGCCAGAGGCTCAGCAATCTCTTCTCTCGCCTCGTGGAGCAACCTGGGGAATATTCCGTCAGGCCCCGGGGACTTATCTGTTCTAATGTATTTTAACAACTCCAACACCTCCTCTCCCTTAATATCCACATGCTCCAGAACATCAACCTCACTCATATTGTCCTCACAGTCATCAAGTTCCCTCTCATTGGTGAGTACCAAAGAGAAGTATTCATTGAGGACCTCGCTCAATTCCACAGTCTCCAGGCACATCTTCCCACCTTTATCTCTAATTGGTCCTACCTTCACTCCTGTCGTCCTTTTGTTCTTCACATAATTGAAGAATGCTTTGGGGTTTTCCTTTACTCTTCTCGCCAAGGCCTTCTCATGCCCCCTTCTTAAGCTCCTTTCCTGCTACCCTATATTCCTCAATAGACCCGTCTATTCCTTGCTTCCTAAACCTCATGTATGCTGCCTTCTTCCACCTGACTAGATTTTCCACCTCACTTGTCACCCATGGTTCCTTCACCCTACCATTCTTTATCTTCCTCACCAGGACAAATTTATCCCTAACATCCTGTAAGAGATCTCTAAATATTGACCACATGTCCAGAGTACATTTCCCTGCAAAAACATCATCCCAATTCACACCCGCAAGTTCTAGCCTTATAGCCTCATAATTTGCCCTTCCCCAATTAAAAATTTTAAAAAGAAGTTTAAGTTCTAAATATGAAAAAAATTCCCCGGAAAGTTTCTGCATAACAAACTCCAAAAGAGCAGACGAGAAGGAAGCCATGTTAAAGCAATCAAAGTAACTGAAATCTAACAAAGTTTTCTCAAAGAACAATAAGCAGGATAAAGGACTGTGGAAGATATTACTCATTATTTTTTCATCTTCAACTGAAATAGCACAGAAAATGTACTTAAATTGTGAGGATTGAAGGTTAATGCATATACTGACATTTGTGGTGCTGAAGAAAATGAACATTTATGGGATGAAAATTTGGCGGGCACTGATGAAGATTTTCAATACTGGAAGCAGACCTACTGGAAAAGGTTCGGCAACACTTACAAAGTGCATTTGGTCAGCTATAATAGTGAAATCTAATGTGGAAGAATATTTGTACAAGTATGAAACAACTATTAGGACCTGACACCAAGTTTACTTGTTTTATGAGCCTATCCAGAAACAGATGTCCTAAAATAGGTTGTTTAAATTGAAACTCTCAAAGTTCTGCATAATATAGAAACATAGAAAACGTACAGCACAATACAGGCCCTTCAGCCCACAAAGCTGTGCCAAACATGTCCTGTCCTTAGAAGTTACCTCGGGTTACCCATGGCCCTCTATTTTTCTAAGCTCCATGTACCTATCCAGGAGTCTCCTAAAAGGCCCTATCGTTTCGGCCTCCATCACCATTGCCAGCAGCCCATTCCATGCTCTCACCACTCTGTGTTTTAAAAAAAAATAAACAACTTACCCCTGACATCTCCTCTGTATCTACTTCCAAGCACTTTAAAACTGAGCCCTCTCGTGCTAGCCATTTCAGCCCTGGGAAAATGCTCTTTAGTAAAACCCAGATGAATCCAGGATATAATACAGGACTGAATATGAAACTTTTAAAATTATTAAGAAACAATACTTAACTGCAGTAGAGAACTTAAGCCACAAGCTCCAACTAGATATGTGCAGTCATCAAGCATAAGTCTGAGGAATAGGTTTTTCAGCTGAGTTCTCTCCAAAGGCTCCAACACCTTTGAGATTCTAATAAATCTATGACTTAGTTAAATCCCACAGTCTACTGGATGTGATTATGTTGAAGTGTTACATTTAAATGGCAAGGTTTTAAAAATGGTTTCTGCATTTCACACCTGAGGATGTCACTGAGGACTGGAGTTGAATCTAAATGAATCAGCCTGGGGAATAAATATTGTTCTCAATAGCAACTCCAGTATTGTTTCTGAGAACACATCAAGCATGGAAGATGTTTCATAGAGTTGATTACCTATGTATTTTTGTTGGAGTTTCAAAGTGGAGCACACTGAGAGTCTGGTGTGCCGGTGGTGGAATAGGAGGAAGGAGAGAACTATTATTTGTTGAAACTGCCGTCTATTTATGGTGAATGTGAAAAGTTACACGGTTAATCTGTTAATTTGGATTTCACGACTATTTGAATCTGTATGATTTACAAAAGTTTTACTCCAAAGTTTATGGATTTGTGGCAAATGTTCTTGGGAAGTTGTAGTTTGGATGAGTTGCAGGAGTACACTTTGTAGATGATACGAACTATAATTATGGTGTGCTGGTGATGAAGGGTGGAATCATTTAAAATGATGGTCATTGGGGGCATTTCTGTATTTAGTGACAATTTGAATCAAGTGGCAAACTATAACTCAAAGATTTATAGAAGTTTTTAACATTTTAAGCGTAGTAAGAATTAATACTAGGGAATTTTAGATTCACTGAGAATTCAAATTTTAAGAAAAGTTTGGAACTCTCAGAAAATGGTGAATGGTTCCCAATGCAGCAAATTATGCAACATGATTCTTGCCAAGCTTATGCATAAATACAATACCTCTGAAACTTGATCTCTCAGTTAAATTATGTTCTGGGTACTAATAATCTGCACACTCATTTCTCCTTTACATTGTCATTCAGGATATATTTTAATTTATTTTTATTTTTCCTATTTAGCAAGGAACGGCCCCAACGACCCACAATGCCCAGCAACCCACCTATTTTAACAGTAGCCTACTCACAGGACAGTTTTTCACAATAACCAATTAACCTACTAAGTGTTATGTCGTTGGACTGTAGGAGCAAATCAAAGGAAACTCGTGCAGCTCACAGGAAGAATGTACAACCTCCTTACGGACAGTGCCGGAATTGAACTAACAGCCCTGAGCTATAATAGCATTGCGCTGAACACTACACTACCATGTTCTGAAATGTTTCAAATTTCCTTGGCAAATGAATAAGAACTTTCAATGAAATTTGGTTAGTACTGTACACAGTATATTTTGAATGTGTCAAATTTCATTTGGAGTTTTCTTGTTGGAACTCAATGGTGATTGGTTAGAGTAAGATAATTTAACAGTAGGTGGCAGAATAGCACCATGTTTAGATGGACCGTGAATTTTAGAATATATATTATGGTAGCATGTTTTTCTTGTATTTGGGGGGAAATGATTGATACGAATTAATGTAAATAGGTGAGTTTGTTGAATATTTGTTATTGCTTCCCTCAACCATTGCAGTTTAGTAGTTACCAAAAATAAATATTTCAACAAAGTTATACAAAATGTCAGCTGGATTGTTTGTAATTTCAGGAACAGATTTTCAAAACTCTATACATTTTAATTTTCGTGTATCTGCTCTGACTTAAACGCAAGTTTATTTAAAAAGTATAATAAAAGCTGCATCACTGCTTGGTGAAAACTGTACTAAAGTGGACGGGAAGGCTCTACAACAGGTAGTCAAAACTGCCTAATGCCTCACCGCCAATAGTCTGCCTGGAGTCAAGGACATGTATACTGCAAGGTGCTGGAAAAGGTCCAGTACAATCACGAAGGATCCCACCCACCCTGCTCATGGGCTGTTGGAGGCTACTTAGCATCCACACCAGGACCACCAGACTCAAAACAGTTACTTTCCTGAAGCAGTAAGGCTGAACAACACCTCCACCCACTAACTACTTTATTTCCTGTTAGTTACCTTATGTACTGCCTCGGACATATAATCAATTTACGGACATATCAATCTATTTATAAAAGCTATCTTGCATGTTTATATTCATTGTGTTTTTAATTATTATTGTGTTCTTTTATTTTTCCTGTTTTTGAGCTGCATCAGATCTAAAATAACCATCATTTTATTTTTCTTTGCACGTGTGTAGAAGAAATGACATTAAACAATCTTGAAATATTTTAAATTGTCATTTAACCAAAGTGGACTTGGGTTTCATGTAATGTTCCAAGGTGTTGTTCTGCCTGTCTCCTGGTCAACATTTCTCTGTTAATTAAAGATCTTAAAGGTAATGGTGTTTTATTTCTCATTAACTCTGTGGGTTATGTTGTGTGCACTAATTTATGAATATAAGAAATAGTAGCAGGAGGCAGCCATGCAGCCTTTCCGAGCCATGACTGCCATTCATTAAGGTCATGGCAGATCTCAGTGCTTTATTCCAGCCTCTATCCCCATATTCTTTGATTCCGTTAATCAGAATCAGGTTTAATATCACTGGCATATGTCGAGAAATTTGTTAACTTAGCAGCAGCAGTAAATGTAACACATGATAAATATATAAAAAATAAGTAACAATAAATTTAAAATAGTGCAAAAACAGAGGGAAAAATGTGAGGTAGTGTTCAGGGGTTCAGTTCAACATCCATTCAGAATTTGGATAGCAGGAGGGAAGAAGCAATTTCTGAATTGCTGATGTGTGTCTTCAGGCTTTAGTACTTCCTTCCTGACAGTAACAATGAGCAGAGGGCACGTCCTGAGTGATGTGGGTCCTCAATAATGGATGCTACCTTTCTGAGGCACTACTCCTGAAGATGTCTTGGATATTACAGAGACTAGTACCCATGATGGAACTGAATAATTTAACAGTTTTCTGTAGCTTCTTATGAACCTGTGCTGTGGCCCCCTCATTCCAGATAGTAATGCAGCCAGTCAGAATGCTCTCCACCATACATCTGTAGAAGTTTGAGAGTTTAAGGTGACAAATCAAATCTGCCCAAACACCTAATGAAATCTAAAAATCTATTCTGAATGAGCACCATGACAGCCTACAATGAGTGAAGAAATTTCTCCTCATCTGTGTCCCACTTACTTGGAAACAGTACCGTGGAGCTGGACATCTTAATCAGGAAAGCAATTTTACTGCATTGAGTCCCTTGAGAATTTTGTTCATCTCTATTCATCCTTCTAAGCTTAAAAAAAATACAATTCCAGTTTTTCTTAGTCTCATGAAACAGACTTGCTTTTAAGTTTATAACAGCCAGCTACTGTCCTTTAGCCAATTTTCATAAATATTAGGCTGTTTTTACATTTATAAATTAATGCAACAGAAAAGGAACAATGAATACATTTGCCAAAAAAACTCATTGCACATTATTAAAATAAATAGGACTCCATGCTTTCAATCTATTGAATAATGAGGTCAGAAAATATTTAATTCAAGATCATCATAATCTGTCAAAAGGGTGAATGTAGGGTGACTCTAGAAATATTTTTTATCTGCATTACTATTTGAAAAGCTGTTTTTAAAAATACTCTGTTTCTGAACGCATGGTTCCAGTGGCTATATTACCAAGCTCCATGTTTAACTTTTTAACTGAAGCAAAAAATTTGCAAATAAAGCATTCATTTTTATGTCATTAATTGTGTCCTTTATTATAAGGTCACTCTCACCAAGGGTATGACATCAAACCCTTCTATTCAAATATGTGTCTATTGATTCCTGATTTTTTTCCTTCATGCTTTGTAACAGTTTATATACATTCTGTCACTGACAACAATCACTGGTTTTCTATTTGTGCTTTTATTTTTCATTTTTATACTTTATTACATTCCTTAGAAGATTTTGCCATTCTTCCTTTAAACCTGCTAGTCTTATTATGAATTTATTCTAATTTCCTCTGTAAATTACTGCAGCCTTTATTATTTCTTTACATAAACTACAAACTGGATAAAATATAAAGTTAAGCATAATTGGGTATTTATCCTTTAAAAACTAATGGAAATCCAGAATGCAGTGTGTTGATGCAAGCATATTATAGTCTTTGGAGGCTAAGTTTTAAAAAGTGAATTTTGAGACCCAGTCTGATTTGTTACACAAATTTAACATGAATTTTTGATTTAATGTTCAATCAATGTTGTGCTTTTGCCTCTATTGTAGGACAAAGGAAGCTGTGCATTTTACATCCATCTGTTTATAGTGAAATTGAATGAACCACATTAAAGGAAGGTGAAGTCCCTGAATGCTACCATGTAAGATACTGTAAACAACAGAAATGCATTGCAGGTTAGTCAGCAACAGACATTTAAATCTCAGTTAATTGTAAACCTCTTCTAAGTGCTATGACATTTTGTGATTTTTTTAAATGGTCTAGTTTTATTCAAAATAGCTGCAGACATTTCCATGAATGCCTTATAAATCATATTAAATCAAAAATATCTTATTCTCACAATTAGAAGTAATATGCAATTTAAAAACAAAATAAACTGCACCTCTGTTCTATTCAACTGCAAATTTGAATAAAGCATTTTCTAATAAATGGATGCATTACTATTTCTAAGTTCAGGTGGTGTATTTGCAATAATGGATTAATGAATAATATCCAACAATGATTGCAAGTCAGATAGATTATCAGTTTCGAGGAGCAAAGGTCAGCTTTTAGCATTTTGAGCTTTTAGCCCCACCCAAAAAGCAATTGTTTAAAATTAGGATGTTGAACCTATTAGTAAAATTTACTGAATTTCAGATGTGTGGAGATGCACACAAAGATTGTTGACATTATCATTGCAGTATAAACTGCCTCAGCCCCTCCATTCCTCTCACCCACTCCAAAAATACCCTGTTTGAATGTGCAACACTCTGCTTACTTAACTAGACAAGAGTGGTGCCATTGTAGTCTGGCAGAATAGTCTCTACCTTGAAAAGCCAGACATCAGCTCTCGGATACCTCGTCATACCTAACCCTGGACTATGACCCCATCAACAAACACCAAGCTATCGTTTCCAATACTGTCATAGATTTCATCACATCAGCAGATCTCTCCTTCACAGCCTCCAGGCTAATAGTGCCCCAGCTATGTACTTCCCACTTCTCGCTTATACCTATGACCTACAAGCAGGACTATTCCATTAAACCTATTGTTTCTGCCCATTTTTGTCTTGCTGATCATATCTCCTCATACCTTGACTCAATCCTATTTAGCCAGTCCCTTCCCATGTACATCAAGGACATATTACATCCCATCCACAATTTTGACAATTTCCAATTTCCTGATCCCCACTACCTCATCTTCACTGAGTGTCCGGTCTTTATACACCTCCCATCCCCATCAAAAGGTCTCAGAGCTCTCCAGTTCCTTCTCCAACAAAGTTCCAACCAGTACCCCTCCACTAACTCTGTCATCTGCCTGGAAGAACTTGTTCCTACCCTGAACAAATTGCTTTTTGACTCCTCTCATTTCCTACAAATCAAAGGTGTAGCTATTGGCACTCACTTAGGTCCTAATTATTCCTGTCTTTTCATTGCCAATGTGGAACAGTCTTTGTTACAAACTCTGTCTGGTAACACACTCCAAAATTTGCCCCGTTTCACAAAACGTCAACCCATCCCTTTGCCTCCATGCATGCTGCTTAACCCACTTATTTCCTCTGGCTGTATTTTTTGGTGCAGTTATCAATTTATCCTTGTAAGCGGAACAAGTGCTACACATGCCCTTATACTTCCTCCCTCACCACCATTCAGGGCCCCAGACAGTCCGTCCAGGTGAGGCAACACTTCACCTGTGAGTCGGCTGGGGTGATATACTGTGTCCGGTGCTCCCGATATGGTCTTCTATATAATGGCGAGACCCGACGCAGGCTGGGAGACCGTATCGCTAAACACCTACGCTCTGTCCGCCAGAGAAAGCAGGATCTCCAGTGGCCACACATTTTAATTCCACATCCTATTCCCATTCTAATATGTCTATCCATGGCCTCCTCTACTGTCGAGATGAAGCCACACTCAGGTTGGAGGAACAGCACCTTATATTCCATCTGGGCAGCCTCCAACCTGATGGCATGAACATTGACTTACCTAACTTCCGTTAATGCCCCACCTTCCCTTTGTACCCCATCCCTTATTTATTTATTTGTTTGTTTATTTCCCCTTCTTTTCTCTCTCCCTCTCTTTTCTCCCTCTGTCCCTCTCACTGTAACTCCTAGCCCAACCTCTAGCGCTCCCCTCCCCCTTTCTTTCTCCCTAGGCCTCCCATCCCATGATCCGCTCCCTTCTCCAGCCTTGTATCCCTTTTGCCAATCAACTGTCCAGCTCTTGGCTCCATCCCTCCCCCTCCTGTCTTCTCCTATCATTTCGGATCTTCCCCTCCCCCTCCCACTTTCAAATCTTTTAGCATCTCTTCTTTCAGTTAGTCCTGATGAAGGGTCTCGGCCCGAAACGTCGACTTTATCAGGTATCCATTGACTCCCCTCTGATTCTCTCACTACCCAGCTCAGCAAGCCAATTAACCTATTAACCATCTTGTCTTTGAGGTGTGGAAGGAAAGCAAAGCACAAGGATGGAAAAAGTGTTAAATGACAGTCATGTGAGTGACATCTGAATCTCATGAGAATGAAAATAGATTCTCGACCAAGAGACTAGACATTATCTAAAGTAAAAGAATATTCGTCCTTTAATGTTACCATAATATTTTTTATTAAAAGTTAGTTATAATCTTGCAATGTTGGCTTCTTGTGCTAGAGATCAACCCTAATGAAGTCCCTTTAAACACTATTGCAAGTTATGCATTTCCTCATGACCTCTAATATTTAAAGATCATAAAGTGAACTCCATTATCTGCTTGATAAGGTTTGAATAAAGATGCATTTGTGAAGGTAGTGATGCATGATTAGAGCATCATCCATACAAATTTCTGTATCTGCAATAAACAAGGTATCTGCCTTTTTAAGAGTGATGTCATTATGCTATCATAATTAAATGTCGGAAGTAATATTCTGACCTGTGGAAATTACCACACCAGACACACTGGTAAATAAATAAATATTTATGCTTAGTGCCAAAAACAAATGCTGGTTATTCTGTTGAATAATATCTTATCTTCTGAGGCTAAGACATCTGACATCTTAAGAAGGAAGTAATAATGCCATTATAAATTCCAGAGTTGTACAAGACAATGTACAGATTTTACAGGGTGTAATATTGTTCATAAATAAAGTGCTCATATCATCCAGACCATGCAGAAACATTCATTTAATTTTACTGTGGAACAAATACACCTGGATGTCCTTTTGCATATTGAAATATTAATATGCAATTATAATGTTATTTGCCAGTAGCATCACCTAATTAGTGAAGGAGGTTACCAAAACCTTAGTCTTTTGCAACACATCCACTGAGATTGCAGATGTTTCTCCTTTCTGTCTGAAGGGTAATATGACATTGGCATAACCTAGCTTAACTGTTTGGAGGTACTCTGAAAGAACCTTCTGCAGGATTTTACACAATGAGAAATTATGTAGGAATGAAGACATCACAGGAAAACTGAAAATCCTAGAGGTATTCAGTCATCTGCAACTGTCAACCGTAGCTTCCAAGCACTTGATTTCAGTTGTCTGTCACGTTCAACCTCACCCTTGAAATCCTAGAAAATTCTACCAAAGAAGTGCTTTCATATACTCCTCCTCTATTCCTATATTTCATTCTCCTTACTACATAGCTCCCCGCCCCTTTTTGTCCTGTACCATCGTCCTTCATGTCATTTAATCTCCTGCTTCCCACACTATCATAAATGTTATCTTTGTTCTTTACAGCACTCCTCTATTTGGATGCAAGATCTTTGAGTGCAATGTTATTTCTGGTTCTTTCACCTAAACTGCAGAATATTTACAACATTTTCTGCTGTTATTATTCTGATGTTCATAAGGAAGTTCAATGTTTTGAATACCAGACACAAAATCCATGTTTTAATGCAGTTAAAAACTTGTACTGCAACAATTGTTATTTCTAATTTTTTTCTATGATAGAGTGAAAAAGATGAAATAATAATTCTTACCTGACTCAGAATCAGGTTTAGTAATACTGACATTATGTCATGAAATTAGTTTTGTGGTAGCAGTACCTTACAAGACAAAAAATGACTATAAGTTACAATTAAAGAAGAAATAGTGCAAAAGAGGAATAGTGAGGTAGTGTTCATGGACCATTCAGAAAAATGATGGCAAAGTTGAAGAAGTTGTTCCAAAAACGTTGAGTGTGGGACTTTAGGCCCCTGAACCTCCTCCCTGATGGTAATAATGAGAAGAGAGCATGTTGCAGCTTGTGAGGGTCTTTAACAATTAATGCTGCCTTCTTGACATACCACCTTTTGAAGATATCCTTGAAGGTGGCAAGGCTTGTTCCTAATGTCTTGCAGAAATTCAATGCTATCATCTTGATTTTACATTGTGTTTGTAATTGCCATCACTACTTAATTGAGATCATAGGAAATAGAAGCAGAATTAGGCCATTTGGCCCATTGAGTCTAATCCACCATATCATCATGGCTGATCCATTTCCCTCTCAACACCATTTTCCTCCCTTCTCCCCATAACCTTTCACACCCTGACTGATCAAGAATGTCCACCTTAAAATATCCAATGACCTGCCCTCCACAGCTGCCTATGGCACAAATTCCACTGATTCACCACCCTTTAGCTGAAGAAATTCCTTCTCATCTGCATTCTAAATGGACATCCCTCTATTCTAAGGCTACATCCTCTGGTCATAGACTCTCTCACCATAGGAAACATCTCCACAATCTAGTCCTTTCAACATTCAATAGGTTTCAATGGGATCCTCCCTCATTCTTCTAAATTCCAGCGAGTAAAGGGCCAGATACAACAAGCCTTTCATTTCCAGAATCAAATGTCCTCCAAATCCTCTCCAATGTCAGCACAACCCCTCTTAAATAAGGAGCCCAAAACTGCTTACAATACTCCAAGTGTGGCCTCACCATTCCCTTATAAAGCCTCGATATTATATGCTTGCTTTTATAGTTTAGTCCTATCGAAATAAATGCTAACATTGCATTTGCCTTCCTTACCACTGACTCAATCTACAAAAAACCTTTAGGGAATCTTGCATAAGACTCCCGAGTTCCTTTGAACAGTCAATCAGACTAGATGCCCTTTGTTCCCACTCTTTGTCTCCTGCCAATCAGCCAATACTCTATCCATGCTAGTATCTTTCCTGTATTACCATGGGTTTACCTTGTTAAGCAACCTCATATGTGCACTTTGTCAAAGGCCTCTGAATATCCAAGTTCACAAGCTCCACCAATTGTTCTGTGTCTATCCTGCTTGTTATTTCCTCAAAAATTTTCAATAGATTTGTCAGGCAAGATTTTCCCTTAAGGAAACCATGCTGACTTTGGCCTATTTTATCATGTGCCTCCAAGTACCCTGAAACCTCATCCTTAATAATGGACTCGAAAATCATCCCACTACTGAGGTCAGACTAACTGGACTATAATTTTCATTCTTCTGCCTCCTTCCTGTATTTATTGCCTTTAATAACCAATGCATCTTCACATCAAGAAGTGTCTGCTCTATTTGTAATATGACTTGTAAAAAAATGTTTAACGCCTTAAATGTAGCAAAATATCACAAGAAGTTTCAAGGTGAGTATTTTAAATCAAAATTTAACATGGGCCACCAAACGAAATATGTGGACAAATGATCCTGAAATGAGTGAAACCATTGATTTAAGGTGTTTGCTGAGGTGGATAGAGAGATAAAAATGGCGAAGTTCAGAGTGGGAATTCCAGAGCAAAGGGCAAAGGCAGATGAAAGTATTATATTCCGCTCAAAGCTGAGTGTTTGAATTCATGAACAGAAGGCTAAAATTGAAGGAGGGCAGATATATAACGGGGTTACAGAGATGGGAAAGGTGAGAATGAATGTAAAGAGTGGTATTGTTTTTATTGTCCAAGAGGTCACTAGTACCCCAAAGATGGAAACCTTTTTCTCTTGTAGATTCTTAGTAACATATTCAACTTCTTATTTTCATGTACCCAGGTAATGGTGTGAAAATCAAAATAATGTGAATGCTATTCAAATGTCATTGACTTAAATTTGATGTGGTGTTGATCTCATTATATAATGAAAACTAGTCCTTAAAAATTGTTGAAGAAGTAATGCAATTGACAAACTGCCAATGGTACATCATTATAATTTTTTTTCCTCTTACATTCGGTTCAGCACCTGAATAGAAAGTCATGTATATCGATATGAAAGAGAAGATTACAAGCTCAAATTGGGTTGTTTGCTTGTAGGGCTGTTTGCCGAGCCTGGAGGTTAGGTCACAAATGTTTCATCACCAGTCAAGATGACATCATCAGTACGTAACAAGACATTGTTTCTGCTGAGTGTTTGTGTTTATACTGGTCCAACTCGTTCTGATTGGTTGGCTGTTGCACTGTCCATTAGTCTCTGCTGGGTCTTGGTGAGCTGGATAGTTGAGAGATCTCCACTGGCCAGTATCCCTGGAGATCCTAGTAGAGACTACGGGCCAGCTCGACAGCCAACCAATCAGAACAAGCTGGACTAGTATAAGTCTAAGCACGAGCACTGGATAGAAACAACACGCACCGATAATGAAACATTTGCAACCTAACCTTCAGGCGCAGCGAACAACCCTACAGACAAATCACGAATATCATTTACAATCAACATCAACTTCCCCTTTCGAGGGCATTTTTTAAGATGGTGCCAAAAACTGGTGACGCTTTGCGAACATCTCCAATGGCAAACATCAAATATTTCTGTTTAGATAGATAGATAAATACTTCATTGATTCCAAAGGAAATTACAGTGTCAGGGTAGCATTACAAGTGCACAGATACACAAATATTAAAAGAGAAGTAAAAAAGAATAAAAAGTAAGTTATCTTAAAAATAAGATGTATAAGATTTTCAAGTCAATGATTACAAGATTTACAAGTTCACACTGATAAGATGGCAGTGCAAGAATGATCATAATATTATACCGTATGCACATTATGCACATTCGCACCCTCCAAATAAGAAGTGATGGTGGTAATGTGAACTCTTTCCAATAAACAGAGAAGCACAAATATTAGAATTTCATAACCTCCCTTTTATAGTAGTAGATAATCAATTTACTTACCTTGGCATTACAGTAACAAGGAATTATAAGCGTCTTTTTGGAGAAAATTTCACTAATCTTTTAAACCTTACAAAACAGAGTCTAGTACAGTGGTCACCCCTGTCTATGTCTCTGATAGGTCGAATTAATGTTGTTAAAATGTATATTCTTCTTAAATTTTCCACGATAGCAGGCTGTAGTAAACAGAGCTTAAACAGAGCTCTGGCAAACAGAAGTTAATAACAGTCTAACAGGAGTGGGTCATCCCTTCCTCGACTATAGGTTAATTCATTATACAGCCCAGTGGCCAAGGGTAAGAATGACCTCATAGCGCTCTTTGGAGCAGCGCAGTTGTCTTGGTCTATTACTGAAAGTGCTCCTCTGTTCAGCCAAGGTGGCATACAGAGGGTGAGAAACATTGTCCAGAATTGCCAGGATTTTCCGTAGGGTCCTTGTTCTACCATAGCCTTCAGTGTGTCCAGTTTGACTCCTATAACAGACCCAATCTTTTCTAATCAGATTGAGCCTGTTGGCATCACCCATGTTGATGCCATTTTCCCAGCACACCACAGAATAGATGATTACTACTATAGGTCTACTACCATTGAAATTCATAGTCACAGCCATGGGTACCACAGGAAGCAACATCATATTAAGACATTTAAAAAATATATTGATCTTTCTCGATTGATTCCAGTCAGCAGACTCACGAGAGCAGTTCCCCTTTAAGAAAACGGAAGTGGGAACAATGCACTGGTCTACAGGTACAATTGAAATGCTGTAGCCTTAGACTACTCCTGTCTATCCTGCTGGCGAATGTACAGACTCTGGAAAACAAAACTGAAGACCTCAGAGCAAGATTGCAGTGTCAGATGGACAACAGGGACTGCTTTGTACTTTGCTTAATAGAAACATGGCTCACCTCTGCTATTTACAATGGTGCACTGCAGCCCGAAGGCTTCACCATTGACCAAAAAGATAGGATAGGTGCCACTTTTGAAGGTGGAAGAGGTGGAATATGTTTCACAATTAACTCATTGTGGTGCACAGACATGGCAATTCTGCCTCAATCCTGCTCACCTGATCTAGAACTCCAAGCAGTAATGTGTCATCCATTTTATCTGCCAAGGGAATTTTCCACCATCATCCTGGCAGCAGTATTCATTCTTCCTCAGGCCAATGTCAGGCAGGCACTGGAAGAGCTGAGCACTGTGATCAGCAATCGTTAAACAATGCATCCTGGACCCTTCCCAATTATTACAGGGGATTTCAACCAGACCAGAGCAACTACCATCAACATATCACCTGTGGAACCAGAGGTGCGAACACACTTGACCACTGTTATACCACCATCAAGAACAATTACCATGCCCCCACTTTGAAAAGTCTGATCACCTGGCTGTACTTCTACTCCTGGTGTACAACCAGAGATTAAAGACTGCAGCACCAGTGTTGAAGACAAAGAACGTATGGTCAAGGGAGTTGGAGGAGCACTTACAGAACTGCTGTGAGTTAATAGACTGGACGATATTCTGGGATTCATCTTCGGATCTGAGTGAATACACCACAGATGTCACTGAATTCATCAAGGTCTGTGTGGATGAATGTGTACCTTCGAGAACATACTGGACATACCCAAACTAGAAGCAGTGGATGAACTAGGAGATTTGTAATCTTCTGAGGGCTACATCTGTGGTATTCAGGATTGCTGATACAGATCTATACAAGAGGTCCAGGTACAACCTGCAGATGGCTGTTTTAAGAGCATAAGGATAATTCTGATTGACTTTAGAGACTGAATCGGATGCATGTAACCTCTGGCAGGGTTTGCAGGCCAGAACTTCCTACAAGGCAAAACCTAACATTATGAATGGCTGTTGTGCTTCACTTCCAGATGAGTACAAAGCCTTTATGCATGCTTTGAAAGGAATAATAAAACTAGACCTGTGCAAATCTCTGCAGCCTGTGATCTTTGTCTCAGAGGCTGATTTCACGACAACTTTCGAGAGGGTGAACCCTAACAAGGCATCAAGCCCTGGCAGTGCACCTGGTATGGCACTGATAACCCATGCTAACCAGTTGGCGGGAGTGTTTAAAGACATCTTCAATCTCTCACTGCTGCAGTTGGAGTTTCCCACCTGCTTCAAAAGGGTGACAATCTTTTCAGTGCCCAAGAAGAGCAGGGTGATCTGCCTCAACAACTATTACCCAATGGCACTCACATCTACTGTGATAAAATGATTTGAGAGGTTGGTCAAGGCCAGAATCAACTCCTGCCTAAGCAAGGACCTGGACCCATTGCAATTTGCCTATTGCCACAATAGGTCTACAGTGGATGCAGTTTCACTGGCTTTTCCACTCAGCCTTCGATCACCTGGACAATAGTAATACTTATATCAGGCTGTTGCTTATGGATTATAGCTCAGCATTCAACACAATAATACAGTATCCTTAGTTCTAATCAAAGAGCTCCAAAATGTTTCCAAAATAGGATGTTTCCTGTGGTCGGAGAGTCTAAGACCAGAGGACACAGCCTCAGAATAGAGAGGTGTCCTTTTAGAATAGAGATGAGAAGGAATTTCTCAGAGAGTGGTGAATCTGTGGAATTCTTTGCCTCAGACATCTGTGGAGGTCAAGTCTTCATGTACATTTAAGGCAGAGGTTGATAGATTATGGATTGGTCAGGGCATGAAGGGATACAGTGAGAAGGCAGGAGATTGGGGCTGAGAGGAAAATTGGATCAGCCATGATGAAATGACAGAGTTGACTGGATAGGCCAAATAGCCTAATTCTGCTTCTGTATCTTATGGTCTTAAAACGTGGGCCGCTGTACCTCACCCTACATCTGGATCCCTGACTTTCTCACCAGCAAACAAAGTCTGTGCAGACTGGAAATAACATCTCCTCCTCCTGACAATCAACCCTGGCACACCTCAAGGATGTGTGCTTAGCCCATTGCTCTACTTTCTCCACACCCACAACTGTGTGGCTAGGCATAGCTCAAATGCCATCTGTAAATTTGCTGATGACACAACTACTGTTGGCAGAATTTCAGATAGTGGTGAGGAACTGTGCAGGAGTGAGATAAATCACCTGGTTGAGTGGTGTTGTAACAGCAACCTTGCACTCATCAGTAAGACCAAGGGATTGAATGTGGACTTGAGGAAGGGGAGGTCGAGGGAACATACACCAGTCCTCATCAAGGGATCAGCAGTGGAAAGGGTGAGAATTAGATCTATCCTGGGCCCAACATATTGATGCAATTATAAAGAAAGCACAACAGCAGATGTACTTCATTAGGAGTTTGAGGGAACTTGGTATGTCACCAAAGACGCTAACAAATTTCTACAGATGTGCCATGGAGAGCATTCTAACTGGTTGCATCACCACCTGATACGGAGGGGACACTGCACAGGATCAGAACAAGCTGTAGCAAGATGCAAACTTAGCCAGTTCCATCAGAGCACTAGCCTCTTCAGCTCTGAGGACATCTTCAAAAGGCAATGCTTTAAAAAAAGCAGCATCAATCATTAAGGACTGTCATCACCCAGCTCGTGCCCTCTTCTCATTGCTACCGTCAAGCAGGAGGTACAGGAGCCTGAAGACACACTCAATGCTTCAGGAACAGCTTCTTCCCTTCTAATATCAGATTTCTGAAGGACAATGAACCCACGTACACGACCTCAAGCTACACACACAAAATGCTGGAGGAACTTAGTAGGCCAGGCAGCATCTATGAAAAAGAGTAAACTGTCGATATTTTGGGCTGAGACCCTTCATCAGTACTGGAAAAAAGATGAGAATTTAGAGTAAGAAAGTGAGGGGAGAGGAGGAAGAAGTACAAGGTGGTAGGTGATAAGTGAAATCAGGTGGGGTGAAGTAAAGAGCTGGGAAGCTGATTAGTGAAAGAGGTAAAGGGCTGGAGAAGGGAGAATCTGATAGGAGAGAGTAGATAACCATGGAATAAAGGAAAGGGTGAGAAGCATCAGAGGGAGATGAAGGGCGGGTAAGGAGATGAGGTAAGAGAGGGAAACAAGAATAAGAATAGTGAAGGTGGCAATTACCGGAAGTTTGAGAAATGGATGTTCATGCCATCACATTGGAGGCTACCCAAATGGAATATAACATATTGCTCCTCCAGCCTGAGTTTGGCCTCATGGGAATGGGAAGTAGTGAGTGGCCACTGGGAAGTGCCCGGCAAAGCAGCCTCCCAATCGGCATCGGGTCTCACCAATATACAGAAGTACCAGATACAGTAGACAACCCCAACAGGCTCACAGGTGAAGTGTTGCATCACCTGGAAAGACTGTTTAGGACTTTGAATGGTGTGTGTTGGGGCATCTTGTGGGTGTTGCTTGGATTTCCAACATCTGCAAATTTTCTCTTGTTTCACTACTTCAATTGTTTTTGTTTTCTTTTTGCGCTATTTACTTAATTTATTTTTTAAAAATATGTCTTCTAATTTATAGTTTTTATGTATTGCCATGTCACAAAACAACAAATTTCAATACATTGATTTGAAGTATTGATGTATTAATAAAGTACAAAGATACATTCTCTTTTTTTTTGTAACCAAACTGCATGGGAGAGGAGGCAGCCAGCAAGACAGTGACATTGTAATAATATTTCCTGAAGAGTGTTTGACTCTCCTTTTACAATTGCTGTCATTGCACCTCGATTCTGTTCCCTGTTATTTGGAGTAGATTGCAATCTGTATTAGTGATTTAATACTTATTGCCCAACTTTTCTAGTCAGAGTGTAAAGAGAGATTAAGAAGTTTTTGTCTCACTTTATCTAGAAGTCAGATCTTGGGGTTTTTTGCAACATCTGTTCTGAGATTTTTCTATCCTGGTGCGTCATTTTTGAACATAAAAATCGGATGCTGGAGTAGACCACACATCCACTCGAGCCTTCACTACCTTTCAATGAGATCATGACTGATGTACACTTTAGTCTCAACTCTTCTCTCCTGTCTGATCTCCATTTCCCCTCATTAGCTGAGTAATCTATCTAACTCAGTCTCGTATATATGTTGTTCTTCAACATCCACATCCCTGTGAGGTACAGAATTTGCAAAGAGTAAGTCTCCTCGAGAGGGCCACCTAATCTCAGCCTCAAGTGGTGGAGGGCAGCAGAGTGGCATAGCCTGTGGAGCCCCTGCTTCTCATCTCTAGTGAGCCATGTTCAATCCTGGCCTGCAGTGCTGTCCATGTGGAGTTCACACATCCTCCCTGTGACATCCTAAAAAGGTTTGAAGGTTGGTAGGTTAATTGATTGAATTTCCTCTAATGTTTAGGTAGTTAGGAGAATTTGGTCAGTGTTGACTGGAATATGATGAGAATAACACAGTTAGTACCCGATGCTCAGTACAGACTCAGTAGGTCAAGGGGACTGTTTCTATGCTGTGTGACCATTTGTTGGTATGACATCATACCTTGTGCCATCGGACCCTGATTGTAAACTTGCTCAGAGAGGAAACATTTTCACAGCATCTACCTTGTCAAGCATCTTTGGAACCTGATGTGTTTCATTTTGATTGTCTTTCATTTCTAGCGTTCTTCTGCTCCACCTTTATTCATGAGGCAATCCTTTCATTCCAAGAAAAAAATCAGTGAACTCTTGCTACATCATTTCCAAGTATATAATTCCTTAAAGAAGAAGAAACAAAACTCTACAGCGTGTTATATTAATCTTAAAGAAAGACACAGGAGTCTGAAATGTGGCTCTAACTTCATGTTTGCTTTAAGCGATGTGCACATGTATCAAGTTGTAGCATGATGACGTATGCAATTAACGTATTTTTACATATAACCCATAAACAATTATAATAGGAATGCTTAAACAAGCAATATATAAATACAAGATTTCTCAAAAATTATTGAAATATTAAATACACAACACTTAGCTTTGATTTTTAGAAAACTTCAAATTACATGTACATAGGTGAGGCTGCAAAGGAATTCTCATATCATCTTACTAACTCTTCTGTCCTCTTTTTCTGTAACTACATTACTTATTGTCCCATGTGCTGCTGTCTTGTGGATCAACATGTTATAAGGAAACCATAAGACTAGAAGATATACGAGCAAAACCAAGCCACTCGGCCCATCGAGTCCGCTGCTCCTCCCTACTACGGCCCGTCACTTTCCGCTCAACCTCAATCTCCTGCCTTCTCCCCATATCCCTTCATGCCCTGACCAATCAAGAATCTATCAATCTCTGCCTTAAATGTACCCAATGACTTGGTCACCACAACATTCTATCATGTCCTTTCAACATTCGATAAGTATCAATGAGATCCCCACTTATTCTTCTCGATTCCAGTGAGTACAGGCCCAAACCATCCAATGCTCTTCATACAAGAAGCCTTTCAATCCTGGAAAAATCTTCATGAACCTCCTTTGAACCCTCTCCAATGTCAATACATCCCTTCTTGAATAAGAGGCCCAAAGCTGCTCATAATACTCCAAGTGAGGCTTCACTAGTGCCTTATAAAGCCTCAACATTACATTCTTGCTGTTATATTCTAGTCCTTTCGAAATAAATGCTAACATTGCATTTATCCTCACCACTGACTCAACCTGTAAATTCACATATCAATTTCAACCCTATCCTAATCATAGAATAATTTACAATGACTAGTTAACCTACTTACTGGTACATCTTTGATCTTTCACATTCTATTTTTTTCTTCTTTATGACTTATTTAATTGCCTCCTATTGGTTTTTCAAAGCTTCCCAATCCTCTGACTTTGTACTAATTCTTTCTCTATTATATGCCCTCTCTTTTGCTTTTAGGTTGTCTTTGACTTCTCTTGTCAATCATGGTTGCGTCATCCTGCTTTAGAATACTACTACTTTTTTGGGATGTATCTATCCTGTGCCTTCCAAATAGCTCCCACAAATTCCAGCCATCATCCCTGCTAGTGTCCCCTTCCAATCAATTTTGGTCAGCTCCTCTCTCTCATGCCTCTGTAATTTCCTTTACTCCTCTGTAATAGTGATACATCTGACATTTGCTTCTCCTTTTCAAATTGCAGGGTGAATGCTATCATATTATGATCACTGGCCCTGGAAGGTTCCTTTACCTTTAGTTATCTAATCAATTCCAGTTCATTGCACAACACTCAATCCAGAATAGCTGATCCCCTAGAGGATTCAACCATGAGGAAAAACATCTTGAAGGCATTCTATAAATTCCCCCTCTTGGGATCCAGCACCAACTTATAAGGTTCCCCATGCAAGGCTCCTTCAGAAGGTAAGCAGGCATGGGAAACAAGAAGACCTTGCTTTGTGGATCCCGAATTGGCTTGGCCACAGAAGGCAAAGGGTGGTTGTAGATGGTTCATATTCTACATGCAGGTCGGTGACCAGTGGTATTCTGCAGGGATCTGTTCTGGGACCCCTCTTCTTTGTGATTTTATAAATGACCTGGATGAAGAAGTAGAAGGCTGGGTGAGTAAGTTTGCTGTTAACACAAAGGTTGGGGGTGCTGTGGATATCTGGAGGGTTGTCAGAGGTTATAGTGGGACATGGACAGGATGTAGAACTGGTCTGAGAAGTGGCAGATGGACTTCAACCCAGATAAGCGTGAAGTCGTTTATTTTGGTGGGTCCAATTTGAAGACAGAATATAATATAAATGGTGAGACTCTTGGCAGTGTGGAGGATCAGAGAGATCTTGGGGTCTGTGTCAATGGGACACTCAAAGCTGCTGCGCAGGTTGACAGTGTTGTTAAGGCATATGGTGTGTTGGCATTCATCAACCATGGGATTGAGTTCAAGAGCTGTGAGATAATGTTACAGCTATATAAGACTTTGGAGTACTGTGTTCATTTCTGGTCACCTCACTACAGGAAGGAAGTGGATACTATAGAGAGAGTGCAGAGGAGATTTACAAGGATGTTGCCTGGATTGGAGGGAGTATCTTATGAGAATAGTTTGAGTGCACTTTGCCTTTTCTCCTTGGAGCGACGGAGGATGAGAGGTGACCTGATAGAGGTGTTTAAGATGATAAGGAACATTGATCATGTGGATAGCCAGAGGCTTTTTTCCCAGGGCTGAAATGGCTAACACAAGGGGGCATAGTTTTAAGGTGCTTGGAAATAGGTACCGAAGGGATGTCAGGGGTAAGTTTTTCACATGGAGAGTGGTGAGTGTGTGGAATGCACTGCCAGCAGCGGTGGTGGAAACTGATACAATAGGGTCTTTTAAGAGTCTCTCAGAGAGGTACATGGAGCTTAGAAAAATAGAGGGCTATGCACTAGGGAAATTCTGGGCAGTTCCTAGCGTAGGTTACATGGCCGGAACAACATTGTGGGCCGAAGGGCCTGTAATGTGCTGTAAATTTCTATGTTCTATATTCTATTAACTTGATTTCCCCCAATCCCCCATGACTATCGTAACATTGCTCTTTTAACATGCATTTTCTTTCTCCATTTGTATTTTGGAGACCACACCTTTGCTACTGTTCAGAGGTCTGTATATAACTCCCATCACGGTCTTTTCATCCTTTCAGTTTATCAGCTCTACCATCAACAATTTTACACTTTCCACTCCTACGTCACTTCTTTCTAATGATTTGATTTCATTTTTTTTTACCAACAGAGCTGCCCCACCCCCTCTGCCTACCTGCCTGTCCTTTTGATACAATGTGTATCCTTGGACGTTTAGTCTTTCAGCTACGATTCAGTGATGTCCACAACCTCATGCATGCCAGTCTGTAACTGTGCTACAAGTTCATCTACCTTATTATGTATACTGTGTGCATTCAAATATAACACCTTCAGTCCTGTATTCATCACCCTTTTTTTGACTTTCTCCCCCTCTTACATTGCAACTCATCCTGTTGACTATACTTCTGCCCTTTCATCAGCCTCTCCTTGCTCGCAGTCTCACTACCCCATCCTCAGCCCTATCACGCTCGTGTCCATCACACTGCCAAATTTGTTCGAACCCTCCTGTGCAGCTCCAGCAAACTTGCCTGCAAGGATATTGGTCCCCCCCAGGTTCAGGTGTAACCTGTCCCTTTTTGTACAGGTCATACCTTCCCCAGAAAACATCCCAATGATCCAGAAATCTGAACCCCTGCTCCCTGCACCAGTTCCTCAGCCACACACTCATCTGCCAAATCATCCTATTCTTACCCTCACTGGTGCGTGGCCCTGGCAGCAATACAGAGGTTACTACCCTGGTGTTTCTGCTTTTCAGCTTTTTACCTAGCTCCCTAAAATCTCTCTTCAGGACCTCCTCACCTTTCCTACCAATGTCATTGGTGCCTATTATGTGCTGAGACTTCTGGCTGCTCACCTTCCCCCTTTAGAATGCCGTGAACCTAATCCGAGACATCGCTGATCCTGGAACCTAGGAGGCAACATACCATTTGGGTGTTTCTATTGCATCCACAGAATCTCGTCTCTAACTATGAAATACCCTAACACCTCTTCACCTCTCTTCTCTTCTGAGCCACAATGCCAGAGACTCAGTCACTGTGACTCCCCTGGCAGGCCGTTCCCCTCAATGCTATCTGTAGTGGTACGCTTATTATTAAGGGTAACGACCACAGAAGTACTCTGTACTGGCCGTCCTTTACCCTTTTCTCCTGACGGTCAGCCGGTTTCCTGCCTCCTGCAGCCTTGGGGTAATTACCCCCCTGTGGCTCCTATCTATCACTTCCTCAGTCTTCCGTATGAGTCAAAGGTCATTGAGCTGCAGTTCCATTTCCTTAACATGTTCTCTGAAGAGCTGCAGCTTGGTACTCCTGGTGCAGATGTGGATATCTGGGAGCCTGGAGCTCTCCTGGAATTCCCACATCTCACACAGAGAACAAAACAAAGCCCCAGTGCCATTCTCACTGCACTAACAGTGCCCTACCAGATGAGGAATGAAGAGTAAAGAAGAAGAAACTTACCAGATACTTACCTCATCCAAGCCTGATCCCGCCAATCTGATAAGCCAAAACCAATCCAACACTAGCCCACTCACACAATAACCGCTCAACTTGCCCCACCTTATTTTTATTCACCCTTTCTAATGAATCCCATTCACTGATTGGGCACAGTCCAACTCTGAAAACTGATGAAATGCATTTTAGAAATTCAAATAGACTTTATTACTGACTTTATTTTATCTTCCCTAGTAGTTATTTTTCCAAAGAATTCTAGTTAAATATAGTTTGTTCTTTAGAATACCTGTTTATAGTAATATTGTAGGGATTTGCTGCTATTTCCTCTGTCAATATTATTGTTGGGGTGGGGGTGGGGGACAAATCTTAAGAAAAATTATCAATTGTCTGAGAAAAGGGGCCTACATGTTGACCAATGTCGGAGGAATGGAGGATTTTGGCAGAGAGTTAAAAGGCTGGAGGAATGTCATATTTTGCTAATATTGTCTTTCCATGTGAAAACTGACCAGAGTTTTGTTTGTAAATATTATAACTATCCCTTTGATTTACAGGAGTAAACAGCAGATTAATTGATATGGATGGCGTCTCTTGCCATCATTTCATACTGACCTTCACTACAATGGAAGCAATTGTCATTTGGATAACGAATGCAGGTCATTTACAATGGATGGTACAATCTATGGAGTCTGCACCATGGTCTCAATACAAAGATTGGCTTCCATTCACTTGTGCGGGTCCAGGTAACAGGATAGTTATGCATGTCATCAAAATGCTTTTGTAACTTCAGTCTCTCATATATTGATTAAATATAATTACTCAAACTTATTTAAGTCGAAAACTTTGTAACATCATTTAAATTTCAAAATGAACTCATGCATCCTCAAGGGAAAAAGTCAACATCACTATTTCTATAAAAGCTTCTTGAAAGCAGAGTACAGGGCTAATGGCAGGTTTCTTAGCAGTGCGAGAGAACAAAGGGATCATGGGGTCCATGTCTATATATCCCTCTAAGTTACTGCACAAATTGATAGGTTGGTTAAGCAGGTGTGTGGTGTGTTGGCATTCATCGGTTGGGGATTGAGTTCAAGAGAAACGAGATAATGTTGCAGTTCTATAAGCACTATAGTGTTGGCACGTGGCCAAGTGGTCAAGGCATTCGTCTAGTGATCTGGAGGTCGCTAGTTCGAGCCTTGGCTGAGGCAGCGTGTCGTGTCCTTGAGCAAGGCACTTAACCACACATTGCTCTGCGACGACACTGGTGCCAAGCTACATAGGTCCTAATGCCCTTCTCTTGGACAACATCGGTAGTGTGGAGAAGGGAGACTTGCAGCTGTCAGTCTTCCATACAACCTTGCCCAGGCCTGCGCCCTGGAAACCTTCCAAGGCGCAAATCCATGGTCTCACGAGACTAACGGATGCCTATAAAATTTTATAATCACTGATCAGTCCACCCTTGGAGTATTGTGTTCAGTTCTTATCACCTCATTATAGGAAGAATGTGGATACTTTAGAGGGGGTGCAAAGGAAATTTACCAGGATGTTGCCCAGATTAGAGAGCATATCTTATGAGAAATCTTATTAAGCAAGCTAGGGACTTTCCTGTTTGGAGCAAAGGAGGATGAGAGGTGACTTAATAGAGATGTGTGAGATGATGAGAAGCATAGACAGAGTGGACAGCCAGTGACTTTTTTCCCAGGTGGAAATGGTTTATATGAGAGGGCATAATTTTATAATGATTGGAGGTAAGTACAGAGGGATGTCAGGGGAAGGACTTTTACATAGAGAGTGGTGAGTGCATGGAAAACACTACAGGAGGTGGTGGTAGAGGCAGATGCATTGGGGACATTTAAGAGACTCTTCGATAGGCACATGGATGAAAGAAAAAATTGAGGGCTATGTAGGAAAGAAGTGTTATACTGATTTTGGAGTCGGTTTGATGAAACTTTGATGAAACTTTGTGAGTGAAGGACCTGTTCTACATTCTATGCACTCTTAACAGTAGATTCCTTTGCTCTTTTAGTGGGAAAATAAATGGATGTGTCAGGTCTGAATATTGCAGTAGCTTGGATTACATAGCCTTTTAACAAAGAACAACATCCCAATGTGCTTGAAAGCTATTGAGGGATCTTGTACAGCGTACACAACCCATGTTATGCGTGGCCACTCGTGCCTGAATCCATTTTACCAAGCGCTCATGTACACCTGTCTCAATTCCTAGGCTCGAACCTGGAAACTTCAGCTGTTGCTGTAATTGCCTATTGCACCTTGCTTTTAAATTAAAATTCCAAAGAAACGGAAAAAATAATCAATTGTTCTAAAGAATTGTCCGAAACTTTATCACTTCTCAGTGGGTGGAACTAAGCAAAGTTTGTTTTTGCTGGACTTTGCTTTCTTTCATCTTGGTTGGTAATGGCAATGCAAAGTTGGAAAATTTGTCAGCAAAATAATACTTTGTTCCAAAACATTAAGCATGATATTTCTGTTCTGGTATTACAACACTGATCCTGTCATTGTATAGTTTTAACAAATTCAAAACACAAACCTTAATGCATTTCTAGAATTCTCAGTTTTATTTCTTGCTTGAATAATGCTAAGCTATGTGGAGTACTTCACCATGTATTCAACCTGAGCCTGAGGCTCCGGAGGGTTCCTGTACTGTGCAAAACGTCCTGCCTCGTCCCTGTGCCGAAGACGCCACGCCCCAGCGGCCTCAATGACTACAGACCGGTGGCATTGACCTCCCACATCATGAAGACCCTGAAAAGACTTGGTCTGGAGCTGCTCCGGCCAATGGTTAGCCCACATTTAGATCCCCTCCAGTTCGCCTACCAGCCCCGACTAGGAGTTGAGGATGCCATCATCTACCTGCTGAACCGTGTCTACGCCCACCTGGACAAGCCAGCGAGCACTGTCAGGGTCATGTTTTTTGACTTCTCCAGTGCGTTCAACACCATTCGCCCTGCTCTGCTGGGGGAGAAGCTGACAGTGATGCAGGTGGATGCTTCCCTGGTATCATGGATTCTTGATTACCTGACTGGCAGACCACAGTACGTGTGCTTGCAACACTGTGTGTCCGACAGAGTGATCAGCAGCACTGGGGCTCCACAGGGAACTGTCTTGTCTCCCTTTCTCTTCACCATTTACACCTTGGACTTCAACTACTGCACAGAGTCTTGTCATCTTCAGAAGTTTTCGGATGACTCTGCCATAGTTGGATGTATCAGCAACGGAGATGAGGTCGAGTACAGGGCTACTGTAGGAAACTTTGTCACATGGTGTGAGCAGAATTATCTGCAGCTTGATGTGAAAAAGACTAAGGAGCTGGTGATAGACCTGAGGAGAGCTAAGGTACCGGTGACCCCTGTTTTCATCCAGGGGGTCGGTGTGGACATGGTGGAGGATTACAAATACCTGGGGATACGTATTGATGATAAACTGGACTGGTCAAAGAACACGAAGGCTGTCTACAAGAAGGGTCAGAGCCATCTCTATTTCCTGAGGAGACTGAGGTCCTTTAACATCTGCCGGACGATGCTGAGGATGTTCTACGAGTCTGTGGTGGTCAGTGCTATCATGTTTGCTGTTGTGTGTTGGGGCAGCAGGCTGAGGGTGGCAGACACGAACAGAATCAACAAACTTATTCAAAAGGCCAGTGATGTTGTGGGGATGGAACTGGACTCTCTCACTGTGGTGTCTGAAAAGAGGATGCTGTCTAAGTTGCATGCCATCTTGGTCAATGTCTCCCAACCACTACATAATGTACTGGGTGGGCACAGGAGTACATTCAGCCAGAGACTCATTCCACCGAGATGCAGCACAGAGCGTCATAGGAAGTCATTCCTGCCTGTGGCCATCAAACTTTACAACTCCTCCCTTGAGGGTCAGACACCCTGTGCTGATAGGCTGGTCCTGGACTTACTTCATAATTTACTGGCATAATTTACATATTACTATTTAACTATTTATGGTTCTATTCCTATTTATTATTTATGGTGCAACTGTAATGAAAACCAATTTCCCCTTGGGATCAATAAAGTATGACTATGACTAAGTTCCGAATATTTTTTTACTTAAGTTATAAGCTTGGTTGTTCAGGAATGTAAAAAAATCCCAATGGAATATGGGAACTATTTGGGATCAGGCACTAAATAGTAGCGTTTTGATCAGCAATGTACTCTTCATTGTAATATAAAAAGTACACACAAAGATTATTCATTCCAAATGGTTTGCTATATTTTATAGCCAAAATATAATAAGGTGGCAGCACTGTAGCATAGTAGTTCTTCTTCTTCTTGGGCCCATAGCTCCCAGCAGAGCATCAGCCATTCACCTTCTGTCTCCATGGTCTAAAGTCAATGGTATGGTTGGAGTTCATCAATGTTTCTGTAATCAGTTGTATCCACTGTACCTGGGATTGGCCTATACAGCTTCACCAGAGTCCTGTTGGCCAACCTTGCCCACCTCCATCTCTCACAACAGGGATGTATGGTTGGACTTTGAGAAGCATAGTGGTTAGCTTACACTATTACAACACCAGTGACCCAGGTTCATATCCCTCCACTCTCTGTAAGGAGTTTGCATCTTCTCCCTGTGACCATGTGGGTTTCCTCTGGGTGCTCTGATTTTCTCCCACATTTCAAAGATGTATGTGTTAGTGGGTTAATTGGTCACACGGGTGTAATTGGGTGGTGTGGACACGTTGCACTGGAAGGGCCTGTAACAGTACCTGAATCAAATAACTAGTGTGACAGGTTTTAGCAGTGTAGGGATCCAAGGGTTAAAGGGAACAGATGAAAAAATGAAGCTGAGGCCAAAATCCAATCAACTATGATCTTATACATCAGTGGAACAGATGCCAAATGAAATATAAACTATTCCCATCCCTGTTTCTCATGTTAGCAAGTTTGGAAACTAAATATTGCAGGGATATGAAACTTGGAAAGATAGGAAGAATGGAAAAAAGGAAAGCGAATCAAATGAAAAAAGGGAAATTCCAATAATAAATGTTAAATTCAGAAAATAGGAGAAGATTGCATGTCCATTATATGTTAGTTATATTTGTGGACAGATCTATAATCAAGTTAATATTTGCCATTTATAAACACGAGGTTTTGCAGGCACTGGGAATCTTGATCAATCTACATAAACTGCAGAAAGAACTAGGCAGGTCTGGCAGCATCTGTGAAGGGGAATAAACAGTCAATGTTTTGCGTAAAGAGCCTTCATCAGGACATCTCGCCCATAATTTTGAGTACGTATTCTCATCTATAGATGCTACCTAACTTGCGGATCTTCTCCAGTCTTTCATGTGTACTATTTGAAATTAGGATAACTATTAATCTTACAGTAAAAAAATCTTTTGGGTTGGAGTGATCATTTCATAATAAAGTTTCACAAACAATTTGAAAAAGTCAAAAAAATAGAAAATAGAGTATTAAATTTAAATAAAGCAATTGCAAAGCTAAGAGAGGTGATTGATGAGAGTGCATTGGGAAATTGGGAAGTTGAACAAAAAGATGTGGCAATTCATTAAAGCAATATTTTGCGAGTTTGAACAAATTGATGAATACAGGCTCCAATGTGGTCTGTGATACTAACTAAAGAAGCTAAGGGCAATATTAACTTGAAATAAAGTATTTATAAATTTGCAAAAATTGTTACAGATCTAGTTGTAGGCCTTGAAGTATTTAAAAAATGAACAAGAGGGTGAAAATAGAACTTACAAGTAAAACAACAAGAAATATAAAAATGGAGTATAAAGGCTTTTAATAAGTAAAAGGGAGAGAAAGTGTAAACACTGTTCTCCTAGAAGATGAGGCAACAGTATTAATAATTGCAATATGGAATTGGCTGAGATATTAAAAAATGTTCATGTCTTGGTAAGATAGCCAAAAAAAGTAGATCATCAAGGGACAAAAGAGAATGAGAATCTTAGATTAATAAAGTCAGCAGAGAAGAAGTAACAGGCAGCCTGATGGCAGTAGAAGTGAATGAGTCCCCTGCACCTGATGCTCTGGGTCCTAATAATGGTGGGCACAGTGATAATAGATGTATCAGATCAGATTCATTTATTTATCAAATGTACTGTACATCAAAACATGCTGTGAAGTGTATTGTTTGTGTTAACAATCAACACAAACTATGAAGGACCCCACGCATCCCTCATACAAACTCTTCTCCCTCCTGCCATCTGGCAAAAGGCACTGAAGCATTCAAACTCTCACGACCAGACTACGTAACAGCTTCTTCCCCCAAGCCATCAGACTCCTCAATAGCCAGAGCCTGGACTGACACCAACCTACTACACTCTATTGTGCCTGTTGTCTTGTTTATTATTTATTGTAATGCCTGCACTGTTTTGTGCACTTTATGCAGTCCTGGGTAGGTCTGTAGTCTAGTGTAGTTTTGTGTTGTTTTACATAGGTCAGTGTAGTTTTGTATTGTTTCATGTAGCACCATGGTCCTGAAAATCGTCTGGGTTTTACTGTGTACTGTACCAGCAGTTATGGTTGAAATGACAATAAAAAGTGACTTGACTTGCTGAAAGCAGTCCGCAAGTGTTGCCACACTTTCTGGCACCAAACATAGTTATCATTTTCCAAAAAGTCCCCAGGTTTTGAAATTTACTGGGAGATTGCAGCAAAAGGGTAAGTTGACTATTTATCTCAATATAAACATTTTTTAATGTCCTTGAATACCAGGGATATATAAAAACAGTTCCAAAGGATTCGATTCTCATGTATAGAGTCAGCTTGCCTGGCCCTCCAAATCCACAGCAGACTAATGCTGGAGGGTGGGCTCAGAATTGTCTGACCTACTGATTGAAAAATTCAGGGTTCTGCAAAATGTTAGCAGCTTGTTATTGTTCTTATGTGTTTTGAAGACCCCAGTGAGAAAATGATAAAGATGGTGGAAAAGGGAAAAAAGAAACGGTTCTTCATTATACTATCAAGTATGTGGCATGCAAAAATGGAATCTATTTATGTTTTAAGGAGAAAACACTAAAAGAGGTCTCAACCCAAACTGGAGATTGGTCATTATTGTCTTGCATTGCAGCACTTAATATTTGGAATCCTATTAATTGATATGATATGATAATCTGATATGTTACATTGTGGTAGGAATGTAAAGAGTAACAAGGTATACTAAATGTCACAACCTTAATGATGGTTCAGAAATGTGGACATCTGAGGCTGACATCATTGAAGCTGCAGAGCATTTATGGATCCTTGGCTTTATTAATGAAGACAGTTAAAAAAACACAAAGGAATTACATTAACCCTTCATTAAATTCAGTCCCTCTCAAATATTATGTTCAAATATATAGACCTTTAGGAATAATACAATGGGCACTTTTGCAGTGTTTTTGCCCTTTTCTGAACATGGAATATCACACATCATACCCAAAGAAATCAGATGTATTTTTTTATTGACCACACTTATATCTAGCTGTAAAATAGAAAAGTTAGATTCAAAGCAAATTTTAAAAGAATTTGGAATAATATTTCCAGAGGAAATGTATAGCATCATTAAAATGTGAAGAAGCAAGAAGTTTTTTGGAGCTCATTTAGAATTTATTTATTATATGAAATCATTTAGACTTCTATAGTTCAATATATCAGGTTTAAGGTCCTCACTTGAGAATGACTTAAACTTTAAGTCAGGAACCTGTGAACAGCTAGAAAATTAGAAAGTCATTTAAGACACTGTCATAATGACAGTATCCCTACATTAAATTTAATTATTCAGTCTGCGTTTGTCAAGCAGGTGTTCTCCCAGGTCATTTTCAAGATTGTCAATCTCTTTGTGTTTATAATGCAATTAACAAGCTTCTTGATTATCTTGACACACACAAAAAGCTGGAGAAACTCCACAGGTCAGGCTGCATCCATGGACCAAAATACACAGTCAACATTACCGGCTGAGATTCTTCATCAGAAGGGGGGTACTCTGTTCTCTTACCTCTTTCCACCTACCTATCACCTTCCCCTGGTGCCCCTCCTCCTTCCCTCAATGGTCCACTCTCCTCTCCTATCAGATATCTTCCTCTCCAACCCTTTATCTTCCGTACCTAGTTCTACCTATCTGTCACAATGGCGGGGCTTTGGGAGCAAGGGTGGACCCAAATGCAAGATACATCTTGTGAGGTTAATTAGATTGAGTTTATTGTTCGATACCAGGAGAGCAAGGCAGGAGCAGGAGTGGCGACCTGGAAAAGGACTCAGGACTGCGACTAGGCTGGGACCAAGAGTCTGGGCTTGGACTCGGAATCAGCTCCCAGGACTAGAGGAGACATGAAGAGGCTAGGGTATGGACTCCGAGCCCGAGACTGGGCAAGAACTCAGTACCTGGGCTTGGGCTCGGACCCCAGAATCAGGCAAGAACATGAAATGGGCTAGCGAAAGGAGGAACATGGGAACACAGAGCCTCGGTCTCGGGGAGCAGGTACATGGAACCATGGACGTATACACAGAACACAGAGTCGGGACCCCTCCTTGGGTACAGGACATAGTGCCGGAACTCACACACAGAAGAGAGAGCCGGGACCCCTCCTTGGGTACAGGACCTAGGGCTGGGACTCGCACACAGAACAGAGAGCCAGGACCCCTCCTTGGGTACAGGACATAGGGCCGGGACTCATGACCCTCCGCGGGGCAATGGCAAGACAGCCTGACTTACCCCACGGAGGCTAGGACAAGACAAGACAGAACATAACCCTCCACAGGGCAACGGCAAGACGACCTGACCTACCCCACAGAGGCTAGGACAAGACAAGACAGAACATAACCCCCCATGGGGCAATGGCAAGACGGCCAGACTTACCCCACGGAGGTGAGGACAAGACAAGACAAGACCAACACAAATGAACACCAGACAGTACCTATCTAGCTCTGGTGATGGAACTAGACCGAAGTGCAGGCGGGGGCTGCAGACCAGGGCTAGAGGCGAGAGGGGCAGAGAAGGGATTCAGACAAGGGGGTAGGACAGGAATCACAGACCGTCAGGGCCAGGACTAGACTCAGAACTGGAAGCTGCCAGGGCCAGGACTTGACATGGTACTTGAACGCCGCCAGGGTCAGGACATGGACATGGTACTTGGATGCCGCCGGAGCCAGGACGTGGACGTGGTACTTGAACGCCACCGGAGCCAGGACGTGGTACGTGAACGCCGCCAGGGCCAGGACGTGGATGTGGACATGGTACTTGAACGCCACCAGGGCCAGGACATGGACGTGGTACTTGGATGCCGCTGGAGCCAGGACTTGGTGCTTGGAACCTCCGGGTAGTGCCGAGCTCTCGACTTGGCCCAGGAACAGTAGACAGCGGCTCTTGATTCTCTCCGGCGGGTTAACTGACGGACCCACCTTGATGAGGAAACTTTGCAGGCTCGCTTTGGCGAGGTAACTGGACAGGGTTGCTCCGGTGAGGAAAGGCGAATTACTGACACTCGCTTCGGGCGGAGACAAGGCTTGCTCCGGCCAGATGACATTGGCACGCCGTGACTTTGCAGATGCTCCTGCGCCGAATGGCTGAAAGCCGGAGACTATAAACTACTGGTTCAGCCGAGCGTTAATTGCCTCTAATCACCAAAGTCAAGGGACACGGGAAAACAGGGAATCAACGGTCTGGATCGTAACGTAAACAAGGTAAATTTAAAGGGACCCCAATCCGGAAAATGACACTATCACATTCTAGCTATCCTCCTTCCGCTTCCCCCAAGAGAAAGAGCACACCGAGCAGCTCGTAAGTCGCTATGGTAACTGAGGGCAGCATTACTTGATGGACAATCAATGCTATGATTTTTCGGCAGCATGTTTATCCTTTCAAGGACATTTGCCTGCTAGTGCATTTCTTACACAGACAAAGGAAGGAGGAGTTATTTGAGAGGCAGTTGGTACTCAGTACGGTGAGATAAATAGGAGGTCAGATGATAGAGACCTCAGGCACATGTTTTGGACATTGAATGAGCTTTGTTATGCCCACAGGAAAAAGTGGGTTTTTGGAGGATCGATCAGGTGGGTTGATCAGTTGCTGTTGCAGTGAGAAAAGGGATTGACTGGTGGGGAGTTGTCCATGTGTCCAACCTTTGCCTGGGTTGATAGCTCCACCACAGAAAACTGGTCCCCTTTGTTGTGGTCACAGTCAGTGATTTTTAAAGGATTTTGGAGGACAACGAGAAGATCGATGGCATCAGCTCAACTGAAGACTCAAATCTCTCCCTCTCTGTCTCTCCATCACTACTCAACTCAGTCCCATGATCTGAACTGAACTATACTCATCATGGTAAGACTGTATCTTTTTACCCCTAGACTTGAAGAAGCTTGATTTTTCATATATATATTTCCACACTTACTTATTTATATATATATATAATCATTGCTAACCTGTTTGATTTACCTGCATTTATATTACTGTATTGCATAGTTACTAATAAATATTATTAGTTAATAGCAATACTGGACTCCAAAGTGTTTTCCCTCTCTGCTGGTTCTTTATTCCCGTCACGGAGTACATGACAATACAAATATGCTACCTTTAGTATTACTCCTTCATACAAAAACTGCTTACATAGGCATGCCCTTTCTCTTCCAATTTGTCCTATTCTACAAGGCCGCTTCTTGTAATTATATAATCGGAGATCATTTTAACCGATTTGTGGATCGGTGCTTACAGATTAGATCAACCAGTTTATATTTTAGTTGTTGAATTCTAATTAGCCCCTGGTTATTTGAATTTGAATTGAGTGTTATTAAACATCAAGATCCTTAATTGCATTGAGTTTTTCAATCTGAATATCCTAGCATCAGGGTGAAAGTTGGGAAAACTTCACTTGAAGCCAATTGACGAAGCAATTTAAAAGGATGGCTTTAATTCACGAATTAGCAGTTTAGATCAATTACACGAAAAGAAGAAAAGTGAAGCTAGAAAAACGTGTTTGACTGTTTCCGTCGCAGTGAAGAAACAGGTTTTGCGGTTTCCTTTGCACTCTGACTGTTAATCCCATCAGCTCAGTGAACCATTTATAGCGAAGCAAGGAGTTCTCGCTCTGCTGAGGCCCTTGTGTACTTGTTTGGAATGTGATTGCAACCCGGCTGTGTTTGTTCAGAGAAATTGCGGCTCGTTTACAGAGTCTTGTGTCTGACATCACTCCCCAGGGGAGCCCTCCTTCGCCGAGCCTAGCGCGGCAACTCCCGCTTCGCTTTTATTCCAGTGCTTTCAATATGACTACGACAGAGCTCATAAATGTCAATAGGCTCTTCCGACTGACAATGCGTGCTGCAGAGATAGTTGAAACACCGGAGCATTTGCTTCAAGTGCAATGCAATTTCTTTCACTCCCTTCGATGCGCCTTTTTAGATCAGCACTTTGCATTAAAGTGTACAAGGTTACAAATTATTTTTATAGAATGTATTCGGGGTTGGTAATCGACATTATCTTGTTATCTGAGTGTGTGTGGTTTAATCCCCGTAATTTCAATAATTTTGGTGTGTGCATCAAAATCACCAGGAACTTTCAGTGATCTAGTTAACTCCATATTCCTTGCGCACGTGTCTCGCATGGATGACGTATAAGATTACAGTACCATAATCGTTCCAATAAATTGAAGTTGGGGATCCAAAATAAACATAACCTCCAGTGTTCAAACAAAAAATAGTTTTCCAAAATCATTTCATTGATTACTCTATCTTAAGAACTGCTCGTGATTTTTACATAAAATGCTGGAGGAACTCAGCAGGCCAGGCAGCATCTATGGGGAAAAATACAGCCGACTGTACTTTTTCCCATAGATGCTGCCTGGCCTGCTGAGTTCCTCCAGCATTTTGTGTGTGTTGCTCCGATTTCCAGCATCTGCAGATTTCTCTTGTTCGTGATTTTTACATGATATCTTTAAGAAATTCAGCACCCGCAGGTTCGTTCCATGAAGGTCTGGTGCTGCTTTGTTGCCGCTAAACTGGTTTTGATTTAGAAAATAAAATTGGTCTTAATCGGATTCAATGTATTGTAATCTTGTGCTAGCACATTGATTCATTTAACATTGTTAATATCATGATTACTTTATCTCGTGTTACAATACACGATTGTTAAATGTTAAACGGCGTATAAATTGTAAATCCTTAAGTTAAGGATTTTTAAACTGTCGGAACTCCTACAGTCCAATCGGAATCATTCGGGAGCTTTGCTGCCGGGCAGATCAACCCGGCTGAAATTGACAACTCAGCGCGTTGCCGTGCAACAGGTGGGCGCGTGCCGAGGATATTGAAGTCTATTGCCAAACTGAATTGAAGAGAAGGGGGATGGGTGAGGAATTAGCATTGAGCGGTCATTTGACCGGGAAAACTGGAGCCCTGCTGGAGTTGTGTAATGTTGGTGAAAAAAAAATCTGCCAACGTTTCAATTAGCTGGACCAATAACGCGAGGCTGAGCTGGCGAGAAGTGCATGTGGGATTCAAAATGAAACCTGCGCTCTACAACTTCTCAGCACAACACTGATGGTTGCAAACGCTATGAGCGAAGGGCTTTCTCTGCAACCAGTGCTGAATCAGCTCAGCCCGACTAAAGGAAAGCGACGGGCCGGGGTGAATGACGATGTTACACCTGAAGAGAGGGCTGAGACATTCCCTGACTGTGCAAGAGCCCCGATTAAAAGACCCAAATATCCAAGGTACAGGAAACAGTGCACCGTTTCCAGTGGATGTGATAGTGGCATTTGTACTGACGAGTCACCCTGTTCGAGCCCTTCCGATGCAGCGAGCGGTAGCCCCACACTTCGAAGTAGCTGCTCCTTTGACGGGCTCGCCACTCAACTTGATTGGCAGATATTCAGAGAATATGGGGAGGATTACTACCACTTTAAACGAGAATCCGAGAAGAAATTCCATCCCCGGGACTGTTTGGCTCGGCAGCCTCAGGTAAGGAAAGACTGCAATCTATGGAGATGTAATGCATGAAAATTCATCAATTATTTTACATATCAGTTTTGATTGTTTAATACAATAACTATGAAACTAGCATTTGGAAACTTTAGTAGTTGGTCCACGTCCACAGAAATGGAAGCCTACTTTCACACGTGGCAATTGTCTAGAAACGTAACATAGCGGTTAGATATGCAATCCCACTATATTTGTGATTCATTGAATCAGATCGCTTTGTCACTAATAGTGGCCCATCATCTTGGAGTCGGTCTATTACTGTCACGTGTACAGTGTTTGCATGCTATCCCGACAGATCGTGCCGTATACAATTACATCGAGCTAGCAAAAAGAAAACAATGTAGAATAGGCCGTTACAGTTATAGAGAAAGTGTAAGCACATCGACGAGAAAACTTAATTAAGAGTTCAACTTTTAGCATATGAGAGGTCCATTCAAGCGTCTGATAATAATGGGATAGAAGCTGTCCTTTAATCTGGTGGTTCATGCTGTCAAGCTTCGACAGAGAAGAAAAAACTGCGGCGTGAGACGTGTCCTTGATTATGTCAGCTGCTTGCCTGAGGCAGCGAGAAGTTAGAATCGCCTCTAGACATCACCTTACCGGCCTGTACTTTAAACTCTTTCACGCAGAGCTCACGTATGATACTCGGAGCACTGGGCAGCTTCCGCAGTTGGAAGAGAAACAGAAAAATGTCATTATTCACTGCTGAGTTCATAACGTCCTATTCAGCTCGCCAATGTGTACGTTACAATTTAATCTTTCCCGACAGGTAACTGCAGATGACCGGTGTAAACTCGTTAGCTGGCTAATTCCAGTTCACAGATGCTTAAACTTCTCTTTTGAATCGCTCTGCCTCACTGTAAACATAATGGACCGTTTCCTTCAAACAACACCCGTGGCTTCAGATTGTTTCCAACTGGTTGGAGTAACCTCGCTGCTGCTTGCGTGTAAACAAGTGAGTAAGAAAGCATGAATGGGCAATAAACCCAGCCACTTCCCATGCAACACATTCTCATGTATAAAACATGCTGCGATGGAGCGGAGGCTGTAGCGCGTTACAGGAACCAAAAAAAAGGCGCATTGTTTTCCGAGGTGCTTTGTCTAATTTGAATATTGATTGTAACTATACTAATGTTGAACTATGTGAGTGATATTACTAGACTGAAGGGATAGTTTGGTATTCCCACAAAGCAAGAGGCCATCGAATAGGATCGGGACTGATTCGATATTCCAATTTTTTTTTTTGCAGCCGTTTCTCGTTAACATTGATTCTTATCACCGACTGTAAATGGTCTTCCACAGCCTTAAATGTACCCAAAGAATTCGCCCATTGGTCTCTGCAGCAAGCTTTCCAAGGACTCAAAACACCGAGAGAAGCAATTCTTCCTCTACTTGTCTTAAGTGGACACAGATCTGAACTCCATTAGCTGTTGAACAAGGCGGTCCCCATTCACAATGGCATTCCCTCACCTGTACAGTGACTCATACCAGTTAATTGCATGGCTCAAGACTGATGCGGTATTGATATGCAAATCTATATAATCTGTAGTTCACTGGGTCATGTGGGAGAGGGGGAGAGAAAAAGAATCCCCTCCCCCCCCCTCCGGAAGAGGTGTAGTCCCATTGAACTGAATTTTCATTGCAGCAGAAAGTGGAAGAATTTCGTAGTTCGGATAACATCCGAGGAAAGAAATGGACAGTGGACGATTTGAGTCGAGACCCTTATAGACTGAAAGGTGGAGGGAAAGGGTGGAATAGCAATGGATCCTGAAGAGGTGGCATGATTGGCAGATGGAGGGAGGAGTGAAGGGTGGAAAGGGGGGGTGATAAGTGGAGGCAACAAAGGACTAGTGTTTCCACTTTTTTTTATTGGATTCTGATCAGGAGTGGAACTTTAGGGTTTTATTGTCTAATACAAAACACAAGCATTGCTAAGGGGTGAGATCAACTACCTAATTGCAAACAGGTAATTGAAATCCAAACAGGACGTGATCAGTTTTCGGTAGCGCCAAGACAAGTAATCCACCCTTGTACTGAGCTATCAATTGTGAGTTAGATGTTTTTCACTTCTCAAGAACAAGTGCCGATTTAAAAAGAACCTCAGATAGCTGTAACTAGAAACTGATGTCAAAATGTATTTCTTATTTACCATAATTCACTACGAGCGTTGAAATTTGACCATTTACTTTTTAATTCAGTGTAAGTCATTCAATAATCCTGCTTTCTCAGCAACAAGTTGTACTTGGCCGAGTGGAGATGGAAGTATTAGTATCTGTTTGGCGTAATTTTTATGCATGTACACGGTCACCTTAAGGATGTTGCACCGCCAATTACTTCAGTGGAATCAGTGTTGCTTAATAATCAAATAGAAGAGCTGGTTGGAGAATGGAAGCATATAAATAGTAAGATCGATTTAATTTAAGTAAAATCCCTGTAGGTAATATCGATTGGGGAAATAATTATCAACGCACGAGATAGCCTTGCAAATCAAAACTGCCGACGCTGGGAATCCTAATCATGGGTAAATATTTCTGGTCTGTTTCAATGTAAAGCCATAGAACAGTTCAACTTGATCCTATTGGGCAAAAAAAAAACAAACTTTGATCGAATGTATCATGAGACCTTGGAAGGCTTTGCTACAGAAACCTATGGAAGCAGTATTTGGGTATATTTAAGGCTGAGGAAGACCGATTTTTCAGTCGGCGATAAAATCAAGGCTATGGGGAAAGGGTAGCAAAAAAAAACGTTTGGCATATCGGACCAAGACTCAGGCCTAAGCTCCTATGTGAATAAAATCCACCGGAATCCATAATATTCTGACTCAGATAACAGAATAATGCTGCCAACTGGAGGTAACGAACACGAATAGTGAACGGTCAATCCACACCTCGTTACTTACTTCTATGTGTTCGCTTCCCACAGGTTGAAGTGTACCCCCCTAAAATCAAGCAGCTGCTGGCTCTGTGCTGTGACGCCTTTTCTCGGGAGCAGCTGTGTAACCTGGAGTGCATCATCTTGCTCAGACTCAACTTCGAGCTCACCGCACCCAGCGTGGACTTCTTCTTGGAGTATTTCACGAATAAAACCCTGCGGCGTCAACAACTGGACAGCAGGGCTGCCAGGACTGGAAGGCTGGCCAGGCGCCTCGTCGAGATAAGTTTGGCCGATTACTCCTTCAACGGGTATCGGCCCTCCCTGCTGGCTATCTCTGCCTTCAGCCTGGCCGATCGGATGTTACATCCCGGCGAAGTGATCGACCTGGAGTTCAGCGATTACCCGCCCAGCGTGCTGGAAGACTGTGTGGAGACACTGGAGTTGCTGGTGGCTTTGAACAAGGAGTCATTGGCATCCTTGCAGAATCTTGAACCGACAAATAATCGATTCAGCACTGAATTATGAAGTGCTGTCACTCGTGTTTTCTCAAGAGAATCACATCTTGTTTGTTGAATGAAATTACATCGAATTAAAACACGTATGACACAAAACCTTGAATTGTGTATACTAGTTTACATGTGTGAAGGATAGTTCTCACTTAAACTTCTGCAAGATGAAATTGTTTACTACTTGTCGAATGGGATAATACCGGCGTGTATGGGCAATCAGGGAGATGACTGTAACCTGTAAACTTGATTACAATAACCTAGAGCAACTGAAACCACATTCACTTAATGCACTGGTATTTCCTGTAGAATGGTGCAATTGTAACCTGTAAATAATATACTATTGTATGTATTTTAAGACCGAATTTGCGAAATACTGTGGAGTCACGTGACTAGCCATTAACTTATTTTCGTTAGGTTAATAGTTTAGGATTATTGTGTTCCTAAATAGATATTCATGTTTATAGCTCCGAGCGGTTCTCATTTGTGCTCGCAACAACAAACGATTCAGTAATGAATAAAGCGCTAGTTTCAACCTTTCTAACAATTGCATTCTTAGTGTTGCGTGGGTGTAAAATTGAACACAACATCATTACTCCCTGCCGGGTTTCACCACCTCCCTCTTTCTCCTGAATGTATTAATTCCTACTGCAGCTTCCTGGTGCCGTTCAGCTGTGCGGCAGCGAGATCAATGGAGGAGGAGTTACTTTGAGCAAACATAAAGACGAGATGTGCAGATGCTGGAAATCTAGAGCAACACACGCAAAATGCTGGAAGAGCTCAGCAAGTCGGGCAGCATCCATGGAGGGGAGCCATTTCATCAGACTGGAAAGGAAGGGGGCGGAAGCCAGTGTAAGAAGGCGGGGGAGGGGAAGTAGGTGTGATGAAGAAGGTGAACGGGGGTGAAATAAGTAGCGCGGGGGGGGGAGGTTAAAAGGACTAGTAGGTGAGGACAGTGGACCATAGGAGAAAAGAAAGGGGTGGTGGGGGGGGAACTAGAGGGAGGTGCTGGGTAGGGGCGAAAGGATAACTAGTGAAGAGGGCGAGAAGAAAATACCTGCTCTAAAGAAACAAACATGTTGTCAGGTTTGAAAATACTAATCAATGATCGGGAAAAACTTAATTTTGTCCCAAGGCCATTATGCTGTCATTTAGCGTAGTCATCACAAATCTATGAGGCAAGAATAGCCAGATATATGTTTGTTTAGGAATACTCCCCTGCTGGTCTTCAAAATAATGCCACGGAATGATTTAGGTTGAATTAAGGGTGCAGGAGAGCGTGGCACCTTTCTCCGTGCCAACACGCCCTCAGCACTGCCAACTGTAACAACACACATCAAATTTGCTGGTGAACGCAGCAGGCCAGCCAGCATCTCTAGGTACAGTCGACGTTTCGGGCCGAGACCCTTCGTCAGGACTCACCAGCAAATTTGCTGTGTGTTGCTTGAATTTCCAGCGTCTGCAGAATTCCTCGTGCCAACTGTAACAAACAGGTTTGGTCACAACTGGAAGACTTAGTCCATTTCTGGCCGCCACACATGGAGAAAATACATACAAGGCTTTTAGAAAAGGGGTAGAGGAGATAAAATGATTCTAAAGATGAGGATCTTCACCGAGTACATATACTGTTGAACCCGGGGTTGTAGGTTTTAGAATGGTGGATCTGATAAAATATATTAGAATCATAAAAGCATGTTCAGAACAAATGGAAACAAACTGGACAAAGATTTCACAACCAAATAAAAATAGAATGAGTGTGTAAATAAATGAAGCAAAAGAGAGCTGTGGGGAGAATTTTGGTTTATGTTACGAGTGAGTGTGGCTGGAACGGCTTGCCAGGGCCCAGTAGTGGAGGCAGATTCAATGGTAGCATTGAAAAGTGATGTGGGTAATGTATCTAACGAGGTGGTGAACTTGTGGAATTTGTTGCCACAGGCAGTTGTGGAGGCCAGGTTGCTGGGTGTATTTAAGGCAGAGGTTGATAGGTTCCTGACTGGACATGGCACCCAAGGTTACGGGGAGAAGGCTGGGAACGGGGGTTGAGAAGGAGGGAAAAAAAGGATCAGCCGTGATTGAATGGTGGAGCAGACTCAATGGGCCAGATGGCCTAATTCTGCTGCTATGTCTTATGGTCTAAAGGCAAAGCTTACCGGGCCACAAGGATAGGTCAAGAAAGTGTGACGAGCAGGATTGGGTTAACTATTATGGTCTCTGTGCCTATAGGTTTCCTTCCAAGCTGTCTGCATTCTGTGTTTTCCTGTCTTTATTGGAGAAAATCCTGACTTCCTAGCTTTTCATCCAGGCTAACCTCATTACGGTAGCTCTTCTGCTGGTATGTTGAGGCAGCTAATCCCGGACAATCCTCTCGCTAACTCAGTAGAACGGCAAAAAAAAATCAGGAAAGGTTGATTTCCTTTATTGCAAGCAGCTTGCGAATATAATTCTTTTTAAACATGTGCAATTTAATGATGGACAAACAGCAATGGAGTTAGTGTACAGAGCAAACACAACCACTGGAGAAACTCGAAGATCAGGCATCATCTGTGGAGGGAAATGAGGAGATGATGTTCTGGTTGAGGGCCTTCATCTATTTCTTCAACAAAGTAGTTCTTTTGGCTCCAGATTCCAGAGTCTGTAGTCTCTTGCGTCTCCAGTCACAATTTAACTGGCTGACAGACAAAACTAGAGGGGCTGAATAGTGTTCCTGATCCTCTCATCCTTCTATTCCCACCCACAGAATCCATATGTACGTTAATTAAGTCAAGAGCAACAAGATTTGCTGCTAGTACTTTTAGATCAACTATTAAAGTTCAAAGTAACTTTATTATCAAAGTACATATACGTCATCATATACTACCCTGAGATTCATTTTCTTGTGGGCATTCACAATAAATACTACTCCTACTACTACTACTAATAATAAGTACTTTATTGATCCCAAGTGGGAAATTCTTTTGTTGCAGTGGCAACATTTAAAAGCACAGTTAGCAGTGTGCAGACTTAACTAATAATAAGGTACAGAATAATAATATACACAATAATAATTTACTAATGTGCAATAATAATGGACGAAATAATAAAGCAGAGACTATTGTTCTATGATGTGTGTTCTCCTGTCACACGGAGATGAACTGTTGTATATGCTTATTGCATTTGGTAGGAAAGATCCTTATGACAGTGGAGCGGAATGAGTCTGGTCTAAAGGGTGCTCCTCTGCTTATTCAGCAGGTCATGGAGAGGATGTGCCAGATTGTCCATAATGGATAACAGAAATACAGTAGAGTCAAAGAAAAACTACACACAACGACAGATGGATAATCAATGTGCAAAAGACAACTAATTGTCCAAATACAAAGAGAAAAACAAACTAAAGTAATTATAATAGTAGATAAATAAGTAATAAATAGTGTGGGCACGTGGCCGAATGGTTAAGGCATTGGACTAGCTACCTGGATGTCGTTGAGTTCGAGCCCCAGCCGAGGCAACGTGTTGTGTCCTTGAGCAAGGTGCTTAATCACACATTACTCTGCGACGATACTGGTGCCAAGCTGTATGGGTCCTAATGCCCTTCCCTTGGACAACATTGGTGTCGTGGAGAGGGGAGACTTGCAGCATGGGCAACTGCTGGTCTTCCATACAACCTTGCCCAGGCCTGTTCCCTGGAGAGTGAAGGCTTACCAGGCGCAGATCCATGGTCTCGCAAGACTAACGGATGCCTTTACTAAGTAATAAATAATACTGAGAACGGGAGTTGTCGAGTCTTTTAAAGTGAGTCCATAAGTTATGGAATCAGTTCACTGTTGGGGTGAGTGCCCAGAGTCTGATTGCTGAGGGATAATAAATGTTCCTGAATCTGGCGGTGTGGTTCCTGAGGCCCCTGTACCTCCTCCCGGAGGCAGCAGCGAGAAGGGGGCATGGCCTGGATGGTGGGGGTCCTTGATGATGGATGCTGCTTTCCAGCAACGGCGCTTCTTGTAGATGGACTCTATGGTGGGGAGAGAGTTACCCCTGATGGACTGGCTTGTATCCATTACCATTTGTAGGCTTTACGGTTCAAGAGAATTGGTATTTCCATACCAGGCCCATGATGCAACCAGTCAGTATACTCTCCACCGCGCATCTATAGAAGTTGTCAGTTTTAGATGAAATGCCGAACCTTCCTTCGCAAACTTCTAAAAAAGTAAAGGCGCTGCCGTACTTTCTTTCCAATGGTGCTTGCAATGGATTTGTAACTAACAACGCATTTCACATTTAATAGAAATAATAAATAGTTAAGTAACGGAGTGATTTCCACCAAATTTCACAATAACTTGTTCATTATAAAACAGCAAGTAATACCAACAGAATTACAAACGTTCTCCTAAAATATTCATCTTTATCAATTTACTATTAAAATATAGTACGTGCGTATAAATAGTTCCAAATAAAAATCACACACGAGAGGCGTTAATAGATTACATTTATTAATTTCTTTATTGGATAAAATTATGCTGGTTACGGTATTTTCCTTCTTAGCCAATCAAAAAAATTTAAATCTTAAAACATTCAATGTAAACAGTATATTACTTCTTTGTTTACATAAACCACATCTTCAGAATTATTTAAGGATTTTATCAATTGCCTCTTACGCACACTATGTTGCAACGAAAAATCTGTTTCAATCATATTTAAATATGATTATTCTTAATTATTTGCTAGGTGAGGTATATTTGTACAATTCATTGCCTTGGTAGCTTTAATAAGAGATTATGTTAAACAAGGAAATGGTGCGTGCTGAAACATATTTTACTCACATGGCTGTCACGACGTGAGGCTGACAAAACTCCCTAATTGTCCTTTATCAATATTATTGTCTCTCGAAGACGAAAACTGTCATGTAACAGGAGATTGGACTTCATGTCGGACCTGGCCAAAAGCGACATTCCGAGCATTTCTACAGTTTTGTGAAATTACTGTTGAAGTGGCGCCAATGAACTAGAAAAGGGCGCAGATTTAAAAAAAACGAACTGTCCCTGGAGATCGCGGAGCTTTAAAGTTAGCGCCCCGCTCATGCACAGATTGCCTGGTCTTAAGGCGCCACCTCCGGCGCTCACTCTGGCTGTTTACAAGGGACATTAATCGCTCTTTCCTGTTATAATTACTCATCTCCAGGGACGCTTTTCCCGTAGAGACGAAATAGAAAAGGTTTGATTGGATCATGCAATAACTGTGCCCATTCCCTCTATAAGACAGATATCTTTCCAACTGACAGTCATTTCATTTTCTGCCTTTAGGTTATTTAAACTATACTTCAGCAGCTTATTTAAACATCCAGGGTATAAACATCACGAAGCATTTATACATAATTGATCCAAAGCAGCAAAGATAGGTATATTATTATAACCCCAAAAGGCAGTGAAAATGCAAAATGGAAGGAAAGTCTTTGGAGAAATTTATCCGAACAGGATGGCAGAATTACCAATGCGTACTTCCGGCAAGCATCTTCCCAGAGCTGATAAGAAGGTATACCATCCTCGGCGATGGAGTCGTTAATGTCATTTTCTAGCAGTGGTTATTTTATGGAAGGTTGAAATATAATTTCCTTTTTGGATTATAGCAGTGTTGACCCGATGGATACAATTTAAACGCCATCTCTGCTTGTACTTACTATGGTGCATTGCCTGGTCAAACTTGCCATTTTAATATGTGCGGCGTGGAGGGACAATTGTTAGTGCGTTCATTGCTTCGTTAAATTCAGTATAGGTTTCTAGGTTTTGGTATTAATTTTACGTTTTCCTTCTACTAATAGTTTTATCATGTCTTTATGTAAGTAATATATGCACTTTAATGTTCAAAATTAGACTGATAAAACCTTGTTTTGCGTTGTTTTCATGTGATGCGCAGAAAGATCGGCAGAACACCTGTGGCGCTACCTCACAGGTGACTCGGTATCCTGAGGCAACGATGATGACTCCGGATCCAGGTGCGAACAGATGTTTCACTCAACATTTTTGACTATGCAGATACACACCATTTTCCTGTCATGTTTATTCAAAGACCAAACCCGTTGTGTATGTGCGTCTCTGTGTGTGTTCTTTAGCATTCGTTACCATAGATGAAACAGTATGGCAAGATTTGGCAGAGTGCACATCTGCTTTACACGAGGAACCATCAAGTGAACCCATCCGACAGGTGAGTGATGTCTGTAATATTGCCATTCATATTTACTGAGTCTAAATGAATGTCGGAGTATGTTTATGCCTGAGGATGAATACTGAGTACTGTGAGTACACAGCTGAGTACTGTGGGTGGTGAATGTACCAATGGCAATGTGAGAAGCAGTCTGCTGGAGGAATTCAGTAGGTGGAGCAGCATGGGAGAGGAAAGGAATTTCCAATGGAAACACCACCTTTCCTCCTGCAGATGCTGCTTGACCTGCTGATGTTGTCTAACAGATTGTTTGTTGCTCCAGATCCCAGCATATGCAATCTCTTGTACCTCCAACGATAACGTGACTGTACATGTGTGAGGTTATTTGTATGAATGGGAAAGTAAAGGGTCGGTACAGAGTCTGCGTGACTGACCAGAACATCAGAGTTTGATGTTGTCTGTATATGTAGACGAAAAAGACCTGAGGATGTAAGAAAGTGTAATAAATTATCCATGGCCTCCTCTGAGGCCACCCTCAGGGTGGAGGAGCAACACCTTATATTCCATCTGGGTAGTTCAAACTGATAGCGTGACAATCAATGATACACCTAACCCTCACTTCCCTGTTCCTCTATTCCCACTCTGACTTTTTACCTCTTCTCACCTGCCTATCACTTCTCCCTGGGTCCCCTCCTCTTTCCCTTTCTCCTATGGTCCACTCTCTTTTCCTATGAGATTCTTTTTTTCCAGCCCTTTCCCACTCACTTGGTTTCACCTGTTACCCTCTAGCTATCCTCCTTCCCCTCCACCACCTTTTTATTCTGGCATCTACCCCCTTCCTTCTCAGTCCTGAACAAGGGCCTCAGCTTGAAACATCAACTGTTTATTAATTCCCATAGATGCTGCCTGACCTGCTGAGTTCCTCCAGCCTTTTGTGTGTGTTTCCTTGGATTTTCAGCATCTGCAGACTTTCTCATTTTATAAAAAATAGAAGAACATACGTCAGTGGGTTTATACAGGAGTACATGATTGTAAATCTGAATGGGTCTGTGTTTGTATCAAGAGTCAGAACACATTAGTAGCCGAGTACTGTATAAGTAAGGATATACAAACATAAATAGTTGAAGAAGAATAAAGGACTGAAACTATCAATAACTATATGAATTATTTCATGTGTGAATGTATGGTTAAAAGTGGAGAAATACCCCCCTTCTGTTTGTGTATAAGTGGCAGCTGCACTTAGTAAATTGTCTTCTGTAAGCTGGAGAGTATGAATCAGAAACTTGTTTGCACATTTGAGTGTGTGAGTGTGTGAGTGTGTGTGTGTATGTGTGTGTGTGTGTGTGTGTGTTTGTGTGTGTGTGTTTGTGTGAGAGAGAGTGAGAAAAAGAGAGAGCAAGATTGTAATATGAATTTACCATGTGCCTGCGGGAATAAGTAGTTAAATCTCTGTTTGCATGATTGTCATATAATTTGCTTTAATATTTAAGTAGGATGTATTTTCTGTGAGGCTGTCAGTGATTTACTCTATATTTTTGACTTTATTATATGTGAAGTACTAAGACACTTAGTGTTTGTGTGTTTATATGTGTGAGAAACTGTCATTTTCATCTTCTGTATCTGTAAGTGGCTTATTCTATGTATGCATACATTTATGAGCATGTAGAGGTACATATACGTTTGCAGAAGCCATTGGAAACTCAGTTGTTTTCTTTAATTTGGTGGCATGTATCATATTGTATACATATTGTGAAATAACACATTTCTAAAACATTACTTAATTAACATGTTAGATTTGGAAAGAATATTTAGTTATATGTATTTAAGCTATAGTCCCTTGGATTTCACAACAATGATCAAAATCAAGTTTTGCCGTCTGGTTACAGTGGTACTAGAAAGTTTGTGAACCCCGTAGAATTTTCTCTATTCCTGCATGAAATGTGATCAGATCTTTATGAAAGTCCTAAAAGTGTTTGTAGATAAGGAGATCCCAATTAAATAAATAGCACAAAAACCATTGTACTTGTTCATTTATTTATTGAGAAAAATGATCCAATATTACATGTATCAGTTGGAAAATGTGAGAACCTCTGGGGTAATGCTATTTGGAATTTGGTGTTACAATCAATGAGATGAGATTGGAGGTGTCCTGCCTTAAAAAGAATACACATGAAGTCTGGTCACTGACAGAGCCTGCTCTTCTCAGGAAAGATCTGTTTATGTGCACCATGTCTCGATCAAAACAACTTTCAGAGGACCTTAGAAGAAAAATTGTAGATGCATAAAGCTGGAAAAGGCTACAAAAGCATTTCTAAAGGCTTGCGTGTTCATCAGTTCACAGAAAGAGAAATTGTCTACAAATGAAAGAAACACAGTACCGTTGCTACTTTCCCTAGGACTGGGTATCCTGTAAAGATAACATGAAGAGCATAACATACAATGCTGAAGGAGGTGAAAAAGAACCCAAGGGTAACAGCAAAAGATCTGTAGAAATCTCTAGAACCTGCTAAAGTCTCTGTTCCTGTGTCCACTATAAGAAAAACACTAAAAGGAAGGTGTTCACGGAAGGATACGGCAGAGAAAACAACTGCTCTCCAAAAAAAACATTGCTGCATGTCTCAAGTTTGCAAAATACCGCCTGGATGTTCTACAGTACTTTTGGGACAATGTTCTGTGGACAGATGAGACAAAATAACTTTTTGGCAGAAATGCACATTTCTATGTTTGGATGGAAAATGGCACTGCACACCAACACCAAAACCTCATCCCAACTGTGAAGCAAGGTGAAAGAAGCATCAGGGTTTGTGGCTGCTTCGCTGCCTCAGGGCCAGGGCAGCTTGCAATCATTGAGGGACAATGAATTCATAATTGTATCAAGACATTTTACAGAAGAAAGTCGGGGTAGAAGTCTGTCACCTGAACCTTAATAGAAGTTGAATAATGCAACAAGGCAATGATCCAAAAGACAAGAGTAAATCAACAACAGATTGGTATAAAAAGAAGAACATTTGTGTGTTTTTGAATGGCCAAGTCAGAGTCCTGACCTTAAAGCTGTAGAAATGTTGTGGAAGGACCTGAAGCAAGCAGTTCATGCAAGGAAGCCCATCAACATCCCAGAATTGAAGCAGTTTTGTAAGAGGCAGTGGGGGGATGGCCTGAAATTCCTCCAAGTGAAGTTCAGGACTGATCAACAGTTACCAGAAACATTTGGTTTAAGTTATTGCTGTACAAAGGGGTCACACCAATTATTGAAAGCAAAGGTTCACATACTTTTCCCTACAAATACATGAAATTTTGGATCACTTTTCTCAATAAATAAATGAAGAAGTGTAATTTTTTGTGTTATTTATTTAAATGGGTTCTATTTATCTAGCTTTAGGACTTGCATGAAGATCTGATCACACTTTAGGTCATATTTATGGAGAAATAGGGAAAATTCTACAGGGTTCACAAAATTCCTAGCACCACTATACTGCATGTCCTATAAATGTCATTTATTATGACCCACAGTGGTTATATTTTGCAGGTGGAACACTATGACAAAGAGATCTGTCTAACTATAAAGGACATTCATATACTTAACTAAATCTTAGCTGAGCATAACCATATTGCAGTCGATATTTTAATATTTATCTTCAATTAATATTGCATCCAGCTCAAAAATAATACAAACTTTGTATGTAAATCTACAATGCCAACAGAGCCAACAACACACAAGTAATTGAGCACTCATTTACATGTAGTATCAAATATATTTAATGTTATAATTTAAACATATTAGAAATGAAAAACACAGAGTATTCTTTGTTTACTTTTATCCAATAATTCTCAGCAAAATCAACTAAAAGAGACAAGACCTTTTGATGGAACTAAGAATTCACTCAGTTCCCAGTCAAACTAAAAGCTGTGAAGACAATTTATGACAGCATTGACGCTGCATCTCAGCATTGGGGTTTCCAGTGTTTTTTAAAAATCGAGGAACACCCTGAAGATCTGAAATAAAAACTGAAGATGGTGGTGAGGAAGCATCGGTGGGCAGTAAAACAGGATTAATGTTTCAGGTTGAAGACCTTTCTCTGAGATTTCCAGGAGAACTTTGAGAGGTAATGAGTTGCCTTTGCCATAATAGGTGTAAGCAGTTGTTCTAAGATGTGATGAGTAGCATGCTTGTGGCTGCATACATGCCAACTTCTGCTGCATTGGTCTATTCAGATAATCTGGCATAAAATTTAAGGAAGGGCAGGGTAGGTGGAAACCCCCACATCAAAATTCACTGCTGAGCAATTTTTCAAAGGTAGTTTGCTTTATGCTACTATTACTTTGGGTCTTTGGTCTGGTTGCTGCTCTTCAGCAACTGTGGTGAGCTATTGGCAGCTAATATCCAAGAATTCCATTATGGGCTTCTATTGCCAAAATTCAGTATTCTGTTTCTCACCTGTTCTCTTATAAACTCCAAGCAGGGGTAGCTTTGTGGTAAAGGTAGCAAAACAGTAGAAAGGTTGGGGATATTTTGTCAGTAAACATCTGTGGAGAGAGAAACCATGTCAACATGGAAATCTGTGAAATTCATTGCCACAAACAGCTGTAAAGGCCAAGTTTTTGGGTATATTTAAAGCAGAGGTTGATAGGTTGTTGATTAGTAACAGTGTTAAAAGTTACGGAGGGAAGGCAGGAGAATGGGATTAATAAGGATAATAAATCAGCCTTGATCAAATGGTGGAGCAGACTTGATGGGCCGAATAGCCTAATTCTGTTCTTATTTCATATGGGTTCATGTTGGAATATTGCACCTCTCACAGGTGTAGCACCCCTATCTTAACTCAAGGAAGCCTCAAGGTTTCTACTTTGCTTGTGAAATGTTATTGTTAATATGGTATAGACTGTATAAAATGTTGCAGCTTCAATCTGTGGAGGTACTCTGTTTATCATAGTTATCATGAGGATATCCATTTGGAGCACAGTGAACAATAAAAATAGGAACATTATTTGGCAAAAGAATGTGATTTTTTTGGCCACTGTATGCAAAGATATTTCCATTGTTTTAAACCTTGATACCTCAGAAACCACTAATTGAGAAAAAAAAAGCTAGTGTAATCATTATGATATAATAGGTACAATTTTCATCATGACAATTCTCGTTTTTTTTTGTTGTTTCATTATGTGTGTCAATTTTGTGGGTGATGTTGCTTTCTGCGCCTCATTGGATGGCAACCTCTGCCATTTCTTTAGCTTTTGTCTGTTTTTTATGAGGCTGAGTTGCTAGCTCGATGCACCACCCAGCAAAGATGGAAAGTGTGTAAGAAGCTGGCCGGATTCGACCTGGGCTCACTCGCCTCGAAGTCCGGTGCAGATGCCACTACACCACCGGCTGGCTTTGTGTCAATTTGTTCCCAGTTTATTAACTACCAATAATTACTAAAACTATGCAACAGCATTCATAAGGAGAAGATTAATGTTTGCATATCAATCTGCTGTGCAGTTCTACCATGTTCTGGTTGTATTTCAGATACTTAGCATTTGAGATGCTTTCACTTTAGGTGAATAGTTTTTAAAACTTTCATTATTAGGAACAAAACTAGTAAGGAAAGCTATTTAAGACAAATAAAGCTACTGACACAATGAAAGAAGCCCCGAACACAACCAGAGATAGAGAACCTCCATTGCTGCCCTAAACGCTAGTGGCATAACATGCAGTAAGTAATTAGGTACTTGTGCTTGCTGAAGGAAGATTTTTAATTTGCAATGCTCTTTCATCACTGCTGCACTGAGGAAAATCCCACAATGCCTTCAGCAAACAAAATTAGTTAGAACTAATTGCTAAAACAAAAGACACATTACATGGGTTGTCCCTAACTTACTTAGTGGGGACCTTTGGAGTGTATGGTAGCTTGCAGTAAATTACTATTTGTAACTCAATTAAAGCAATGTGATAACATAAACAGACACCATAGCATAGTGGCTAGTGCAATGATTTACAATACGGGTGACCAGGGTTCAATTCCCGCCACTGCCTGTAAGGAGTTTATACGTTCTCCCCGTGACCACGTGGGCTTTGCCCGGGTGCTCTGGTTTTCTCCCACAGTCTGAAGATGTATCGGTTGGTGGGTTAAGTGGTCATTGTAAAGTGTCCTGTGATTAGACTCAGATTAAATCGGGGGTTTGCTGGCTGGCGCGGCTCAAAGGGCTGGAAGGGCCTATTCTTCACTGTATCTCAATAAATACAAAAACACCAGTTGAAATATAAAAATTAATCAAACTTTTCAAGGAATGCAAAGCTACATCATGAAGTATTCATGACTATTTTCAATTAAAACAAATTTATTGCTATCAAATTCATTTACAGTATGTGACCGCTATTGTTCATTGATCTGGCAATAGAAAAGTCACATTGCAGATGAACTTTAATAAATTTGACTCTAATTTTCAATTGTAAGTTATGTAGCAAATACTGCAGAAAATAATTGAGATAATCAGGAGCAAGTTGTTAATGTGCCTTAGCAAATGGCACATGAATTTCAGTGATTATTGGGACACATTGGATTAAATTATACGAGTTAATGTGAATAAATATTTATTTATTTAAATACATAAATGTAAATACATATTTATTTATTGTTTTGTCACCCTTGAACAACTGTTGGTATGTGGTTTATTTTAACATTTTTGGTACTATTATGATGCTGGTGCTGTATATTAAAATCACTCCTTTCTGGGGCAGCACATTAGGACAGTGCTTAGCATAATGCTAATACAGCACCAGCGACCCAGGTTTGATTCCGGACACTTTGTGTGTTATCCCTTTGACCACATGGATCTCATCCTGTTTTTGGGTTCATGGACAGTTCAGAAATCTGATGGTGGGGAAGGAAAAGAGTCACTGTGTGTAGTCATCAGGGTCCTGTAGCACCAACTCGATGCAGCGACAAGTAGAGAGCATGTCTCAAATGGGGATGGTTCTTAGTGGTGGGACACTGCCTTTTCGCTCTGGTTTTCTCCCACATTCTAAAGATGTACGAGCTATTGGTTAACTGGTCACATTTGTGTAATTGGCTGGCGTGGTCTCATTGAGCCAGAAGGACCTGTTAATGTGCTGAATCTCTCAATGGTCAACACCGTTGGATCATTGTGGAATCTGGCCTCATTGGTCCTTCCATAATGTCCAGGCTTATTAATGTCAGTTGTGCTCTTATGACTTGGACAAAAATATAGATGGAATGATTAGTAAGTTTGGGGATGACACAAAAAATAGATAATGAAGAAGATTTTCAAATGCTACAACAGAACATATATCTGCCATAGATATGGACAAGTGTGAGGTGATACGTTTTAGGAGGTCAAATATATTGTGAAAATATTGTAGTAAGTGGCAGGCCCCAGAGGAGTAGTGATATGTAGAGGGATCCTGAGTTTGAAATCTATGGATTTCTGATAGCGGAAACACAAAGGGATCAGGTGGTAAAGAAGGTGCAAGGCGTGCTTGTCTTCATCAGTTGTGGCATTGAGTATAAGAGTCAGCCATCATGATACAGCCAGTTAAAACTTTGATTAGGCAGCATTTCAAGTATTGTGTGCAGTTCTGTGCACCGCATTAGGGGAAGAAAGTGGAATCTTTGGAGAGGGTGCTAAAGAAGTTCTCCAGGAATGCTACCTGGATTGGAGAGTATTAGCAGAGTTTGGACCAATTTACATTGTTTTCTCGAACACTAGAGGCTGAAGGCAGACCTGATAGAGTTTATGAAATTAGGAGAAGCATAGATAGGGTAGCTAGCTAGTCTTTTTCCCAAAGGTTATGTATTTAAGCTGAGGGGGGGGGCAAGTTTAAAGGAGATGTACAAGGCAAGTTTTTTTTATACAAAGGGTGGTTGGTGCCTGGATCGTGTTGCCAGGGGTGATGGTGGAAGCAGACATGATAGTGGCGTTTTAGAAGCACTTACTCAGTCACATGAGCATGCCGGGAATGGAGGGGCGTAGGTCGTGTGCAGGACGGTAGGTTTAGTTTAATTTGGCATCATGTTTGTCACAGACATCATGGGCTGAAGGACCTATTCCTATGTGCTACTATTCTATGTTTTATGTTTGTGATGCACTATTGCAGTCTGTCTCAAATCATATATCAGTGCCAAAACAGGTTTGAAATATATGTTTTTTTATGACTGGACGGTTCAGTTTCAGACCACATGGGTCATTTCATAAGCTGAGTGAAGCTGATGGCTCCTGTTAATGCTGATAATACAGACACTCCTATCTTTACCCCTGCATGGAATGGTCTTATCACAGGAATCAATTGTGGATCAACAGGAAGGGGAAAAATAGCTTGAGTTCATAGAACGGATCATCAGCTGCAGTGTAGGACACAATGTGACTGTATGGAGAAGGTAAAATGTATTGGATCCATCAAAGGCAGTGGACAGAAAATAGGAACTGCATTTTATAAAATGAAAAGTGAAAATATTAACCCAAGTCTCGATTGGAAGTGAATTGGGAATTTATATCAGTCCCACCACAGCATTGCCTCTCACTTTTTTCACAACGGAGTGCATTAAACATGTACAGAGAAAATTTACAAGGATGTGGCTGAGACTTGAGGATCTAAGTAATAGGGAAAAGTTGAACAAGTTAGGAATTAGGCCATTGAGCACATCGAGTCTGCTCCGCCATTCCACCGTGGCTGATCCCAGATCCCACTCAAACCCATACACCTGCCTTCTCACCGTATCCTTTGATGTCTTGACCAATCAGGTAACCATCATCTTTCGCTTTAAATATACGCACGGACTTGGCCTCCACCACAGACTGTGGCAGAGCATTCCACAGATTTGCCGCTCACTGTCTAAAAAAAATCCTCCCAACCTCTGTTCTAAAGGGCCACCCCTCAATTTTGAGGTTGTACCCTCCAGTTCTGGATACCCCCACCATAGAAAACATCCTCTCTAATCCACCCTATCTAGTCCTTTCAACTTTTCAACTTTCAGTAGGTTTCAATGAGATCCCCTAACTTTCTTCTAAATTCCAGTGAATACAGGCCCAAAGCTGCCAAACGCTCCTCATATATTAACCCCTTCATTCCTGGAATCATCCTCACGAACCTGCGCTGGATCCTGATAACACATCCTTTCTGAAATATGTTGTCAATTCTGTTGACAATACTCCAAATGCAGCCTGAATATTGTCTTATAAAGCCTCAGTATTATCACTTTGTTTTTATATTCTATTCCCCTTGAAATAAATGCCAACATTGCATTTGCCTTCTTTACAACAGACTCAACCTGTAAATTAACCTACTGGGAGTCTTGCACATAGACTCCTAAGTCCCTATGCACCTTTGATGTTTGAATTTTCTCCCCGTTTGGAAAATAATCTGCATTATTGATCCTTTTACCAAAAAGCATTATCATACATTTCCCAACACCATAGTCTATCTGCCACTCTTTTGCCCATTCTTCCAATTTGTATCAGTCCCGCTACAATCGCATTGCTTCTTCAGCACGACTTACCCTCCACCTATCTTTGTACCATCCACAAGCTTTGCCACATAGCCATCAATTCCATTACCTATATCACCGACAAACAATGTGAAAAGCAGTGGTCCCAATACTGACCCCTGAGGAACACTATTAGTCACTGGCAGCCATCCAGAAAAGGCCCCCTTTATTCCCACTCATTACCTCCTGCCTGTCAGCCATTCCTCTATCCATGCCAGTACCTTTCCTGTAATGCCACAGGATTTTATCTTGTTAAGCGGCTTCATATGTGGCACCTTATCAAATGCCTTCTGAAAATCTAAGTAAATGACGTCCACTGCCTCTCCTTTGTCCACCCCGCTTGCTATTTCCTCGATGGACTCTAATAAATTTGTCAGGCAAGATTTCCCTTTACAGAAACCATGCTGACTTTGACTTATTTTATCATTGGTCTCCAAGTACGCCAAACCTCATCCTTAGTAATAAACTCAAATACTTTCCCAACCACTGAGTTTAGGCTAACTGGCTTATAATTTCCTTTCGTTTACTTTCCTCCCTTCTTAAAGAGTGGAGTGACATTTGCAATCTTCCAGTCCTCTGTGACTATGCAAGAGTTAAGTGATTCTTGAAAGATTATAACCAATGCACCCATTATCTCTTCAGCAACCTCTCTCAGGACTCTGGGATGTAGTCCATCTGGTCCAGGTCACCTGCGGTATTTGTCGTTTTGTCTTGTGGATGTGGCACAGTCTGCTAAGCCGCTTCCTTCAGCTCGCGTGCACTGGAGGTTGGACCGTAGGCCGCAGTCTTCATTCCCTGTTCTGTAGGAGGATGAGGGGAGATTTGAAAGAGGCCTACAAAATTCTGAGGAGTATAGACTGGGTTAACGCAAGCGTGTTCTTTTTCCCACCAAAGTTGTGTGAGATTAGAAGTAGGTTAAGGGTGAAAGCTGAAATATTAGTCATAGTCATACTTTATTGATCCCGGGGGAAACTGGTTTTCATTACAGCTGCACCATAAATAATAAATAGTAATAGAACAATAAATAGTTAAATAGTAATATGTAAATTATGCCAGTAAATTATGAAGTAAGTTCAGGACCAGCCTATTGGCTCAGGGTGTCTGACCCTCCAAGGGAGGAGTTGTAAAGTTTGATGGCCACAGGCAGGAATGACTTCCTATGACGCTCTGTGTTGCATCTTGGTGGAATGAGTCTCTGGCTGAATGTACTCCTGTGCCCACCCAGTACATTATGTAGTGGGTGGGAGACATTGACCAAGATGGCATGCAACTTAGACAGCATCCTCTTTTCAGACACCACCGTGAGAGAGTCCAGTTCCATCCCCACAACATCACTGGCCTTACGAATGAGTTTGTTGATTCTGTTGGTGTCTGCTACCCTCAGCCTGCTGTCCCAGCACACAACAGCAAATATGATAACACTGGCCACCACAGACTCATAGAACATCCTCAGTATCGTCCGACAGATGTTAAAGGACCTCAGTCTCCTCAGGAAATAGAGACGGCTCTGACCCTTCTTGTAGACAGCCTCTGTGTTCTTTGACCAGTCCAGTTTATTGTCAATTTGTATCCCCAGGTATTTGTAATCCTCCACCATGTCCACACTGACCCCCTGGATGGAAACAGGGGTCACCAGTACCTTAGTTCGTCCTCAGGTCTACCACCATCTCCTTAGTCTTTTTCACATTAAGCTGCAGGTAATTCTGCTCACACCATGTGACACTGTTTCCTTCTGTAGCCCTGTACTCAACCTCATCTCCCTTGCTGATGTATCCAACTATGGCAGAGTCATCCGAAAACTTCTGAAGATGACAAGACTCTGTGCAGTAGTTGAAGTCCGAGGTGTAAATGGTGAAGAGAAAGGGAGACAAGACAGTTCCCTGTGGAGCCCCAGTGCTGCTGACCACTCTGTCGGACACACAGTGTCGCAAGCACACGTACTCGTGAAGGGTGAAAGCTGAAATATTAAAAGGGAAACTGAGGAAGAACTTCTTCACTCAAAGCGTGGTGAGCGTGTGGGAAAAGTCTGGAAAACTACGTGGATGGGAGAGGTGCGAGTCGATAGGACTCGGCAGAGCAACAGTTCGGCACGGACCAGATGGGCCGAAGAGCCTGTTTCAGTGCCGCAGTGCTCTGTGACTCCAAGCGTGCCGACCACTACAACGACAAGTGCGCGGAAACTGAAGCGCTTCCTTCAGCCGCTTTGCTCAGCAGACTACGCCGCATCCACCCGGCAAAGCGACAAAAACCACAGGAGAACGGGATGGCCACCATGCCCGAGTTGTTCTGCCAGTCTCCCTCCGTCCCGGCAGACCGACAGTCTTTGTGTAACATCTGTAGCTTCGTCTTCAACAGACAAACCACAGCATGGTCAGCGTTAGGGCTTCTGAAGAGTACCTTAGAGAGAGAGAGCGACGCTCACTTTCTGAAAGGTAATCAGAATGGGCAAGAAACGCCAATGAACCAACGGAGCTTCTTTCCTTACAAAGAATAAAAAGCAGGGAAGGCTCTTAATAATATGCCAGAAGCTGACACGGAGTCCGGAGGAGCGGAAATTTTGATTAAGATCGACGGAATTACCTGTGGAAATAGATAAGTCTCTCATACGTATTGGGTTGTTGGAAAGTTTGTGTTCGGCATTTCCAATGTGGGCGGAAAGTGACTAAATTCGTTATATTCGATCTTAACAGCCCACTTATTCAGTGCAGCCCATATTCACAATGGTCGCTTCCTTGTTTGGAAAGTTTGCGTTAGGTAACCTTGGCCACACACGGACGGCGGGTGTGGCAGGAATGCTGCCGAGAGTCAGTGTCGAGCCCCCGAAACTGAGTTAATCTTTGAATGCTTTGTAGCGTGGAGGTATCCAGGTGCTCGTGTGGCTGCCCTATTGAAAGGAAGTGGGCTGGCTCTCTAGAGTAGCAGTCTCGGGTCGAGTGGCTGTTCGTGAAACGCGTGTCACCCAAACGCCTTCGACACGGAGCCAGTGCACTACCCCAGATCGCAGATTAACATCAACAGCGTCCAAGATAGATGCAATTTAGTCGAACTCGACCCGAGAGGAGGCCGTATCACCGGGAACTGATCTCTTCCGTGGTGATTTTTATTTTCGGATTTGCATCGCCCTCTTGGATTATTCCTGGTTTAATCTCTGCTGAATGCGTAATCACTGTTTGCAGTTGTTCAGGCTGATTGCAATTGCATTTACTTGACTACACGGAACGGGTAGTTTGTGCCGGGCTAGCGCAACTGAATAGGAAAAGGTATTTTCGAGCAAACAAGAGAAAATCGGAAGTTCTTCCAATGGCACTCCAAACCTGTCACATGCCGTTTCCTCAATGGGGATTTGAATTCCAGGTATAGTTCGTTTACATTTCTTTAAGTAGTCTTCGTGTACGTGTATGATAGGCGTGCACTCATGTAAAATTCACACACAACCATACCCTGCAGTTTGGGAATCCAGCATTAATAAGAAAGTAGATGATATTAGTATCTATTTTGGAAATCGGAGAATTCCAGAGAATCGGACTTAGAACCAAACAATTGATAGTGGGTTAAAATAAGGGGGCAAAACATAGACGGGAGATGTGACTGGGGGCGGCGGATGATGGAGACTGAGTTGGAACTGCAAAATTAATGTTGCGGAAATGCCCTACAACACATTAAAGACCTTAACATTTCTATGTAACTGCACACTAGAGGATTTATTGCAAACAGCATTTGGGGATGATGTTTCTTAACGGATTATTATTTATTTCTTATAGAACCTCCCGTTACAAGAATCATTGGAGTTTGACCTGCAGGATTTCAAAGATGTTGACATCATGTGCGGTAAGTGCATTTCGATGCACCGTGTCCTTTTGAAACCTTCAGAAAGGACAGGCAGTTTTAGAGGATTTCTGATTACATATTAATGCTGTTCCCAAGCCCTCATCAATCGTTGCTATTGGAAACACAGGAATACACCAGTGAAAGATAAAAACAATGAGCACTTTAACAGGGGATCGTGACTTTGCTGGTCCATTAACTCTGAGGCCTTCCATTTATCACCTAGAACATTTAGCAGATAAATGTCGTTTAGAGGGGTTATTTCTGAAAACATTGCAAAACGAGTTTAGATTCTTGGCTGTTCTTGTCTGACTCTGCAGACTCGGTCTATATATATTAAACGCTTCGGAATCACAAAAGGCAACTGATCAGACTTTTACACATAAAGCGTTTATTTACCTTTCTCGGAAGCAACCAATTGTTAGAAACATGCGTGAAATCGGCATCGATCGGAAAAGAAAATCGTTATTATGTTTAGCTTATGGGGCTATTTTATTGATTTTGGGCCGGGGTTGTTTATAAAGACACTGTTGACAGTGAAGGGCGGCTAATGATGAGGTGTCACATGTAGCTGCAGCTCCAAAGGACAAGTCTTCCTTCAGGTTCGGCTAAATCGTACCGCAGCACCGCTGAACGTCCTCGTTCAACAACGGTCAGCGAACTGAATGCCTTTATACGTACCCCGACGCAGATCTTTTTCCCAGAGGGTGGAGATTGTTCAGTATTTTCAAAACCGCTTTTTTTTTCTTGCAGAATGCCCCTCTAGTTCAACCCTTGAAACAATGAATTCCCTAATGATCCTGGCAGCATACATAGGAAGCGATGGAAGCAGAAAACCCAAACTGTAATTTCATAGAAACATCCGGCACCAGAAGAGGCTATCCGACCCACCCTGACCACGCTGGTTCATTTGTCCAGCTCTCCTGCCCTTTCCCATGGCCCATGCTTCCTTTTATAGGGCGCGTTTTAGTTAGAATTTTGAAATTTATTGTTGAATCTGCTTCCACGTCTATCATGAAACTAAAATCTATCTTAAATCACAGCAAGTGGCCCATTTGCAAAATTCTGCTGACTTCTTTCCTGTCACTTTCAAGTTATGTTTTCTGGACACTGAACGGCCTGTCAGTGGAAACTGCTTCTCTGCATCTTCTACTCTGCTTGAACTTTTCTATAACTTATTCCATAGATTTTGCTCCTAAAATCTTCTTTTGTCAACCCAAATAACTGATTTCTTCAGTACTGAAGTCTTTTCTGAATTCCCCATTTTGAAGACCCCTGCTTTGTAATGGACACATTAAGGTCAACTAGCAATGTTATCAGGTGCAATGTAAGATCTTTGTTTTGTACTCAGTGTTTCATTTCGTTAATCCAAAATCCCAGGCGCTAGAGTTGTTCATCCTTTTTTCTACAGACCCGACCGCTTTGATGCAGCCTATGTCCATGACGGACACAGACCTGCCGCTTTCTGACTATGTGTCTCAGCTTGACGCTTGCATTTCATCTTCAATGCCGGGCGCGCACGACCCTCTGATTGAGATCAACCTGCAGGCGGATCATCCGCAACCACCTGAGCAGTTCTGGAGGGATGTAGCAGAAGAAAATCAGAAAGCTCTGGGAGACGCTCTTGAGGAAAATGAACACGTAAGAAATATACTTGAAAATATTTTCCCTGAATTGACAGGTTTATTCATAATAATTACAGACTACACAATAGAAAACTCAGATTCACAGATTATGGGAAAAATAGTTAATTTGTGGAAACTATTTCTTCTCCCATTGATTTGAGCATTTTAATTATATTTTTTAGCAATCTGGATAGGGGTGGTTTAAGGTAAAAGTGCATCATCTTCTTCTCCAGGGCAAATCGTGATGGCAGGAAATGGGAGTCATATACAGATCTGAAGAAGGAATGAGTTAAATAAAGGATATGTTTATCATCAAAACCAGCTGGTTCTTGCTGGATATCTGTGTGTAATAGATTCACATATTTAGCATGACTGGCTGGTTTTGTGAGTAATTGATTCTTCTTTCCAGTGAAAATGCTTGAGTGAAATATGATCTTGAAGACGTAGGAACATTTGTTTCTGACGAAATAAAACAGTATTTTTTCTGAAAACAAGTGAGCAGAAATTTGTTTCTATATATTTATGCAACACACACAAAATGCTGGAGGAATTCAGCAGGCCAGGCAGCATCTATGGAAAAGAGTAAACAGTTGATGTTTCAGGCCAAGACCCTTCATTGGGGCTATTTCCCATGGTCAGAAACTGGATAATTATTTCTCAGAGATTGGGAAGGGATAATAGGAAAAAGTATTTAAATAAAGACAGATCTCTTTGCATCTGTAAGAGAAAACGTATTTGAAGCAGATGAAGATGGAAGACCAAAGTGTTTTTACTGATTTATTGGAAATCGGAATCCTCTGTAAAAATATACAGTGGGCACTGCTCTACAAAGACCTTGGAATGAAAGAACATAAATATTAGAAGTAATAAAAATTATGAATTAAAACATGCAAATGTGACTAACAGGAATTATTATTGAAATGAGGCATGAGCATACTTACAGTTTTCTTCTTTTAGAAACCGTGACTCATCATATTCTCAAGCTTTAGAGCATCAGTTTTTGAGACTAATTGGTGTTCTCCACTGCAGCTGCAAGTCACTTTAAAGAGAAAGCACTATGAAATATTATCATTGAAGGAGAGAAATGTCCAGCTGAAAGAACTTGCCAGTAAGGCAAAACATCTGGCCTCAATTCTTGATGTAAGTATAAATGTTTGCACCATGATTCCCATTTTTTATGAGAGGAGTATGGTATAACTACATAAAAGATATTTGTTCGATCCTGGTGGTTTTGTATATATTTATAATATATAAATGATATCAGTTTCGTTTGATTTGGGCTAAGCAAGGCTTTAGTACTTTATTCAGGTCAGGATAATTAGTTTAATTTTATTGTATGTGAATTATGTTTGCATTTACAATGATGGTTGAGATAGGTTGGGAGGTTGGGTTGAGTTTTAATTTTATACCCAATCAAATTTTGAATATTGTAGTCTAAAGACAAGTTTTTATCAAGATTGAATTGGCCTTGGATTTTTTTGGAAACAATTGTTAACAAGATACCTAATTTAATTAATGAGAAATAATGAGTGAATTGGTACTTTTATCTTTTACCAGAAACTTATGAACCAAGGATGCCAGGATACTAGTGACACCACATCTAAGACCTTTCGCTCGAGTTCTCCAGCTAAGAGGCATGGAGTAGAGGGAACCTATTTCGATAACCAGGACTGTGATAATGTGGATGAGATCTTAAGGGACATCTCAGAGAAATGTAGTGTGGCATTGGAAAAACTGAATGAACCAAACACTAAACATCTTAAGAGAAGACATCATTCAAGAGAAGAAAGTTATACTGAAGAACAGGAAACCATTAACATGTATGGAAGCTTCAATGGACTTCAGACATCTACAGCCTGCAAAATAGCCACTGTAAGTAGCAGTGAGCTGGACAGTGATGTGTCATTTAAGACTTCAATTCGCGATCACTGTACAATAAGGACATTAGCATTTCCTCAGGGTAATGCATTTACCACCAGGACACCCAGTGGTGGTTTCAAATTTCGATGGATTCCGAATTGAGTGGATTATCAGCTAACTACACTGACCAGTGGGACTTAATTAAATTTACCTGCAGTAAATACGATACATGATGGAATTCCATGAACCACTCTTGCACTGCCAGCACAATAATACTCAAAAGCATTATCTTTCATGTCCACCAAATACTTTTCAGTTCTATAGATATAAAAGTGACTTTCCATAAGTCCGTAAGATATAGAGCAGAATTAGGCCATTGGTCTATCAAGTCTGCTCCGCCATTTCATCACGGTTTTCATGTTAAACTCTATTATCCTACTATTATTCAAAAAATGTGATCAGAAATGGAAAGAAATGAAAGCTTTGCATTTTGATATCATGTTCAGCGCTATAGGATGTTCCAAATGCACTTTACAGCCAATTAAATATTTTCTGAAATTTAGTCATTGGCGTAAAGTAAATAATATGGTTGCTAATTTGCACACAACACTAACCCATTAAAATAATATAGTAATGAGCAGATAAATTATTTTAATAACATTGATTAAATGATAAATTTTCTATGATACCGGGGTAAATATAAAATAGTACAATTAAAGTTTTATCTTAAAAGTCTTAGAAGAGTTTCATGGAATTTTTACGTACATTGGAGAGTGCAGATGGAGCTGTGATTTAAACTGAATGAAGAACTCCCTCAGAATTACCATCAGGTTTCAGTGCACAAATCCTAGGATGAGTTTATGAATGCACAATCAAGAATACAATCAACTGAGTTACATCTTACACAGATCTTCAGGGTTTTCAACATGTTGAAAGAAGTTAATTTATTTCCTGTGCATAGCTATTGGGCAAATATTTTAATTCTCTTTGCAATTTAACCCAATGGCAGTATTTCGTACATGCAGTGTAAATATCTCAGTAGACAGAAGAAGAAATTGACTTTTGTTATACAACCTGTTCAGTTGAAAAAAGGTATCACAACTGTCTTCTTATGCTGCTGTATATGTCAGTGGAGACAACTAAATATAGATGTGTAACAATTGAATATAAGGCATCATGATGTCTTATGGGCCACCATGAAGAAATTCAACATGGGGCAGAAGCTGATTCATTCAGTCCATCAGCTTTACGCCAAAGCAACCAGTGATGTACTCATGCAGGGCACCATTGGGGAGTGGTTCCATACCTCTGTAGGAGTCCGTCAGGGCTGCCTCCTCTCCCCCACTCTCTTCAACATCTTCCTGGAACTGATCATGAGTGTTGCCCTTGAAGATCATGTGGGCACAGTCAAGATCGGAGGGAAGAACACCACAAACCTAAGATTTGCTGACGACATTGATGGACTTGCAGGAAAAGAGGACGAACTGGCCAACCTGGTCAGCCACCTTGACAGAGCCTCCACAAAGTTTGGAATGGAAATAAGTGCCAAAAAAACCAAGCTCATGGCAAATGCCAACACTGCCATCACAACAGACATCTCAGTCCATGGTCAGAAACTTGAGACAGTGCAGCAGTTCAAATACCTGGGGGCAATCATCAGTGATGAAGGATCAAGACCAGAAGTCCTGGCAAGAACCACACAGACAATGACTGCACTATCTAAGCTCAAGACAATATGGAGGGACAGCAACATCACCATGAAGTACAAGATCAGACTCCTGTGTGCTTTGGTATTCTCCATCTTGCTGTACGCTTGTGAGACATGGACCCTCACAGCAGAGCTAAAGAGGAAGATACAGGCATTGGAAATGAGATGCTATCGCAACATCTTGGGTATCTCATACTTGGACCGCATCACAAACGATCAGGTCCGCAAGACCATCCAGCACCACATTGGACCCATGAAGACCTTCTCACAACGGTGAAGAAAGAAAGCTGAGATGGTATGGCTACATAACAAGATCCAGTGGCCTTGCAAAGACCATTCTACAAGGAACTGTGGAGGGGAGAAGAAGGAGTGGTAGACAGAGGGAAAGATGGACGGACAACATTAAAGAATGGACAGGAAAAACATTTGCGGTGACACAAACACCGGTGATCTGGCACACAACCTCGACAGATGGAACAGACTGGTAAAAAGCCTGTCATGACGGCACCCCAACGACTCCACCAGGGGTTAAGGGCGCAAGGCAAGGCAAGGCAAACTGAACGTAGAACAGGGCAGCATGACAGCAGGGTAGCATAGCAGTTAGCACAGCACTACTACAGCACCAGAAACCCGGGTTCCGTTTCCACCACTGTCTGTAAGGAGTTTGTCGTGCTCCCTGTGACCATGTAGGTTTCCTCTGGGTGCTCTGGTTTCCTCACACATTCCAAGGACGTACAGTTTGCTGGGCTAGTTTGCCTCATGTCTGTAATTGGGTGGTGTGGGCTATGGGCTGGAAAGGCCTGTCACTGCTCTACTTCTCTAAATAAATCAATAATACATGACTAAAGTTTAAAAGCATCACAGTTTATCTGAGTCTGAGTCTGAGGCCTCCCTCGGACAGAGCTGACCATAGATGTTGTGTCCTAGCTGTCTAGATACGCAAGCCCGAGCAGTACAATATGGAGAGCAAGCTGTTGCCCGTGTAGCAAGCTCCCCCTCACCATGTATCTAATGAACCCAAAGGATTGGCAGAGACTGATACAGTTTGGTACCAGCAGCTTCGCAGCAGTTGCCGGTCAACATTGAACTCCATATAGGACTGCTTTTGGGATTCCAGCTCCAGATTTTTCCCTTGGGGTTTACTCCCAAAGCCTTCCCCATGAGTGGGTATAGCCACAAGGCAGCGGAGGTTTGAGATCAGAGTTTTTCTTCTCCTGGTTGAGCTGCCAACTACAGCTGACGAGCCCCATCTGCCCAAAGCAACTGGATTTCAGGCACCTGTAACCCACCTTTGCCGCTTCTCCTGTCAGTAGAAATGGTTCAACCGGGCTCAGTATCTAAGCCACACGTGAAGGCTGGGAGCTGGACTTGGTTGTCAGAGGCTATTTGAGGTGCTTGCCATTGAGAGCATTTAATAGGTAGTGGGAGCTTGTTCTGACTACCACCCGCAGCTGTAACAACCTTAAGGAACCATCACAGTTTATAATCCTGCGCTAATACTTGATTCAACTTTGGTCTTTTCAGCACTCATTCAAAAACTTCTCAAAAGTACTAGTAGAAATGTAAAGGCCTGGTACAAGGAGATAAATTATTCTATCATCAGAATCAGAACAACTCCAAAAAAATTTATTTAAATATTGGAACTTTCCTATGAGTTCAGATAAATGAAAATTTCAAAAGCATTGTACCTACTGAAAATCTGTAAGCAAAACAGAAAGTTGGAGGAGCTCACGTGGACAATTCATTACTACTATTAGCTTGCCGAAAAAGATGGGAAATGGGAAATGTGAAATTAACAGAAGTCAGTGGTAGCAGTGGTGATGACTGGGGAAAGTTTAGGGTATCAGCCTCTGTTAACAGAGTTTCTGTGTTAACGTATAATGACGAAAAAGCACGCCCATATATTCAAAGTGGGAGCTGTTGAAATATTTGGGTCTGTTGCACAGAAGGAGCCTGACTGTCATCTTTTAGTGCATTTGGGTGGAGAATTGTCTCCACATGCTGTGCCAAGCAGGGAAATTGGCTACATAAAGAGTTCTGTATAACAACTCTGGGCATTCTTTTTCTTTGCTTCTTGTAGTCCAAGAGTCACACAGAAGTGTTGTTTCCTGCAGCCAGACTCCACCTATAGAATTTATTCCTGTTATTCCCAAATATCATCAGCCATCTATCTCTGGACCATTTATTGGCATCTAGTTTTTAAACTGGTTCAGATGAGAGGTATGGTCAGCCACACTGTTATCCATTCAACACACACACACACACACACACACACACACACACACACGCACACATGCACACATGCACACGCACTCACACACACACCCACCCACCCACGCGCGCACACACACACACACCCACCCACCCACGCACCCACGCACACACACACACACATATATTCCCTCCATTGATGCTGGCTGACTGGAACTTCCAGCACTGTGTCTGTGTTGATCGAGACTTTCAGTATCTGTAAGCTATTCTGTTCAAGGGCTCATAGGGACAGGCAGTATATGTTGGCTGGATACTGCAACATGAACAACATAACATTGAATTTGGTATTCCAGCAATCCCATGCAGGAGGAATTGGAGAATTACAATTGGGTGCTCTCTGCCATTTACCTTTGGACTTACTTTTTAAGACAGCATATTGAATCAGAGACAAATGATCCATCCACTGCATCCATCCCTAGTGCTGAGCTTGGGTACATGGAAAGCAGAAAGACTGGGTAAAACATTTTGTGTATAAAGCTCAAATGCAATCACCATTTTAGCATGTTTTCATGTTAACAAGGGTGGGATAGCTTATCAACCTTTGATTTGAAAATAAACATGTCTCTTAGATAATTCCACCTGTCTAACATGAGCATATCTCTTTTGTTTTCATGTAGTGTTATAAGTGTCCATTGGGATAGTTGAAAATAAATGAGTTTCATCTCCAAGGCAAATGCTAGGGTGGAGTTAAAGGACTTGGATGTCATAAGAAGGCGGTTGGGGGAAGACACTGGTGGTCTACTTGGAGAATCAATGAGAGAAGGAACAGCATTTTAAGTGGTGGGGATTTGTGATAAATACTTCAAGAAATCTCCAAGAAACAGTGCTCATTTTAATCTCGTATTCGCTGAAGTAAGATTTGCCTCCTTCACCTGTGGTTAGCTTGTGACCACTTAGAGGCAAGTAAGATGAAAATACCAAACAAGATGAACAAAGCAATGTATAAGCCTTCATCAAAACAACTCAAAGATTCCAGATGTACAGCATGGGAAATATTTCCTTAAATGAAATTGAGCATGTGATGAACTGCGGGTTGTATCAATGCAAGTGATTTGCTGTTGTGATATTAGTAATAAATGTCTGATTTTAGGGACGAAAATACAATACATTCTAATAAACGTGGCTTTGCCAAAGCCATTTACCCAGTGTAAGATTCATTGATCAAATCGTAAACAAAGGTGTGTCAGATCAAACCCAACTGAATGATTTACTGATCATATCAAATATTATTCTTTCAGCTGAATTGTTTACTGTCAAGATGTTTATTCTAAAACTGACTAAAATAAATATTAAAAAGCAACATACTGCATAAAATTACAGTATATTTCAATTTCCATTTATTCGTCTCCATCGTTGATGATGAAATGGTTGCAAAACTAAATTATATATATGTTTATTGATGATTCTTAGTCATGTATAAAGTGCTTATTAACAAGTCTCTTTAAACTACTACATCCTTTTACATTGTGTTGCTATTAATCGTTCGTGAATTGATCTTTTCATTTTTCTTCAACTTTGAAGGAAAGCTTTCTATGCAAATACTTAAGACTGTACAAACGCTTTACTTTAAGGGAACATTTTTCAAATTAGAAAGGAGGAGCTTCTCTTGGACTCACAGAAACAAGTATTAAAGCTATGTACCCAGCCTTAATTGAAAACAAGTATTGCATACTAGTTCATCATTGCACATGCCCAGTGGATTCTATTCATATATACATTATACCCAGAGGCTTAGTGGCTAAAAGTTGGAAGACTACTAGTGGCTAATTATCTTTCTGTTCAAAAATTTAAATTGTTAATTTCTATCCTATTGACTTGGGAATTGGCAAGATTAGAAAATGCACCTTTCTTGTCAATTTTAAGCGTTAAATTGGCTAAATCTCATTTTAGTCATCACTTTCTTTGAAATACTTTAACTTTCAAGAGCCATGCATTGTCGTAGTCTATCAAATATGAATCATAAAATAATAGATATCACAAACAATCTTGTTAGCAGGAATTTACAAGAAAAAGCTGTGGATCAAGGGAAGTTAAAAAAAAGTAGCAAATGTTACAAAGTATACTAAAACTGTATACTTCTTCACATCAGTTCTGCTGCAGGGTCTTGACCTGGAATATCAACTTCAGCTCTTGCTTCCACCGATGCTGTTTGACTCACTGAGTTCTTCCAACTTTCTATTTTTCTCTCCTTGATATGCTAACTTTTATTTTGCATTCATCAAATTTTCAAAGTTCTTCTGTTTGCTGTCACTATTTGTAAGTTTAAACAATATTTAAATAAAATTATTTTCAAAGAACGTTCTGTATCTAAATTAGAATTTATCTCTGCTTTCAATGTAGTTTTGTTCTAGACACACAATAAATAATCAATAATAATTTTGCATGTCAACACCTTGACAGATGAAGAATCACTTCTAAAGCAATTCACTCTTTGCTAAAGCTTTTTAATGGCTGAAGTTCTTTATTTGCCTTGAAATTATTATTGTTTGGACAACAGAAACTAAATATGAATGAAAAAATGGAGAGTGGTTTGCTTTGACTCAGCAGTCCCTTGGATGATATAGTTCCATGTATTATAGATACATTATTTATAAATGCAGCTATTTCTGATTAATTATGTTACTGTATTTGTCTTTTGTAGTTAACATTATTAGAAACTAACTGAATGTAAAGGTGACTGTTCAGCTTTTAACCCATCTCTCTATGAGACTAAATACATTCTAGTTTTGTAACATCGCTTTTATATGATAATGAAGAACTAATTATGAGTCTAGATAGAGGTATGCTGGATTATTTTGATGCTAAAGATTGATCACTATCATTTCCATTAAAATATTGTTTTTTAACTATCATTGATTTTTTAGGTATTTTGGAATGTGCTTTGTACCCAACATTGAGTACATTTATGTGGAGTGCTACCACAGTAAAGCAGGGTCCCTCATCAACAGCTCCCAGCATCCAGTCTATGCCCTCTTCTCGTTACTATCGGGACAAAGGTACAAAAGACTTAAGTCCTACACCACCAGGTACAGGAACCAACAGACTCCTGAACTGGCATGAATAACTTCAATTACCATGTTCTGAACTGATTCTATGACCAATGGATTCTATTTCAAGGATTATTTACAACTCAAATTCTTAGTATTATTTTTTTATTTACACAGTTTGTCTTCTTTTCCACATTGGTTGTCTGACAGTCTTTGCATAGTTTTTCATAAATTCTATTGTAATTTTTTTCCCTGTAAATGTTCGCATGAAAATGCATCTCAAGGCAATATATGGTTACATATACATACTTGGAAGAATAAAATTACTTCGAACTAAACAGAATGTTAAAATACACAGAAGATGGTTGCTTTGCACACTTATCATGCCATGCAAAATGTAGTAACAATTCACACTTTCCTTCAGCTGAAGTACAGCAATTCTGTGACTAGCTGGGAAGAGAAGACAGGAAGTTAATTAGGGCCCCTTTGGCTTAGAATGGTAGGGAGTGGGGCAGAAGGCTAGACATCAGAGCCTGAGGAGTGGTTGGCACCAGGGGTGGGAAGGGAGGTCAGAATCATGGAAGTTGTGGAACATGGAGATTGGTGTCTGAGAAAAGAACATTGGCTGGAGATCAAAGCATTGGGGTGAGGAATTGAAGTGCGAAATTGCCTGAATTGTGGGTTTGGAGGTGGGCTAGGTCAATGGGAGGGTGTGGGGAAGTCAATGAGATGCTGGTGGAGGCAGCTATGGGATCTGATGATAACAGATGTTGAGAAGATGAATGTGAATTCCTTGGTTGGATTCCTATGGGCTTGGTCCATAGATGTTGGCTGGAGATGGGTCCACCGAGTAAAATGCTGCTTCCTTTCTGGTTGATTCTTCAAGCAGAGTGTCTGTCTCTCACACAAACTAGAATACCAGTCTCTTTCCTCCTCAGTCTCCCAGGTAGGGTGACAGCCCTTCCTCACCCCTACCTCTAAAGCAGTGGTGACCTTTCTTTCCTTCAATTTCCATATAACATGCCAGTCTCTTTACTCCCACAGACCGCACCAGTCTCTCCTCATCTCTCATCTCCCTTCCCTTCCTGCCAGACACAGAGCCACTTTTGTCTCATATATGCTTGCCATTCTTCTGTATTCTTTAAGAGAAACAAATACCACTGTGCAGATTGTTAAGTGACTGTCACAGCCCATTCTGGTAACATTGGCATCACATCAGTGTTATTTTGGGATTGATGGAATGATCTGCCTGTTTTACATGCTTCTGTCAATGTGCTTGCTACTGTGTTAATTACTCTACTGAATGTTATGTTGTTCTAACTAAGATCCTATCACCGGGAGGATGTAGCATTGGCATCCACTATGCCCAAGTAGTTGAGTCTAACTTCATGACTGATGTGTAGAAGTTGACAGGAATGAAACAGGTATTTTTATAACTTTTTTTTTCCCAGCAGCATCAGGGAAGTTTTTCTTATCATGCAAGTACAAAGTGATTCACTGAACATCCATCCAGCAGCTTCCCTCACATAGAAACATCCGAAAGCCAGCTTGTCCCTCCTTCACTGCAGTTCTGAGAGCAATTACAGATATGGTTAGAACAGACAACGGATATCTTCCTCTGTACCGGCTTTCAGATCCTTGGGGATGGGATGCAAGCTGCTGTCTCTCAGGGCTTTTAGGATCTCATAGCTGCAATTGGAATTACAATTGAACTGATCAGAAGGAACAATATGAATGAGAAAACAGTAGTAAGGAGGCCCAAAGTGTGGACTTTATCCATCAAAAGAGAAATTAAAAAAGTAATCTTTTAAAGACATAGGAAAGGAATAATTGGGAAAGACAGGGCAAATTACAAATGATCCTGTGGTTTAATCAATCTTTCTGAACATATGAGTTAATCGAAGTAATAAATGGTGAAGGATTAAGCATTGGAACACATTTCATTTGGGAATTGAAACAGGTGGGGTGGAAAGGTGTGGCATTTAAAGAGTTTGGATAAAAAGGCTACGTGTAACTTAGGGATTCACAATATTGCTGCTCTTGGTATAAATAAACAGACAAAGGAAGGAAAATGGAGGTTAAGAATTATTTTAAGTGGAACAAGAAAGAAAGTCGATTGGGAAAGACAGGAGTGCCCTGATAAAATAGAAACTGTGGTTTTAATTCATGTACTTCCAATTATAATATGAACCAGATGAGTTTGCTATTGTAAAGTAGCCCAGATAGAGAGAAAAACTCCCTCTGGGAAAACGTCAGTGGTAACAGTATACTGGAACATCAGCGTGATGAGGAGATTAGGAAATGGCTCTGGGAATTGGTTAAATGGCCAAATAATTAGTGGATTATGAAAGGGGGGATTACAATGTTAAATTATTGAATTATGGCAGTCATGTGGAATGTCACATTAAGAGTTTGGTACTTTAAATCAACAGGATGTGATATTACTCTAAATGGATAGAGATCTGAGAGAAAAACAAACCAGTATTAGCCACAACTTTTGCTGAAATTGAGGATAAAAGTGAAAAAGAATGAAATTAGGAAAGAAAAAACTGAAAATTCTCAGCAGTTTAGGTAGCATCCAAAGAGGGAGAAAGAATTAACAATGTAGGCCAATGGTGAAAATTTAAAAAATGGAAATAAAAATCTGAATTGTCCTTTTCTCCTGACTTCATAAGTAAGTTTTTTAGTGACCATTTTATCTTTATGATCTCTGGTTTTGGACACCTCTGCACTGGGTTAGGGAATTAGCATTATGTTGCTGGCTCTGACATCAGTAGGATGTGCAGCCAGTTCCACATTCTGCATTCAGCACCATAATGGCATTTTCTAAACATCTACACTTGTAACCTCGTTCATTAGTCAAGTTGATCAAACTGAAGTCTGAAACAGGCTGCGTATTATCTAAATGGTGAGAGGTAGTAGAGCTCTGATATACAGAGGGATCTGGGTGTCACGGTGCCCAGAAACTCCCGAAAGGCTAGTGTTAAGAAGAATGGGGGAGGGAATCTCATTGATACCTATAGAACATTGAAAGGCTTAGATAGAGTGGATTTGGAAAGGATGTTTCCTATATTGGGGGAGTCTAGGATCAGTGGGCGTAGCCTCAGAATACAGGGACATCCATTTAGGTCAGAGATAAGAAGAAATTTCCTTAGCCAGAGGGTGGTGAATCTGTGGAATCCATTGCCATGGAGGGTTGTGGAGGCCAATTCATTGTGTATAATTACAGTGGAGGTTGATAGGTTCCTGATCAGTCAAGGTGTCAAAGGTTACGGGGTGAAGGCAGGAGAATGGGGTTGATGGGGAGAATGGGGATAATAAATTAGTCATGATGGGATGGAGGAGAAGACTTGATTGGCCGAACAGCCTAATCCTGCTCCAATGTCTTATGGTCTTAGTGTGAGGTCAGGAGTCCTAGTGAGCCTAGTGGTAGATTCTTTCAGGCTTTTGTATCTTCTGCCTGATGAGAATGGACAAATGTCCTAATTCTGCTCCTATGTCTTATGGTCTTATAGACAAGTGAGTATGTGTGTGGGAGTGGAGTAGAACATCAGTGGTGTGTGTCACCTGAAATTGAAAGATTTGACTTTGAAATTGTAAGCTACTGAAATGGAATATGAAATATTGTTTTCCAATCTGTGTTTACAAAGGAGAAGGTTAAGATCAGCGTGGGAATAAGAAGGAGAGTTAAATAGCAAGCAAACATAATCTCAAGACTCACAATCAAAATTTGGGATGTCATAGAATCATAGAAAAGTACAGTACAGGAACAAGCCCGTCAGCCCATTTAGTCCATGCCAAATCATTTAAGCTGCCTAGTCCCATTGACCTGCACCTGGGCCATAGCCCTCCATAATCCTACCATCCATGTACCTATCCAAACTTTTCTTAAACATTGAAATTGAGCTTGCATTCACCAATTGCCCTGGCAGCTTCTTCCACACTCTCACGACCCTCTGAGTGAAGAAGTTCCCCCTCATGTTCCCCTTAAGCTCTAGCTCTAGTCTCACCCAACTTCAGTGGAGAAAGCCTGCTTGCATTTAACCCATCTGTACCTCTCATAATTTTGTATACCTCTATCAAGTCTCCCCTCAATCTTTTATGTTCCAAGGAATGAAGTTCTAACCTATTCAATCTTCCTTTATAATTCAGGTCCTTCAGTCCTGGCAGGATCCTAGTAAATTTTCTCTGTACTTTTTTAACCTTATTAACATCTTTTTTTGTAGGCGGGTGACCAAAACTGCACACGTTACTCCAAATTAGGCCTCACCAATGTTTTATGCAGCTTTAACATAACATCCCATCTACTGTATTCGATACTTTGATTTATGAAGGCCAATGTGCCAACAGCTTTCTTTAAGACCCTATCTACCTGTGCCACCACTTTCAATGAATTATGGACCTGTACTCCTAGAACCTTTTGTTCTACTGCACTCCTCAGTGCCCTACTGTTCACTATCTAAAACCTACCCTGGCAACACCTCACACCTGTCTGCATTAAATTCCATCAGCTATTTTTCAGCCCATTTTTCCCATTGCAAGCTCTGATAGTCTTCTTTGCTGTCCACTGCACCCCTCCCCCAACAATTTTGGTGTAATCTGCAAATTTGCTCATCCAATTAACCATATTAACATCATCCAGATCATTGATATAGATAACAAACAACAATAGACCCAGCACTGATCCTGTGGCACTCCACTAGTCACAGGTCCCCACTCAGCAACCACCTGCTATCATTCTCTGACTTCTCCCACAAAGCCAATATCTAATCCAGTTTACTGCCTCATCTTGAGTGCCAAGTGACTGTATCTTCCTGATCAACCTCCTTTGCAGAACCTTGTCAAATGCCTTGCTAAGCTCCATGTAGACAATATCCACTGCCTAGCCTTCATCATCTTCCCTGGTAACTTTCTCAAAAACCTCCATAAGATTGGTTAGACAGGATCTGCCATGCTATCAAAATCAGTCCCTGTCTTATCCAAATACTCATATATCTGGTCCATAACTAATTGCATCATTTATGCTGATGTAAGTTATAAGACAAATTGCACCATTAAAAAAAACACAATTAACTAAAAGTTCCAGCTATTAATTTGCTTCAATGCTTTCCATTTTCTTTTTGCTTTTTGTTTGTCAATAACCTTTCTCATGTTGCATTTTATCTATATATCATTAGTTTGCTCTGGTTATATTTTTTCTTGCCACATACTATTCTTCACTTGTGTTTGCTTTGGTTTTGCAGTGTGAGGTATATTTAAATTTGAAGCTTATGGAGAGTTTATCACTGCATGCACATTACCTCTGGTAAACCTGTCAGGATGACAATTTTTGGAGCACGTAAGAGTTAGAGAAAAGTTGGCAAAAATAAAAATTGCAGCTAAAATCTTCATGTATTCACAACAAAGCATATTTCAAACATTTACCAAATCAGCATAATCTATCTGCATCAACAACTTTTCCCACCTTCACTGGCATGTTATGGGTCTATTGTTCACTCATTTCCATTTCTCCTATAATTTCTACCTTATCTGCATTGTGACTGGGTTAAAGTTAAAGCAGCATTGCTGGAATACATCCACCATAGTTGTTCAAGCCGGGTATTCAGTATCCTCTCAAACTTAATTAAAGATGGATATTAAATCCCTGCTGGTGACACCTAATTCTGAGAACAAGTTAATAAGTTAACAAAACTCAGCCAAAGATCATGCACAGAGAAAGTGGGGCAGAAAAATGGAAAAACTCTCATACACTAATTAACATTTAATTCTGTAAAAAAAAAACAAATTGGATGATAGATCCAAGAATATGTTTGCAATTTTTGACTTCCCTTACACCAAGTCAACCAGCTATGAATCATTTTCTACCATTGCTGATGACACATTTCATTCATTTATCAGATCATTCATTTCATTGCTATTTGCTGGACTTAGCTTTGCACAAATTATGTTGTTCCTATTTCTTATAAGTTTCAACTTCATAATAGTAAAGCAGAACCTTTAAACACATTGTGCATTTTAATTTATTTGATATCATATATGCAAAATCACATGGCTTTCAAGAAAATAGAAAAGCCACACTGGATAAGAGTGATAACCTCAGTTTCAGTTGCATCTGAAAAGACACAAGGTACTTAAATCCAGGTGTATAATTGCTTTTATCAGTCAGTCACCAGTTATGGAAAGTATCAATTTCTTTTTAAGATCAGGTATCAAAATGGAGATTTACAGATTTATGTTATTAAACAGCAAATAAAAAAAGAATAAAAATCAATCCAGATGATGAATTGTGAGTAATCTCCAAATTTTGATGGGATTATCGATCATTTGGTAAACTTCTTCAAGGACATTTGGAAGTATTTGAATATAGAACTCAGTGATTTATATGTACGAGTGGAATATGCATAGTTTACTGACAGTTACTGAAACCGCAAACTGCTGTTTAATTAAGGCATTTAAAATAAAGATGCAACTTTATATTCTTTTCATTTAGAGGTTTTGGCAAGATTAAGTTGTTTACTGTTTCCTGTGACCTGTCCGTTATTAACTGCTGCTCTGTTTTCGGTCAATTTATACAACTTTATAAAAAGGAAATTAATAGCAATAGAACTAATTAAATACTGTGAGATACAGATTTTACTTAAAGTATGGAAGGGCCCAGGCTTTGAGGAAAATGCCAGTGAAACTTCTGTTATAATCCCACATAAACATCATGAACTTCAGGAATATGCATTTTCTGAAATGCTGTCACTCTGCATTGATCATGATCTCTTAAAAGGCTCATTTCTCTTGGCTTGAATGAAAGACTACAGTATCAGGTAAGTTCTTAAAAATGATTTTTTAAATATTTTGGTTTATTAAGTTTCAAACTGTCTTTATTATTTCTGAATCACAGATCAGTTCAGTCCATGTTTCAATGTTTTCACAACTTGAAGAGTTTAAATGAAGTCATGGGGCTGATTTTGGCAGCTGTCAATTTTAATTAGGTCATGGAAAGCTCTTGCCATAGTTAGGGTATCTCCACCTAAGACACCTTGTAACAATTTTTCATTGGGCACGTCAACAGAGGCATGCTTTCATATATTTGAGAGGCCATTTATGGACCCCAATTGCTTGCTGCTGACCACAATATCTTTCCCAAAATCTAAAGAAGCAAGTAGAAAATTATTGTAATTTCAAGTTCAAATGTACTTGAACAACTTACTAAATAATTGATCATGTATATCACATATTTCACACTGAGCCTAAATTAATGTTGAATGGAATGAAAAATCATCATGTCACCTGTGCAATTATCAGGGCATTTGGATGATTGCCTAACTAAAGCATCCTTACTTTATTATATTTACAATCATTTGAAAAAGAAATGTACTTTGAAACTTCTATTTATACATGCCACTATTAAAAAGCAGAATGTAGAGAAATATTTTAGAATCTAACTACAGGAATGTAGTAGAACAATCTTATTTGCATCACAAATGAATGCCATCCAGATAAAAATAACATTCCTTCTAGGACAAAAGATTGAGCTAACTTGAATGTTACGCCCTAAACCACTTACACTTGTGTTACACTGGTTTGGATTCAAATAAGCAGGTTAAAGAAGGGACCCACTTACAGAGTGAACACAGCCCTGGTTACCCACAGTACATGCCCTTGCAACACTGTGTGTCCGACAGAGTGATCAGCAGCACTGGGGCTCCACAGGGGACTGTCTTGTCTCCGTTTCTCTTCACCATTTACACCTCGGACTTCAACTACTGCACAGAGTCTTGTCATCTTCAGAAGTTTTCGGATGACTCTGCTATAGTTGGATGCATCAGCAAGGGAGATGAGGCTGAGTACAGGGCTACGGTAGGAAACTGTGTCACATGGTGTGAGCAGAATTATCTGCAGCTTAATGTGAAAAAGACTAAGGAGCTGGTGATAGACCTGAGGAGAGCTAAGGTACCGGTGACCCCTGTTTTCATCCAGGGGGTCAGTGTGGACGTGGTGGAGGATTACAAATACCTGGGGATACGAATTGACAATAAACTGGACTGGTCAAAGAACACCGAGGCTGTCTACAAGAAGGGTCAGAGCCGTCTCTATTTCCTGAGGAGACTGAGGTCCTTTAACATCTGCCGGACGATGCTGAGGATGTTCTACGAGTCTGTGGTGGCCAGTGCTATCATGTTTGCTGTTGTGTGCTGGGGCAGCAGGTTGAGGGTAGCAGACACCAACAGAATCAACAAACTCATCCGTAAGGCCAGTGATGTTGTGGGGATGGAACTGGACTCTCTGACGGTGGTGTCTGAAAAGAGGATGCTGTCTAAGTTGCATGCCATCTTGGTCAATGTCTCCCATCCACTACATAATGTACTGGGTGGGCACAGGAGTACATTCAGCCAGAGACTCATTCCTCTGAGATGCAGCACAGAGCGTTATAGGAAGTCATTCCCGCCCGTGGCCATCAAACTTTACAACTCCTCCCTTGGAGGGTCAGACACCCTGAGCCAATAGGTTGGTCCTGGACTTATTTCCTGGCATAATTTACATATTACTATAAAGTTGGGCGATTCTAGTCATTGGATCTATCTCAATACATCACATTGTCCTAATTTTAATAGGTACACAGGCAATGGTAAATGCAATTTTAAAGATTAACTACTTCATAAATATGTACAGTTTTTTACAAAACTGTAACAAACCAGCAAAACGATTTTACACCAGCAAAACAATTAATGACACAATTTAAAAAAATAAAAAAAAAACATTTTCAGTGATTTAAATTCAGGTTAGACACAAGTGAATTCTGGGCATGCTCAATTAAAATAATTTATTTTTTGTATATCAAGTGTATTTAATATATTCAAGGGGTATATTTGATGGAAAAATAACCAGCAAATCTTTTCTTTGTACTACTCCTTTGAGGCAATCCATAAGCGACTTTAAACAAATACATTTTAATAGAAAATTAACGTGTAACTAACTGGTTCAATTTCAAACATTCAGTATTTTAATAGCAATTACTTGATTGGGCCCAAAGCAGAAAATTAATCTAATTTTGTTTGGGCTTTCCATTTGTTGTGACACTTCCAAAAGCGAACAACAACTAAAAGAAAATACAAATTAAAGCAAAGATCTAGGCCTAGAAATTGAACTCATCAGCTACTGTGTTTTTAAATACAGTTACAGCATATAGAAGGCACCCAACACTTGGTAGATTAACTGCCCACTGTACATTTCCCCTATTGCATAAACAAGTTCTATTATCTGGGGAGACTTGGTCAGAATGTAGGAAGACTGAAATGGGATTAGTGCAGGATTAGTTTGGTGGTCCCCTGATGGTTAGTATGTCCTTGTTGGGCCAAAGGGCCAATTTCTATGCTGTAAGACTCACTGACTCTATGACAAGAAATTAATGGATTGTTTCATCTGTTAAAATATCACCTCTCATGAAATGGCCCAGACACATCCAAATGCTATTTATTTTTGCATAGGAAACACCTTTTAGTTTTGATTTCCATACTTGATTAAGTTATCTCTAATTCCCTTTTCAGCTTTGGGACAACTTACCACTTTTGTGAGTCCCGCATTGTCCAGTCAAGGTTATGTTGCACTCTTTTGCAGTCTCCAAAGGGAAACCACTGACAATGTAACATCTGACATCCCACCATCAATACTGAAACCTGGAGTGAGCAAATGTTCCTGTATTTGGCAGCTCAAGTGCTTATGCAGTATGCAGTAGTCACACCAATCAGAATTCTCTTTTACTAGCGGAATGGATTTAGTGATTGATAAAGTCAGCAGGCCAGGTGGCACCTATGGAAAAGGATGTCATCAGCGACCCTTCATCAAATTGTAGGTGAGAGGAAGAAATTAGTCAAAGTAGCAGAGAATAAGGGAAGTAACATTGAGTGGACAAGAGGAATTTCTTTGATAGTGTGAAATAATGTGGCTATTAATGGAGAGTTAAGATCCTTTCTCTATATATTGTTTTGTTAATGATATAGAAGTTTTTTGTCTGGCTGGCTGGGATATATCCAGCAGGATGGGCTATACAAATGAAAGATAAAAGAATAGAAACATAGAAACATAGAAAATAGGTGCAGGAGTAGGCCATTCGGCCCTTCGAGCCTGCACCGCCATTTATTATGATCATGGCTGATCATCCAACTCAGAACCCAGCCTTCCCTCCATACCCCCTGACCCCTGTAGCCACAAGGGCCATATCTAACTTCCTTTTAAACATAGCTAATGAACTGGCCTCAACAGTTTGCTGTGGCAGAGAATTCCACAGATTCACCACTCTCTGTGTGAAGAAGTTTTTCCTAACCTCGGTCCTAAAAGGCTTCCCCTCTATCCTCAAACTGTGACCCCTCGTTCTAGACCTCCCCAACATCGGGAACAATCTTCCTGCATCTAGCCTGTCCAATCCCTTTAGGATCTTATACGTTTCAATCAGATCCCCCCTCAATCTTCTAAATTCCAACGAGTACAAGCCCAGTTCATCCAGTCTTTCTTCATATGAAAGACCTGCCATCCCAGGAATCAATCTGGTGAACCTTCTTTGTACTCCCTCTATGGCAAAGATGTCTTTCCTCAGATTAGGGGACCAAAACTGCACACAATACTCCAGGTGTGGTCTCACCAAGGCCTTGTACAACTGCAGTAGTACCTCCCTGCTCCTGTACTCGAATCCTCTCGCTATAAATGCCAGCATACCGTTCGCCTTTTTCACCGCCTGCTGTACCTGCATGCCCACTTTCAATGACTGGTGTATAATGACACCCAGGTCTCGTTGCACCTCCCCTTTTCCTAATCGGCCACCATTCAGATAATAATCTGTTTTCCTATTTTTGCCACCAAAGTGGATAACTTCACATTTATCCACATTAAATTGCATCTGCCATGAGTTTGCCCACTCACCCAACCTATCCAAGTCACCCTGCATCCTCTTAGCATCCTCCTCACTGCTAACACTGCCACCCAGCTTCGTGTCATCCGCAAACTTGGAGATGCTGCATTTAATTCCCTCATCCAAGTCATTAATATATATTGTAAACAACTGGGGTCCCAGCACTGAGCCTTGCGGTACCCCACTAGTCACCGCCTGCCATTCTGAAAAGGTCCCGTTTATTCCCACTCTTTGCTTCCTGTCTGCTAACCAATTCTCCACCCACACCAATACCTTACCCCCAATACCGTGTGCTTTAAGTTTGCACACTAATCTCCTATGTGGGACCTTGTCAAAAGCCTTTTGAAAATCCAAATATACCACATCCACTGGTTCTCCCCTATCCACTCTACTAGTTACATCCTCAAAAAATTCTATGAGATTCGTCAGACATGATTTTCCTTTCACAAATCCATGCTGACTTTGTCCGATCATTTCACCGCTTTCCAAATGTGCTGTTATCACATCCTTGATAACTGACTCCAGCAGTTTCCCCACCACCGACGTTAGGCTAACCGGCCTATAATTCCCCGGTTTCTCTCTCCCTCCTTTTTTAAAAAGTGGGGTTACATTAGCCACCCTCCAATCCTCAGGAACTAGTCCAGAATCTAACGAGTTTTGAAAAATTATCACTAATGCATCCACTATTTCTTGGGCCACTTCCTTAAGCACTCTGGGATGCAGACCATCTGGCCCTGGGGATTTATCTGCCTTCAATCCCTTCAATTTACCTAACACCACTTCCCTACTAACATGTATTTCGCTCAGTTCCTCCATCTCACTGGACCCTCTGTCCCTTACTATTTCTGGAAGATTATTTATGTCCTCCTTAGTGAAGACAGAACCAAAGTAATTATTCAATTGGTCTGCCATGTCCTTGCTCCCCATAATCAATTCACCTGTTTCTGTTTGCAGGGGACCTACATTTGTCTTTATCAGTCTTTTCCTTTTTACATATCTATAAAAGCTTTTACAGTCCGTTTTTATGTTCTCTGCCAGTTTTCTCTCATAATCTTTTTTCCCCTTCCTAATTAAGCCCTTTGTCCTCCTCTGCTGAACTCTGAATTTCTCCCAGTCCTCAGGTGAGCCACTTTCTCTGGCTAATTTGTATGCTACTTCTTTGGGATAAAGGGATATCAAACATAAATCAGCTGGTACAAATGGAAAGAAAGTGTAATTTATCTAATGTTCAGGAATTCAGATTAGAATCCTGCAGATCACAACATGCTTAGATGAAAGATGAGATGTTGCATCCTTTACTGCTGGGCCACTTAACAGCAACCTAAATTTATGACAAACTTTAATGTAAGAAATTAGTGTGTAGTTCTCAGTTCCTAACACTTGGTTCCAAGTGGCATCTGATCTATGTAAATAATTTCAACTAGACATACAAATAGGTTCAGATCACTATCATCCAAGAACAATTCAGAAAAATTAGGTCCTTCAAATGTGGATCCTGAGATCTTAGATGGTAACTTAATGTAATAGCAAGTGGGTAATCTGTTTCTTAAAGTAATGGTTACATGGCACTAAATACAGAACTAAGGATAACACTGGCATCACAATGAAAAAACATGAAATTACTTTGTTCCATGTTGGGCCACAGAGTGAGGTGTGCAAACATATTGGGTTGTACTATTTTGATACCTTCTAATAAATACCTTGAAGACCTCTAGCTCAGCAAGTACAACTGTATTAAACAATTTCTAGAAACAGAAAAAGTCAACTTTATTGAAATTGATATGTATTTTAGAATAGCAATACACAATAATTTGGATAATTTAATATTGAGATAAATTGTCTGTATGGTTATTTTCGCACACACTGTCTTGATTCACTGTTCAATACATTCAGCAGTTACTGCTCTTTAGTCTACTTACATATAAATACACCCTGATGTTATCAGTAGCACTGCAATTGTCTTGTTCTGCTTTTTCTTTCCGCAAACATTTATTTCAGTAACAGATGACATCAATCCGTTCAGGGAATGATTGATACTAAGTGCAATACAATGTGTTTATATTATTAAAATGTTCAAAATAGCCCAGAGATATTTTGGTAAGAAATATGTATAACAATGCTGATCATTTTGAATTAGATTTAGATGCTTAGAACAAAAAGCAGACTCAATTGAGGAGGCAGCAGCTATAGAAGCAACAGGTATGAGTTGAAATTTCAGTTTGAGACCTTACTTTAGCACTGAGAGGAAAGAGGAAACACTGCCAGTTTGTAAGAGAGAGGGAAGGGTTCGGGGTGGGATAGACCATGCTAAGTGATGTGGAACCATATAGGAAAGGTATGATGGATAGCTGAAACACCAGGGGTCTGGGGTACCTTAAGTTGGTAAGCTTGGGATGGCTATTGTGGACAGAGTGCAAGTGCACTGCAAATCTGTTTCTTAGTGTAGGCTTGGTTAGCAACCACTTTGCAGAGCATCTGTTTTCCATTTAGCCATCTTGAGGCTGCATGTCATTTTAACTCTCCTACTCACTCCCACATTGTCATATCTGTCCTTGGTCTTCTCCACAGTTAAGGAGAGGTTAAACACAAATTAGAAGAACAGCACCTCATATGGTAGCTTAAAACCCCTTGGTATGAAGTTTGAATTTTCCAGTTTTCAGGTAACTCATGGCCCTGTGTTCTCTTCCCAAGCACGTTCTCCTGTTGTTTATCAGCTGTTAGTGCTGTTTGTGTTCATGAAGGCCCCTGATCCATAGAGAAGCAACAGACTTTTAAATGATAAACATTTAAGAGCAAGAGAACATGAGAAACAGAAGTAGGAGTTGACTTTAGGCCTCTCTGTCATTCAGTTAACGTTATATTTTTTATGCCTTCTTCACCTGCCTGCATTAACCCAATGTCCCTTGATTCTTTCAACATCTCAAAATCTATCAGTCTCTGTTTTGTACAGACTCAGCAACTGAGGCTCCACAGCCCTCCTTCACCATCCTCTGGATGAAGAGATTTCTATTTTCAGAACTTTGTCCTGAATGGTTGATTCCATATGTTGAGACTGACCCCTTATTGATTTCTAGGGTCCACATAAGATCTATTCATATCGCATTTATACTATCAAGGGCTATAACTGTTTTGTATATTTCAATGAAATCACTTCTTATCCCTCTAAATGTCAGAGGTCATGGGGCTAGCCTGCTCCAAGCCCTCCATTTGGGGAATCACCCTCACTGTTACCATCAGGTAGGAGGTACAGAAGCCTGAAGGCACACACTCAGCGATTCAGGGACAGCTTCTTCCCCTCTGCCATCCGATTCCTGAATGGACTTTGAAGCTTTGGACACTACTTCACTTTTTTAATATACAGTATTTCTGTTTTTGCACATTTTTAAATAATCTATTCAATATATGTAATTGATTTACTTGTTTATTTATTATTGTGTTTATTCATTTATTTATTTATTTATTTCTCTCTCTCTCTCTCTCTGCTAGATTATGTATTGCACTGAACTGCTGCTACTAAGTTAACAAATTTCACGTCACTTGCCGGTGGTAATAAACCTGATTCTGGTTCTGATTCTGAATGCCCACTGTTCTTCCGAACTTGTAGGTTTAAATAAGAAGACCAGATCTGTTATAATATATTCCAGATGGCCCCAACAGGGCTCTCTATGATTGGAGCATTATGTCTATACTTTTATAGTCTAATTCTCTCATAATAAAGCCCAATATCCTATTCATCTTTTTAATTGGTGCCGGAACCTACTGTATATGTTACCCATCAGAAAGCTATGCATCAGTCCCTCTTTACACCAGCACTTTCAATCATTCATCATTTCAAAAAAACATTGTCTTCCTATTTCTTATATCAAGGTGTTACCCCAACATTTTGCTGCATTATGTTCCATCTTCTGTCCTTGTCCATTAATCTAGCCTGTCTATATGTTCTTGAAGCTCTCTGTATCTTCCCTGGAGCTCATGTTACCATCTAACTTTATGTTATTGACATATTTGGATATATTAACTTGATCCCTCAACATTGCTTGGTTGTGAACAGCTGGGGCCCCAGCACTGGTCCCTGCTTGCTTTAGTCATAATCTCCCAAACTGAATATGACCTATTAATTTGTACTTTTTGTTTTCTGTCTGTTAACCAGTCCTTAAACCACATCAATATACTATCCTCTATACTGCACTTTCTAATTTTATTTAATAAATTCTCGTATGGCACCTTATTGAAGGTTTTCTGAAATATCCAAATATATCCCATCAGCTGGTTCATTCTTATCTATTCTGTTAAAAAAGCACAACACAATCCATGGATTTTATGGAGAATTATCGCATCCACTCTCTCCATTACCATTATCTTAAAAATTCGTGAACAATTCCTTGGAACTTAATAGCATTCTGTTTCTTGGGGGGGAAGAGTGTTGTGTTCTGAAGCAGAGTATTTATATATAGGGAGCACTTGGAGTCTGGAACTTGCTGCCTGAAGAGGTGGTGGAGACAGAGACACTCCTGGCATTCGAGAAGCATTGAGGCGTATTTGAATTGCCAAGGCTCAGGAGGCTATGGACTCAATGGGGGCAAATGGGATTGAGGTCGGTATATCCAATGGACAGCATGGTCCTTGTGGGTCTCTTAGTTCTGAATTGCACCATGACTCTGTTAATTACTCCAATTAGCTTTTAAATTAAAGCTAATATTTTTGAAATCATGAAGAATGCAGGAAAGAATGCTGCCGGTGTCTGAAAGGGAGTATTGGCTATAGGATGCCTGGGACACCCTATATATTGATGTATATATTGGAGTTCATCATTTATGGATGTTTCTCCTGATCTTGTATCAGGTTCAAGTTTGTAGTAGGTTATGCAGACTTTGTCATTTGTTACAGATACCAGTAAGTCAATGCAATTATGAATCTTTACTGGACAATTGAGTGAGTTGCAGTAAATGCTAAAGTTGTTGGTGGATCACTTGATGATAAAGAAAAGACGGTGACTGCGGCAGTATAATTCTGAGGAGTATTCAGGATGGAAGCAGTGGAATAAACAACGAGAGCATGAAATAACGAGATAAAGAGCCCTTAAAGTGAGATCATTGGTTGTGGGAACATCTCAACGGATGAGTGTAATTTTGTACTACAGAAGTGCGGGAGAATACTTTTGTTTCAATTAGCTTGGAGATGCAGCTGCTTGTACATTGAGCTGCAATCTGCTGCATCCCCAGATTAATGAAAACAAATAATTCACTGTCCTGAGATCTATGATTAACCTAACAGTCCTGCATCCTTGTCACTGAGGCTTGTGATCCCCTGGAATTGCCCTCTGCAGCTACCTGGCTGCACTGCCTTTTCTGCATTTCTGGATTTCCCCAGGCCTCTGTGAGGAAAAAGTTAGATGAGATTCCTTCTTGGTATCCATCATCAGAGATCCTCACCACCCAGGCCATGCTCTCTTCTTACTGCTTCCATCAGGTAGAAGATGCAAGTGCCTCAGGACTCACACCACCAGGTTCAAGAACAGTTACTACCTCTCAAAAATCAGGCTCTTGAAGAAAAGGCGATAATTACACTTATCTATTGAGATGTTCCCACAATCAATCATCTCACTTTAAGGACTCTTTACCTTGTTAGTTCATGCTCTTGTTATTTATTGCTATTTATTTATATTTGCGTTTGCACAGTTTGTTGTCTTCTATGTTCTTGCTCTTTCACTGGTCCTGAAAGAGCAATGCGCTTTCATTGGTCACTATTCTATAGTTTTGCTGATTATGCCCGCAGGAAAAAGAATCTCAGGGTTGTATGTGGTGACGTGTGTAGTTTGATAATAAATTTTACTTTGAATATGCTAAAATAAAATGGAAGTCTGCAAGATAAAGTGTTGGAGAGGGATTATTTTGGAAAGTACAAGAGAACACGTCCACTAGAATGTTTTAATAAAATTAAGGGAGTACAAGTCTACAGCCATAACAGTGGAAAATGGTGAAAAGTATGTTTTATTGGGAAAGGCAAGGTCCTTGTGCAGGTGTAGCTACCAAATGCATGGAAAAGTACCAGTGTAAGCGTTTAAAAAGAGGCACTTCCTTTGTGCAGTGGGGAAGAGAGTTTTGCCTGGATCACAGCTGGGTGCTGGGATAAGGAAGTGTACATCGAAAGAGTCAGTGTATGAAGAGTCAGAGCTAGATTTAGACAGAGAGAGAGAGAGAGAGAGAGAGAGAGAGAGAGAGAGAGAACAGGCTGTGTGTGAGATTGTCAGATCTGTGGCTACCTCCAGATGGGTTTGCTTAGTGCATGATAAGTATTATTTTGATTCCTGTCATGCTACTACTATAGACATTTGTTTTTTCCTTCTCTATTGCATTTGTGCTAGTTCTAATAAAGTTGTTTTCTTGTGGCCTTGAACACTTGTGTCATCTCCTTTGTTTGCAAATACATATGTGAACACCCTGAGCTGAACCAGGAGAGAGCAAATAATGAATGTTTAAATAATTTTCATTTACAGCCTCTTATAGATAAGCCAATGTTCCCAGTTTCCATCTCGTTCACCCAACACTTATAATTTGGTATCTCGATGCCTTGGTGTCCTGTTACATATTTCTTCACCGTTTGAGGTACACTCCTTGTATAATACTTAACACCTGTTCCTGCTATAATGTTCATCTTCTTTCACAAGGTCAACCAGTTTTAACCATTGCCAGTGCAACTATCAGCAGTAAGCTATGTATAAAAGATCAACATAACAAACATGCAGCACAGAATTGCAGCCTTGCCCTCATTACAGTCAATCAGTTTTTTCACTGTCAACCATTGTCAATTTTTGGAGGCTCTGAAAATAAACTCCTGGAAACTCCAATTGCACAGCAAGTCTGCTGCCTTAATAGTTCAGATTACTTATATGGTATTGCATGGCTATGGTAAAGATTGTGTGGTTAACCACAATGGCAGATATACTAATTACTCTTTGCTGTCAAGGATATACTGTATGCATCCCTTTTATCAAAATGAAGACATGTTAAATAGTTGACTCCAATGAGATGTGAGTTATTATTTCAAAATTAAATACTAATACATAACACAAATGCTCCCAAAAATGGTAATCCAAACCATTACCTACCATTGTTCTATATTAGTTTCCAATACATCCCTGAGGACAGTCATTTAGAATGTAAAATAAGGTAATTTCATTTATGATGTTCTTTCACTATCTCAGAGCACCTCAAAGCACTTTCTGTCACATAAGTACTTTCTAATCTATAATTTCTGTTGCGATGAAGGAATCATGGCAGCTAAGTCTCACAAGAAACTATGGGATGGTAACTAGTCCATTTTAGTAAAGTTGGTAGTAAAATAAATATAAGACAGTGAATTAAAAGAATTATTCTGTTCTAATTGAATAGCAATAGACCTTTTGGTTTACCTGCAGGGGTATTCAGCAGCTCAGCTGAATGTCAGCTCTGAATGATACCACTTCAAACAGTGCAGCGCAGCCTGAATATTGTACCGGACTATCAGTAGAAATGATAAACATACATTCATCTCCAGCCTGAAACATGAACCAGTAACTCAGAGGCAACAGTTTAAACCAATAATACTTAATACCTAATACCCTATTCAGAGATTTATAATGGTGGAATCTGAAGACTGTTCCTCCAGATTCCAAATTTAATAGAACAGCAGAATTAAAAGATCCTGAAGAGTTAAATGTTTTTTGAAATCTTATGGTTATCGCTTAAACTACTTTTCTAGTAAATCTATCAGATCACTTGCTAGAAATTGTGATACTTCTACTACAGAGAAACTGCTCTGCAAAGTGAAAAGGACATACAGTATAGGAAAGACTGAAAGATTTGGTTTCCTCAGATTTAGCTGCACTTCCTTCACACATGAAGGAAGCTCAGTACCCTGTAAAATTATCTCCTCACCTTGAAACAGAGAGGTGGCCTTTGGATAACCAGCAGTTTCCCTTCACTCTCCAGTAATATGGCTAGGCAGTTAAAATTCCAGATTTTCCTTCCTCTTCTACCTGATGTCACTGCATCCTTGTCACTGGAATGAGTTTCCAAATGACAGCTTGATATAAGTTAAAATCAGTCCATACTTAATGTTGATCTGCAATGCAGTATTTAAATTTTTGTAACCAACATTCCATATCAGTAGCATTTACAAACTTGAAGTGTTAGTTCTCTTTCTTGCTTCAGGGATGCCATCTAAAATGAGAAGTATTTCTGATGTTTTCTCTTTTTTCAGATTTCAAGAAGCATCAGTATTTTGTTTAGGATTAGCACTTAAATCTGGATTCCACTGCCCTCTTCTGGGGAGGACAATTTACTTAAGGGGATGGTTAAAAGTTCCTCAACAGAAAGCTCCAGGAACTTGGCTTTGATGTCCTGAGTTTCCAACACTTCTTGGGTATTGTGGTTCAGTATGACAGTGGTAAACAAACCTTTACATGCAAACTGATTACCTCCATGTAAACTATACAAAAATTTATTTTAACTTTGTAAGAGGCTAACTCTAACTCAAAGAGATACTTGTTAGATGAACTGTAATGTTTGTTCATCAATACAGATGAATGGTCTTGACCTGAAATGTCAAAAATTCCTCCAGCTGCTCGTTTTTTTTTGCTCCAGGTTCCAGCATGTGCAACCTTCTGTGTCTACATTGAGATGCTTGCTATATGAGTTTTTGCTGGAATGAAGTTAAGAATGGAGTTTGGCCTAAAGTAGACTGTTAGGGTGAGTTTTTTTTGGGTAGATGATTTGTTTACACTTAAACAACTTTGGCCACCAGACTTCTATTTTAACTGTTTGACAATGCGCTTCCTAAAAGGGTGTGAATGCCAGATGCTTCTGGTGCTGATGCTGTAGTTTCGAAGACAGTATTATCTATACATTATAAATATTAATTTTCTTCTATGTTAGCACAGGAAATGCCAAATAAATGTATCGTGGATTTAACTTGCATTCGTAAAGGCTGTGGATACCAACCCAGACATGTTGGCGTCGGAAGGAAAGGATGGTGTGATATTTTGTATGTAGCTTCAATAGGAAGCATTGTCTGTGCATTGTCTATAACTTTTTAAGCAGCGATTGCCTTTGTGTTTAGCATATAAATATCGAGCCCGCATTGAGCTAGCAGACCTTTCTATGGAAAGGGTCTCCGTCCGTAAGATGCCTGCTGTACCTTGTTGTGTTGAATAAAGAAGCTGCTTTGTATCTACCAGTGATTCTGTCTCTCCGGTAATTTCATCTACGCTACAACATAGACCATGTTAGAGGTGGAAAATATTCTGGGTATGAAAGTGTAATAAATTCTGAGTGAGCTTTAATAAATTTAATTCAAAGTAAACACACAAGTAAGAATGTTATAATGGATTCAGATAGTGAATTTTTGCTACATCATTAAGTGATATACTTAAGATTAGGAAACCAGAATGATACACTATACACAAGAACTATGTAGAAGAAAAAATAATTTTTAGGAATGAGGTTTTGCCAGTTGGTAAATTCTACTTACCAATAGAATTTTCTGTTAGCTCATAGATTGAATTACTTGTTTTCAAAGACCTTCATGCTGACTTGTTGAATACTAAATAAAGGTTTTCATTCAAAGTAGCCGAAAGCTGTTCTCTAAAGATATTTGCAAACTCCAACACCGTTCAATGTAAAGTAAACTTATTATCAAAATACACATACATCACCATATACAATCCAAAGGTTCAGTTTCTTGTGGACAATCACAGTATATGCAAGAAACACAATAGAATCAATGAAAGACCACACACAAGAGGTCAGACAACAGCTACTGTGCAAAAAAAACCCAACAAACTGCAAATACAAAAAAAGAAAAAAATAAATAATGATGATAATAATAATTAATAAATAAGCAATAAATATCAAGAACAGATGTATTGAGATACAATGAAAAACTTTGTTTTGCATGCCATCAAACAGATAATTTCAAAACAGAATGTACATTGAGGTGGTACAAGGGAAAATGAATAACAGAATGCAGAATGAAGTGTTACAGTTACAGAGGAACTGCAGTGCACACAGACCGTAAGGAACAAAGCCAAGATAAGGTTTCACATTATCTGTTAATGATTAACAGGAAGGAACTGATGGCTTTGCGGTTGATACAAAGATAGGTGGAGGGGCAGGCAGTGTTGAGAAAGCAGTGTGTCTGCCCAAGTATTTAGACAGATTGGGGGAATGGGCAAAGAAGTGGCAGATGGAATATAATGTAGGGAAGTGCATGGTCATGCACTTTTGTAGAAGGAATAAAGGCAGGGAATATTTTCTAAATGAGGAGAACATTGAAAAAAGAATGAGGGGTGCATAGGGGCTTGGAATCCTCATACAGGATTCCCTAAAGTTTAACTTGCAGTTTGAGTCGGTGGTAAGGAAGGGAAATGCAATGTTAGCATTCATTTCGAGAGGACTAGATTATAAAGGTACGGATGACATGCTGAGGCTTTATAAGGCATTGGTCAGACTGCACTTGGAATATTGTGAGTAGTTTTGGGCCTCTAATCGAGAAAAGATGTGCTGGCATTAGATAAGGTCCAAGGAAGGTTCATGAGAATGACCCCAGGAATGAAAGTTTAACATATGAGGAGTGTTTCACGGCTCTGAGCCTGTACTCACTGGAGTTTAGAAAAATGAGGGAGCATCTCCTTGAAACCTATTGAATATTGAAAAATCTAGATTGAGTGTACGAGGAGAGGATATTTTCTATCATGGGGGAGTCTAGGACCGGAGGGCACAGCCTCGTAACAGAGGGACATCCATCTAGAATACAGATGAGAAAAAAATTCTTTAGCCAGAGCGAGGTGAATCTGTGGAATGCGTTGCCACAGATGGCTGTGCAGGCCAGTTTAAGTTGGAGGTGGATAGATTCTTGATTAATCAGGGCGTCAAAGGTTACAGGGAGAAGGCAGGAGAGTGGGGTTGAGAGGAAAAATAAATCAGCCATGATGGAATGGTGGAGCAGACTCAATTGGGCGGAGTGCTGTAATTCTGCTCCTATGTCTTATTGTTTTATTGTGAGATCAAGAGTCCATCATATTGTACAATTGAACCAATCAATAGTCTTATAACAGCAGGATAGAAGCTGCCCTTGAGCCTAGTTGTAGATTCTTTCGGGCTTTTGTATCTCCTGCCTGATGAGAAGAAAGAACACCCACAGTGGATGGAGTCTTTGATTATGGTAGTTACTTTACAGAGGTAGTGAGAAGAAGCAGAGTCGAAGGATAGGAAGTTGTTTTTTGTTATGTGCTGAGCTGTGTCCACAACTCTCTGAAGTTTCTCGAAGTCTTTGGCAGAGCAGTTACTATACCAAGCCATAATGCATTTAGTTGGACCTGGACTGGCTGCTGAAGATTTTCACATAAAGGAACTTAAAGCTCTCAACACTCTTCACCTCAGCTTCATTGATGTAAAGAGGAGTAAGTGCACCACCACCCTTCCCGAAGTCAATGGCTATCTCTTTTCATTTGCTGACAATGAGGGAAAGGCCAGTGTCATGAAGCAATGCTACTAAGCGTTCTAACATTTTTCTGTACTTCAGCTTCTTGTTTTTTGATACCACAATGGTGGTATCATCTGCAAACTTAGGTGGAGTTAGAGCAGAATCTGACCACTCAGTCATGAATGGTCAGGAGTAGAGGTCTGAGGACGCAGTCTTGTGTGGCACCACTGCTGAGGATAATCATGGTGGAAGTGTTCCTTAATACAGCCTGTTGGTCAATGATCCGGTTACAAATGCTCCAGGTTTTGTTCCAGGTGTAGGAGCCTTGAGGTGAGTTTGTTTGGAATTATAGTATTGAATACAGAACTGTAGTCAAATGTAGGTGTCATAACTATTTGCTGTTTTTACTATCCAAATGCTCCAGAGCCAGGAAATTGTTGTCAGCTGAGGACCTGTTTTAGCTGGATTTTGCCATGACCAGCCTCACCAAGCACTTCATGCATTCCAGTATTATTAAAAACAAAGTAGTGTGTAAAACTAAATATCCTGATATAGTTGTATTTGGCCTGTAGTAGAGATGGTTGTAAACACTAATCCACTTAATTATTTCAAACGTCCTTGTTGTTTGTTCTTGGTTTTGAAGCAAAGGCTTCAATTATACCTCCACGGGCCAACTATTAAGAACAATGGACACGGCAGCTGAAGAGTTCAATTTCTTTCCTCATACCTGAAATAAATACAAGGCAATTCTTCAAATTAATTTTACTTCTGGAAAGAGAATGCATTTTGGAAAATAAGAAAAGCCGTTGGAAATAATACAATATGATTATGTTTAAAGTGTGCGTTTAACGGCAATTCAATTACCAGTCCAGGAAGTTGTGTGAACTGATAAACCCAAGAGGAATGTTAAATCGATTGTTTAGGTTGGTATCGGGTGATGTGAACTCCCAGTTTCTTGTTACTAGATCATGGCAATGAGATTGTTAAGGCAAAATTGCCTCCCTATTCATTGTTGCGTGTTTGTGTGTGTGGTTGGCGTGCCTGCCGCTCGGCGAAGCACTGGCATTTTCGGCTGCTGTCGGTTTAACCAGGACTGGCTTTCCCGGTCGGCAGATTCTGCGAGCGGCGCGCAGCGCGCGGCGTCCCGGCGGCTGTCTCCAGGGAAACGGCACGCGCCAGGTCCGGCTCGCGTTTCGGGTGCGGGCGCGAAAACCGCTGAGGGAAAGCGGACAACAGGCGGGGCCGCCGTTGAGTCGACGCATCAAATTTCAATAGAGAAGGTTGAGGTCCTTTCGTAACGTAACCGTTTGTGGATTTTTTATTTGTGTGGTTGCAGGCAACAAATGGTCACTTGTGCCGTTGCAGATACCAGTTAAATGTAGCCCAATTCTCAGCCAACATCCATTATTCTTTCAAAAAATATTCCTCGTCTATAGAGATTCACCGGGGAGTCTCCAGGAAACAATTTCTTAGTACATTTACAGTACCCTAAATAATTCAAACACGGTGTGAATGAGTTTGTACTTGCAACCCACAATGAATTACAATTGCTCATTCAAAGTTAAGTATATGATTTAATTTTCGGAATCCTGAACCGATTATTGTGCACGAAATTATAAATTTTTCGTGCTTCCCCTCGACTAAGCAAACGACTGAAATTGTAAGTTTTATGTGTAATCAATCTAGTTGCATTTCATTTTCAATTATGTCCTTACTAAAATCTGAGTTAGATTGACATCATGGTCGGCACAGACATCTTTGACAGAAATGGCCTGTTCCCGTGCTCTTCTATACTGTATTAAAATCATTATTGTTATTCTACTGGCTATTGCATATTGAAAGACCTAGATAGAGAGGATGTGGAGAGGATGTTTCCCATATTTGGTGAGTTTAAGACCAGAGAGCATGGCCTCAGAATAGAGCGATATCCATTTAGAACAAGGATAAGCTGGAATTACTTCAGAGGATGGCGAATCCATGGAATTCATTGGCATAGACAGCTATGGAGGTCAAGCCATTGGGTATATTTATAGTAGAGATTGATGGGTTCTTGAATAGTCAGGGTGTCAAAGGTTACAGGGAGAAAGCAGGATAATAGGGTTGAAAGGGATAATAAATTAGGCATGATGGAATGGTGGAACAGACTCAGTGGTCTGAATAGTCTAATTCAGATTCTGTGTATTATAGTCTTACGTATTATGTGATTTTAGATTTTCACTACAACAATGGAACAGTTCACCCACAGTACAAAGTCTGTATTATGTGCAGTTTAAGAAGAAGAGATATGTTTATCATATAGTCAATGAAGTGAGGATTCACTGGGCTGGTTTCAAGGATAGTGAGATTGTCATGTGAGGAGACATTGAGTAACAGCGATTACATATTCTCTAGATTAGAAGATTAAGTGTTCTCATTGAAACTTACGAAAATTCTTATAGGGCTTTGCTTGAACAATATTCCATAACATGTTTTAAAAGATCAGATTTCAAGATAAGTTTTATTATCACTAACATACAGTATGTTGTTTACTAACATACAGAAATTTGTTGTTTTGCTCCAGCAGTACCGTGCAGAACATAAAAATTACTATAAGTTACAAAAATATATAGTTCAAAAGAGGAATTAAGCAGTGTTCATTGGTTCAAACATCTGATGGCTAAGGGAAAGAGAGTGTTCCTAAAAAAATTGAGAGTGCATTGTAGGGCTCTTATAGTCCCTCCCTAATGGTAGTAATGAGATGAGGGCATTTCCTGGATAGTGATAGTCCAAAATGATGGATGACACCTTCTTGCGATAGCACCTTTTGAAGATGTCCTTGATGGTTGGAAAGGTGTTCCTGTGATGGAGCAGGCTGAGTGTACAAAATTCTGCAGCCTCTTTCAACCCTGCTTATTGGAGACTTTATATGAGGTAGTGATGCAACCAGTCAGAAAACTCTCCACATCTCTAGCAAGAGCAAGCAAGAGCCTTGTCAAACTCCTAAGGAAGTAAAGCAGTTGGTGTACCTTTTTTGTGATGACATCAATATGTTGGGCCTATAATGGATTTTGATGCCAGGAACTTCAAACTGCTCATCTTTCCACTGCTGACCCTTGAAAAAGTATTGGTCTGTGTTCTTCCGACTTCCCCTTCCTGAAGTCCACAATAAATTCCGTGGTCTTGCTGACGTTGAGTGCGAGGTTGTTGTTGTGACATGCACTCAACCAGCCGATCTTTCTTGCTCTCTGTGGTCTGGGATGCTGCCAACAACACTGGTGTCATTGGCAAATTTATAGATGGCATTTGAACTGTGTCTGCCACACAATCATGAGTACAGAAAGGGTAGAGCAGTGGAGCTTGTGTTGATTGTCAATAGGGAGGAATTGTTATTACCAATCTGCACTGATTGTGGTTTCTCGATAAAGAAGTTGAGGACCAGTTGCAGAAACAGGTACAGAGACCAGGTAAGAAGTTTATTGATTATTACTGAGGGGATAATGTGTTGAACACTGAGGTGTAATTGATAAACAACAGCCTGAAGTATGCAGTCTAGGTGCTCCAAGGTCAAGTGGAGAGCTGTCTGCTGTAGATCTGTTGTGGCAGTAGGCAATTTGAACTGATAATTAGCATTTTATTGTTTGAAGAATATGTTGATAACTTAAGCTATTGATTGTAACATTGAATCACATCCAATAACAGCTACACTTATTTGTTGCCTTTATGGTTTTCAGCTATTCAATTTTATTTGATACTCTATTCAGGTTTGAATGACTAAAACTGTTTTCCAATGTTATGTTTAGCAGCCTTTTCAAATGATATTATTTTATTTAAGAAACATCTGTCTGGAAGGGGAATGGAATAGTTAATTGCCATGTTAAGTAGACAGTGTAATTACCAAATGATAAGGCTGTACCAGATATTATACCATATGGCAGTGGCATCTGCTGTATAAAATAAGGAAAGCACCAAAGGGGTTTTACAATACACTCTTTATATCAGTTTCTGGAGGTGAATGGTTTTCTCTTTAATTTTCAACAATGACAATTGAACTCTATATAATCAGAATATTCAGTAATTTTCAAATATTACAGAAAGCTTATGAAGTATTGTATACTGAGCAAGGGCTTCGTTGAATAAATAGATGATTATAAACTGTGTTCTAGGGAAAAATAATTGGCATCGAATGGCACAGTTTTAAATTACAGCTCCCTGACATATAAATTTAAACATGGGATTTGCATTTAAGGGCCTTATTACACTTACATAAAATCTGGAGCTTAATTATATGGAGGATCACTTGCTTGATGGGTCATTTAGAAAACTTTTGAATAGGATTAAAATCCATGGTAACACACCTCAAAGTTGCTGGTGAACACAGCAGGCCAGGCAGCATCTGTAGGAAGAGGTGCAGTCGACGTTTCAGGCCGAGACCCTTCGTCAGGACTAACTGAAGGAAGAGTGAGTAAGGGATTTGAAAGTTGGAGGGGGAGGGGGAGATCCAAAATGATAGGAGAAGACAGGAGGGGGAGGGATAGAGCCAAGAGCTGGACAGGTGGTAGGCAAAAGGGGATACGAGAGGATCATGGGACAGGAGGTCTGGGAAGAAAGACAAGGGGGGGGGACTCAGAGGATGGGCAAGAGGTATATTCAGAGGGACAGAGGGAGAAAAAGGAGAGTGAGAGAAAGAATGTGTGCATAAAAATAAGTAACAGATGGGGTACGAGGGGGAGGTGGGGCCTTAGCGGAAGTTAGAGAAGTCGATGTTCATGCCATCAGGTTGGAGGCTACCCAGACGGAATATAAGATGTTGTTCCTCCAACCTGAGTGTGGCTTCATCTTTACAGTAGAGGAGGCCGTGGATAGACATGTCAGAATGGGAATGGGATGTGGAATTAAAATGTGTGGCCACTGGGAGATCCTGCTTTCTCTGGCGGACAGAGCGTAGATGTTCAGCAAAGTGGTCTCCCAGTCTGCGTCGGCTCTCACCAATATATAAAAGGCCACATTGGGAGCACCGGACGCAGTATATCACCCCAGCCGACTCACAGGTGAAGTGTTGCCTCACCTGGAAGGACTGTCTGGGGCCCTGAATGGTGGTAAGGGAGGAAGTGTAAGGGCATGTGTAGCACTTGTCCCACTTACACGGATAAGTGCCAGGAGGGAGATCAGTGGGGAGGGATGGGGGGGACGAATGGACAAGGGAGTTGCGTAGGGAGCGATCCCTGCGGAATGCGGGGGGGGGGAGGGAAAGATGTGCTTAGTGGTGGGATCCCGTTGGAGGTGGCGGAAGTTACGGAGAATAATATGTTGGACCCGGAGGCTGGTGGGGTGGTAGGTGAGGACCAGGGGAACCCTATTCCTAGTGGGGTGGCGGGAGGATGGAGTGAGAGCAGAAGGCCCCACCTCCCCCTCGTACCCCATCTGTTACTTATTTTTATGCACACATTCTTTCTCTCACTCCTTTTTCTCCCTCTTTCCCTCTGAATATACCTCTTGCCCATCCTCTGGGTCCCCTCCCCCCTCCTTGTCTTTCTTCCCGGACCTCCTGTCCCATGATCCTCTTGTATCCCCTTTTGCCTATCACCTGTCCAGCTCTTGGCTCTATCCCTCCCCCTCCTGTCTTCTCCTATCATTTTGGATCTCCCCCTCCCCCTCCAACGTTCAAATCCCTTACTCACTCTTCCTTCAGTTAGTCCTGACGAAGGGTCTCGGCCTGAAACGTCGACTGCACCTCTTCCTACAGATGCTGCCTGGCCTGCTGCGTTCACCAGCAGCTTTGATGTGTGTTGCTTGAATTTCCAGCATCTGCAGAATTCCTGTTTGCGTTAAAATCCATGGTATTACATTTTATAAAAAGGCATCACATTATTTACACATCATCCCGTATACACTAATCCACATGGATTACACACAATTTAAAATGGTATTTAAAAAAAAAATTTGGTCAATGAGGAGTCAAGGGTAGACATATATTAGAGTGGATAAATTAATTAATGACTGAACACACCCCCTAGTTTGAGTTTTGGGTCTGATTTTAACAAGAATGGTGAACTTCCTGTGTATATTGTGCTTCCAATATAGCTAGCTAATATGACTACTAATTATATCATAATCATCATCCCTAATATAAACTTCAAAAGATAAAAACCCTAGGGGTCATCATGGGCAGGCAGCAATTTTAAAAGAAAACTCTAATATTTTGAAAAACACTCTTTCCATCAGCACTCATTATTTAAAAATTGCTATCCCCTTTGGATGTCTGAAGTGTACTTGTGGCTAATAAAACATTAACCATCCTTTTTTTATTTTCACCTAGAGAATATTTCATGAAGAACTAACTTTCATTCATGACAATGATATTTGTAAAACATGAGATTTGATGGAAAAAAACCCTTCTGTCCTACATTATTAATAAACAGGTTACAAGAAAGGCAGCTATTTTAGATATCACCCTTTCAAAGATAGAAAAGATTCAAACATTCAAAGATTTAAAGTGCATTTATTATCAAAATATGTGTGCAGTATATAACCATGAGATTCATCTTCCCACTGACAGCCACCAAACAAAGAAATCCCTAAAACCTGTTCAAAGAAAAACATCAACAACCAACATGTAAAAAAACCAAATCACGCAAAAGGCAAAAAAGAAAAAAAATGAGTGAAAAACCTAGAAAATAAAACATAAAATCAAAAGAGTCCAGACATATTCAGTTCAGCTTAGTTCAGTTCAATCTAGCACTGTCTCAATAGTTATCTGCATGCTACCCCAATCAAAATTGCCCAAAGTAGCAACAACATTGTGGATGTTGTATATTTAGACTTTCAGAAGGCCTTTGACAAGATGCCACCCATGAGGCTGTTTACCAAGTTAACAGCCCATGGCATTACAGGAAAATTACTGGCATAATTAGAGCATTGGCTGATTGGTAGGAGGCAGCAAGTGGGAATAAAAAGATCCTTTTCTGGTTGGTTTCCAATGACTAGTAGTGTTCCGCAGGGTGTGGCACTGGGGCTGCTTCTTTTTATGAAATAGATGGCTATGTTGCCAAGTTTGCAGATAATATGAGGATTGGTGGAGGGGCAGGTTGTGTTGCGGAAACAGGTAGGCTGCAGAAGGACTTAGGTTATGAGAATGGGCAAGAGAGTGGCAAATGAAATACAGATTTGGAAAATGCATGATCATGCACTTTGGAAGTAGAAATAAATGTGCAGACTATTTTCTAAACAGGGAGAAAATCCAAAAATCTGAGATGTAGAGGGACTTCGGAGTCCTTGTGCAGAACACCCTACAGGTTAGCTTGCAGGTAAGATTTGGTGGTGAAGAAGGCAAATGCGATGTTAGCATTCATTTCAAGAAGTCTAGAATACAATAGCAGGGATGTGATGCAAAGGCTTTTTTAAGGCACTGGTGAGGCCTCACCTTGAGTATTGTGAACAGTTTTGGGTTCCTCATCTAAGAAAATATATGCTGTCGTTGGAGAGGGCTCAGAGAGGGTTTACAAGGATGATTCTGTGAATGAAAGGGTTATACTATGAGAAACGTTTGATAGCTCTGGGTCTGTACTTGCTGGAATTTAGAAGGATGAGGGGCATCTTATTGAAACCTTTTGAATGTTGAAAGGCCTAGACAGAGTAGATGTGGAAAGGATGTTTTCTACGGTGGGGGAGTCGAGGGCAAGAGGGCACAGCTTCAGGATAGACAGACGTCCATTTACAACAGAGGAGCGGAAAAATTTCTTTTGCCAGAGGTTGGTGGATTTGTGGAATTTATTTCCATAGGCAGCTGTGGAGGCTAGGTCATTGAGTGTATTTAAGGCAGAGCTTGATCGATTCTTGATTGGACGTGGCAGTGAAGGTTATGGGGAGAAGGCTGGGGAGTAGGTCTGAGGAGGGGAAAAAAGGATCAGCCATGATTGAATGGCGGAGCAGACTCAATGGGCCAAATAGTCTAATTCTGGTCCTATGTCTTATAGTTTTGTGGTCTTAAAAAAAAGAATGACCAGAAAGCAGAAACACATCATAATGTGTACTAGAGTCTAATCCACAAACCGCATCAACTAAACTTTGCCCAAGACCCAGTACTCCAGCACAATCCTCCTGCAACATTGAATGAGAGGGAGAGAGAGAGACCATTCAAATGCAGGGAACTTCCTCCAGGAAGTGAGGATGAGGGAGCGAGAGACCGTCACACACAGACACCTTCCTCTGGCAGCAATGAGTGAGAGGCTGGTAGACAGTGCTAAATATCCACTCGCCTTCTGCTCTTGCCTCAATGATTTCAATCTTCCTTGAGGCTTTAATCGGTGGGATTGGCGAGAAATGGAGTTGATCATGGGCTCACACCCCCTATCAAGGCTTCTTGGCCTTGAGGCCTCACATTCAAAACCTCACCGAATACCCTTGGAGACAGCAAAGTGCCAGATCACTCAATTGGCCCAAAAACACCATCAAAATATAAATCACAGGCTCCACCAGCAGCAGAGCCACATTTGAAAGAGAAAGAAAACGTAAAAGAAGTGAAAGTTGTTTCATGAATCATCTGGAGGATTTTGCCCTTGGTCGTGTTGTTCGCCGGTGCCATCTTCTTCCAGTTGCCAAAGCAGATAGTTGAGCATTTCATTGGATAAAGGAAACATATTTAAGTATGTGACATAAATACAAACATGTCAGATTGAAGTTGAGACTATGATTGGAGCTATTTATATTTTGATTATTGTATTACAGGAAATTTACCATATTATTGAACTGAATTCAGATTTGGACACAAAAACAATCCCTTAGCTTAATGACCTGAACAGAAATTCTTTAAACTATTTCTTTCTTGGGATGGGAGCTTTCTATCTTAAGGTATATTTGTCTTGAGATTAATTTCCTTCTAAGGCTTCAATTTATTCTTTCAAGTAATAATGCAATCTTTTATTTAGTGTAACTATTGTATCTGCTTCCACCACCCTATCAAGCAGTGCATTCCAAATCCTAACAACTCCATTAGAAATGTTTTTCCTTACATCACATCTGCTTCTTTTTCTAATCATGAGATGGACTTTGTGATTTCCTGTAATTGCTCCAGGACAGTATTTCTGCCTGGAGTATGATTCAAGATTTAAAAATTTAGATTATAAAGTAAATATATTATTGAAGTATGTATATATCATCATATACTGCCATGAGATTTATTATCTTGCAGTATTCACAGTAAAACAAAGAAATACAATATAATCATTGAAAACCTGCACACATAGACTGACCAACAATCATGTGCAAAAGAAAAGAAACTGCAAATCCAAAAAAACCCAAAATAATAATAAATAAACACATACATAAATAAATAAATAGATAAATAATCCTGATAGTATGAGTCGTAGAGTCCTTGAAAGTGAGTCCATAGGTTGTGGACTCAGTCCAGTGTTGAGATGAGTGAAGTTATCCACTCTGGTTCAGGAGATTGATGGTTGAAGGGGAATAATTGTTCCTGAACCTGGTGGTGTGGTACCTAAGGATCCTTACCTGGTTCCCGATGGCAGCATTGGTGCCATCAGTGGCAATGCAGGTGTGATTCAAAATTAGTAGTATGATTCAAGATTAGTTGTGCTAAAATAATGCAGGGAATTAAATAATTCAGCAAATAATTTTAGAAAAATTGCAATGAAATTATGAAAAGAAAATACCAGTCAGGTTGGAGCAATGGGAAAAAAGTGATGCAGTACAAGGGCAGCATGGTAGCATAATGGTTAATACAACGCTTTACAGTACCAGAAGCCCTGGTTCAATTCCCACTGCTGTCTCTAAGGAGTTTGTACGTACTCTTCGTGACCACGTGGGTTTCTTCCAGTTGCTCCGGTTTCCTCCCACAGTCCAAAGACATGCCGGTTGGTAAGTTAATTGGGCATTGTAAATTGTCCACTACTAAACTAGGGTTAAATCGGGTTGCCAGGCAATGCAGCTTGAAGAGTCGAAAGGGTCTACTCCATGCTGTACTTCAATAAATAAATAAAATAATAAATAAGTGGAGAAATGGGATTGCTGTCAGAGAACTGTCATAGATTTGACGAATTGACTGGCATCAGTCTATGTCATAAGATTCATATATACAGTAAATTACAAAGCCAAAAGATTAGAATGTTAGAGAATGTTATCGGTCAATCTTCTCTGGTCAGATTACAATTTGAGGGTTGTGTCTAATTTTGTTGATTGGAACAGCATTTATATCAGTGTCTTTGATTCAGGAGATCAACCAAGTTTAGTCACAGAAAGATTGACTACTTTGTGTTTTTTAAAAATCCAAATCATTGATGAGCAACAATACTATTTGCTATACAGAGTTCTAAAGCACATGCAGTTCTTCCACCTACTCACACAAAATTTCACTCTTTTTCTAGCTAAGTCATTTGCTGTTTACTTCTAGAGTTCAACTTAAAACAGTATGGATATGAATTGTTCAGGAAAAGGCCCTGAAAGCTGCTTTGATACTTTTCACATAGTTCAAGTCCTAAAAAATCTGCTTTCGGATAAACAAGACAATGCCATGGTTCATATTCAACACCAAAGACTTGAATTATTAGGAAGGATAGGAGAAAGCATGCATTTTCATCCCTGAAAAAAAATCTCACGTGTAATGTTGCAGGGATAAACAAGGTGGTTAAATGAGTGGATAGGGTACAATTTGAATTAAATGCAGGTTAATTTATAGTTGCAAGACAGAGAATGTATGTTCAAGTTAATCAAAAATATGGTTGCAATTAGAATATTCTTCTTACATAAACAGTGATCAACGAACGGAATAAACCTTCAGAGCAATGATGAGTTTTGCATAAACAATTAATTGAGTGAAATTAGAAATATCCAAAATTTCACTGAATGCTCCATTTGATAGCATTGATATAGGACTTTCTTGGTTTTTAGCTATCTCGTGGAACAAAGGAAAGGATTTCATCTCTTGAAATGCTACAGTGCCATCAAGCGATACCAGCCTGTCCATGAACCAGACTTGGCGGAATTCCTGCGGTTATATTTATCGGCAACAGGCTTTTGATGGTCCACGTCTTGTAAACAGTAGAGTTCATGTCAATTGCTTTCTAAAATTACTTCTTCATTCCACAAGAGTGATACTTGGTAACGTATGATAAAAACCATATCGTTTATCTTAATCGTTTAATAAATAACATCAAAACATTTAAAACTATTTAACTTAATTGTGAGATAAACTCATGCCAGATTAGTCGTTTAAGAATACGCGACAATTGTAAACAGCCGATCTAGTATACAAGGAAGGAAGATTTCCACAACAAACATGATTTCCCATTCCGGCTGTTCACTCTAAAAATTTGTCGGCAATAATCTGTTTGGCGGAAATGGAAAAAATACACTTAGCAATTGTTTTACATTAACTTTACTCTTGCATTTGGTGTTGCAATGTTAATAACAATTTAATTCATATTATTATTGCGACATTATTATATATAATTAATTTATATATATATATATACACACACACATATAGATCGCTGAGTTAAGTTAAATCGTAATTGTATACGTATTATTCCCTGTATTTTACGATTATCTGTGTGAGGTTTTCGTTTGCTGTTTAGTTCAGTTGGTGTCCACTAAAAATGCCGACCTGTATTTTAAAGAAATAAAACCTTGAGCAGAACAGATGCACTCACTCGGTTTTTTCAGTTGTGTAAAAATGGCACTCCTGCACATTTTGGAATGTCTGACTTAATTGTCCAACTAAAATTATGCCATGATTGTTGAAAAAACGTATTATTAGCGCCCAATAATCAATGCTTCATTTAGGCGATCGGTAAGTCAATAAGTGCAGAATGTAATCAAGGTGGCAGAGAAAAATAATGACGGCCGAGTCACCCAGTAACTCCTTGTCATTGATTCGGGATCGGAGGACCTTGGCCGAGCGCAGCAAAGAAAATGATCAACAAGGCCATTCAAGTGCTTCCTTTGAAAACAATGATATTAATGTAATTAATGAAGTACAGAAATCACAAAAACATCAGAATTGGAGAAGGGAGACTAGAATGTATCCGGAGACAATAACACTCTACTAGAGGAACTCAGCGGGTCAAGCAGCAACTGTGAGAGAAAAATATCTGTTGACATTTCAGATCGAAACTTTGCATCGGGATTGCAGTCCTGATGATGCAGCTTGACCTGCCGAGTTCTTCCAATGCATTATTTGTTGCTCCAGATTCAAACACCTGCAGTCTCTGTATCTACATTCCAGGATTATCGATATTTTATTGATTTGCTCAAAATCCTGTAAGTTTTGAATATCTCTATAGGGTCTTCTTCTATTCGTCTATAACCAAAGGAGAGAAAACAAATCAACATCTTTTGTATGTTACAGTAAGATAAAGTTTCTTCATTCGTTCAAGGTCTTAATATTGTTTATTAAATGTTGTGCGCAGTAATCAAGCTGAGGGACTCACTAACGAGTTTCGATTGACTTTCTTGTTTTTGTATTCAGCACCGTTGTTTAGAAATTGAAGTATGTCGTGCACCTTCTCAAATACTATAAGCAAGCTGCTGCAGGTAGATATTAATCTCTACTTCCTCTGAAGAACGTTTCGAAAATAAGCCTTACTGACTAAGTTAGGGGAGAAATAAAATATGCACACCTTTAAAATGGCGATAAGGATAGATGGAATTAAAAAAAAGTTTTGGCGGTTGCATTTTGTTTAATCACACGTCCAGAAGGCTTCTGAAGACTATACTGCAGTCGTCTCATATACAACACATTTCCACAACTTCAATAAATTATTACTTGTGTTCCTGCTGTTATTCTTTAAGAAGAAACGTTACCAGACCGATAGAACACAGGTAGGAGCCGTGCACTACATATTTATATGGTATGTCTATATATATTCTCGCATGAAGTGTTCAAAATGTTATCTGGACATTTTAGACAGGCAAAAATACTCCTGCCACCGCCCTTTGTAGCATTGTTCCTCAACAGATGCAATCGGTTGTAACTTTTTATACTCTGTCCAGAATTTGCATTTGTCTGTTTTAGTTATCATTGTCCTAATATCTTTTAAATAGTATTATCGGAGTAGTATATTAGACTACTTCGGAGATCGGTTTTCCGGAAATTAATAATAGTTGCAGTAGAGTTATCTTTGAAACTACAGTATTAAGAAATGGAGTGTGAAAGAAGTGAGTCGATATTTTCTAAACAAAGAACGAACAAGCGCTGCGTCTTTGCGCTTTAGTAGATTGTAAATAGCACAGCCCAGTTTGTCATGAACAGCATTATAACGTTAGCGAGTCTCTACAAACAGCTCTGGCTATATTACTAACGTTGGCAGCTTGTGTACGGGGAAGAATCTACCGCCCATGAAACTCAGCTTCGCGCTCATTCCCAACTCCAATAGAGCAATCCTATAGTAATTCAAACTCTGCATTATATAGCTAAAATTGCTGTGATCGCACACAATAAGAAACTGCAGCGCAGTATATAAACATATCGTGTATTAATAGGAAAGCGGTAATACATGGCAATGCTTTTATTATTAATACAAAAATATGTTGTTGATATTCAGTGTAAGTTATAACATCGGAATATTATGCATTATTTGAATTATTTAAACAATATTTGTTACCCTGAAAAAATAACAAAAACTTTTTATTAATATATTTGTTCTTTCCCTCGTTTTAAGCACACTTTATGAGCACTATAAACCAAAAGTGCAAGCCAACATTAATCTATCAAGCATTTATCCTTTCCGGTCCTGAGGAATGTTTACTTGGCTTTTATCTTAGCTATTACAGCTAAGAAGGTACGCGACTTTGGAAAGTACCGTCGAGTTTTAGTTTTACAGTGTTGGGCTGGTATTAACAGTTCACCTGTGGCCCGTGCTTTAGGAAACATGCTGAAGCTATTGATAAGCACACATTTTCATTCTAAAGCTATGATATTATCGTGATTATTTGCGCAGGGAATATCCAATATTTCTGTTTGTCTATGTATGAAGATTTAGTTATCGCATGAGTTTAAACTTGAACGAGTTTGAGTCACTATTTTGAGGTTTGCCTCCGTTTCAATCACTATTTCCTCGATTCAGATTATTCATTATTTAATCAAAATCACCTTATATGTGTAAGTTTCCTTTTACTTATTTTCCTCTCATTCCATCTATCTTCCCGCCTTACACTGCCCCCTGTTCATATCAATTTAATTCTATTCCCCGCGATTTCAGTTTCGAGTGGCGGACCCGCAACTTTCTAGCAGGTTCAGTCAGCGCGCATTTTCACGCTGGATCCCGCGGGTTTCAGCCAGGGAATCCCTCTGGCCGACGTCACGGGATAGAGGGCGTTCTCTATTTCCACCTATCAGCGAGAGGCTAGGTGTTTCCCGCTCACTTCGGCGCTCGAAATAGCTTTAAATGGAATTGGAGGGTAGGGAGATTCAGAGAGGAAAGAACTAGTTTGTAGTTCAGTGTAGAGCAGTTAATTTAATGAAAGCATGGTACTGGGTTTCACTGGAGACTTAAGCACATAGAAAAGGATGCATTTGAGATAAATTTAGTGGAAAGCTTTTCCGTTGATCTGTTGCAATGAATTAATTTAGTATTAAAGAATGGAGTGGAAGTTAGAACGATTTTCTTCCCGTAAAACTAAGACGAGAGAGCAGATGCAATGGGTAAGTGCATTTTAGCTTAACCTATCTTGACATATGGCAATCAGCAGAGAACCTACTCTGAAACTAAAGGTCGAGTAAGCAATTATAGCAACAAAATTGAGGTAGGTGCCAAAGAAATTACAGGCTGGCGTTAATATATCTGTAGCCAGATTTACTTCTGAATTATAGGTCAGAGCGAAGAATCGTATTTACCATTTGAAGAAAAATTTGATGTAAACCTGCATACATAATCAGGCGTTTATGCTGCACAATTACAGCACAAATACTTCCTGTGTAAATTATTACGATTTTATTTTGCAGGAGAAAGTAATGAAGCAACTTGCCAGTGAAACAAAATGGAGTTCACAGCAATATGTACACCGACTTTTTGAGGTATCTCTTTTTTTAATATCATACATCTCCACATTTTCAAAACCCATGCTGAAATGGTTGACAGTAACAAGTGCGGCAGCTTCACTCAGTATAAAAGTCAGACCATGAATGACATTCTGACTTGCTGTCTTTCCTTATCACGGTCATTTTCTATTAAGAAGACAACAGGATGCGAATGAACTGACAATTTAAAGTTGAATTCTGGAAGGAGAATGGTGAAAAGTACATAAATTGACGAGAGTTTAAACCCGTTCTAAAGAAGAACAAGTAAAAATATACAATGGCAGATTTGTAAGGGAAGTAATAGAAGGTTGTGGCAGTTAGGCAGTGTACTGCTAGCTGGCTGTTGTGTCTGACAGGTCAACAGCTGCTACCTACACTCCACACTGCTGCATCTGAGAGCACTTCATCAACAGTAATCTTCAAGGGGACATTAGCTGCTGGATCTTTGTGTTAAAACAATTAGATAATTATTCAGAGATAGGGTAGCTTTTTGACTGTGGTACAATTGAAAATCGTCCTTTGTATGTTTTGTCATGCAAGATGCCAGTTACTGGTCACTGCAGTATGATAGAATTTCTGAAATCGAATCATCATCTGGATTTGATTATAAGTAGGTTGTTCTGGCGTGCACCTGTTGAATAAAAATAATTACATAAATTTGAATGAGTGAACATTGTGCCAGTCACTACATCTGAGGCAGTTGACAAAAGAGATTGAAACGGATAATCATTTTACTTCTAATCAAGAATTAAATTTATGTTGAATATGATTCTATCAACCTAATTAACACAAATCGAAAGGAAAAGAGCATTTTTGCTCTATTAGTTGATGTTGAAAACAGGTGAGGTTGTAGGCAGAGGGTAATTTATACTCCTGCCATTTATAAATTGTTTCCGAAAACTACATTTTAGTAGAACTTCTCCGGTTTAATTGATCAATTCACTATCTCAGTCACTGAGATAGTGAATTCAAAACTTACTTTGTTCATCATCCTGGATAGCTTTAAACCCTAGAGTTTAATTGAGATTGCTGTGCCCCATTTCCTTTGAAGTAACATTACATTATATTTACTGTACCACGTGCTTCTTTTTGCTTTAACTTAGTGGCTCAAACAAAATATAACCTTAAGTGATGAAATTGAGACCACATATTCCAGATTATTTCATCTATAAGGCATTCATGTGCACTTTCCCTTGTAAGAACTGACAGTTGTAGCCAATAGTTTCTATATAAAATGACAGAGCTCCTGTTAACACAAAAAATTAAGAAAACTACAGATTGTGTGGATGTAGAGTTAAGTTTGCATCCTTTAGCAGCGAATATATGTAATAATAAACACCCAATTATAGTCAGTTTTGTCATGAAGAGAAAACACATTTTTCATCACTTGGCTACTCTATGTTAACATTTCCATTAAAAATCAGAACAAAATATTATTTAATTTGTGTAAAGCCAAGATTTATTGATGAAGTATGATGGATTAGTTGCAATCAATATGGTGTCCATGGACTTGTAGAAGACTTTTGATCAGATGCTTATGAGCAAAATTGAGCACATGACATAAATATGTAGGTAATAAATAACAAAATCATTGGAATTTGTTGTCTTTTGGGTTGGAGCAGGCAAATAGTAGTTTTCCCCAGGTTTGATATTAGGGCCTTCTTTTTTTTGATCTACGTTGATTATCTGGAATTAGAGATGCAAGCCACAATTTCTAAATTTGGAGATGTCTCAAACCTGGCAAAATTGTGAACCATGAAGAGAAAAATGATAGATTGCAGCAGGTCATAAACAAATGTGAGGCATATGAAGTTTAAGGGAGAATTCTGAGGTGTCACACTTTGGTAGGAGAAAATGAGAGGCAGAAGAAAATAAAAGACACTGGTCCATACAGGAGCAGAGGGACCAAGGGATATTGGTACACAAGTTATTGAAAATAGCAGGGCAGGTGGTGAAATCAGTCTTAAAAATAGCCATACTGTACACAATTTTGGACAATCAGTGGAGGCACAGATATAAAAGTAGGGAAGTCTTGCTGAATCTTTATAAAACACTGGAACAGCATCAACTGGAGTATTGTGCTCAATTCTGGTCTTTAGTAGGAAGAATGGGACGGCATTAGAGAAGGTCCAGAAAAGATCTACCAATATTTCTAAGTTACTAGAGAGGAAGGGACTGTCTTTTTTTTTTGGAGAAAGCTGGGAGGAACTTTGCTTAAAATTATGTACAATAATGGGAGGTCTGGACAAAGTGGATAGCAGGAAGCTATTTTGTTTTGGTGGAGGGTTGAAGACTAGAGAGATGGAGAGAAATAAAAGTGACATAGAAAATCTTTCTTGCAGAAGTATCAAGTATACTGCCTGCAGGTATGGTGAAGGCAAGTTTCATTGTGGCTTCAAGAGGGAATTGATTGGATACAATTATATAATAGAACATGAGTTGTAAGGCTACAGAGAAAGGGATGGTGGTGGGAACTGATGAGTTGCTCTGCTACAGAGGAAAATTTAATAGGCCAAAAAGACCCCTTCTGTACTGTAGCTATTCTTTAGAACATAGAAATCTACAACATATTACAGGCCCTTTGGTCCACAATGTTGTGCCGACCATGTAACCTACTCTAGAAAGTGCCTAGAATTTCTCTGCTGCATAGGCCTCTATTTTTCTAAGCTCCATGTACTTATCCAAGAGTCTCTTGAAAGGCCCAATTGTATTCACCTCTACCACTGTCGCAGGCAGTGCATTCCACACACCCACCACTCTCTGTGTAAAAAAAAACAACTTATCTCTGACATCCTCCTTGTATCTTTTTCCAAGCACCTCAAAACTATGCCCCCTCATGTTAGCTATTTCAGTCCTGGGAAAAAGCCTCTGGCTATCCACATGATTAATGCCTCTCATTATCTTATACACCTCTGTCAGGTCATCTCTCATTCTCCGTTGCGCCGAGAAGAAAAGCCAAGTTCACTCAACTTTTTCTCATAAGGCATGCTCTCCAATCCAGGCAACATCCTTGTAAATCTTCTTTGCACTCTCTCTATAGTATCCACATCCTTCCTGTAGTGAGGTGACCAGAATTGAACACAGTGCTCCATCTGAGGTCTAACTAAGGTCTTATATAGCTTTAATATTACCTCGCTGCTCTTGAGCTCAACCCCACGGTTCATGAAGGCCATCACACCATATGCCTTCTTAACAACACCGTCAACCCCCGCAGCAGCTTTGATTGTCCCATGGATACGGACTCCAAGATCTCACTGATCCTCCAGACTGCCAAGAGTCTTACCATTGATTGATAATATTTGATTTGATAATATTTAATAACACTTCATTGTTCTATTTAAATTACTTCAAAGTTACATTTGATTATAATCAGATTTTAATGTTTGCCCATCAAAGATCAACAAACATCTCAAAGTTATATCAGGAATTAAAAAAAGTCAATGTTTCATGTCAAGTTTTTTTTTACAAGCTTAAGTTAACCATCCTCTCTCAAGTTATTTTCCATGAATCCATCCTGTATTCACTGGAAGGTAGAATTCCATTAGTAAATATCTGCACAGATACAATGAAATCCCATCCTTGGGCTTTCTAAATACCCTAAAAGTCCTATTTGGATTTCAGGTGATTTTCTTCCCCAAGGTGCACTAATTCTACAAACCATGTACAGTAACTAGTGCAATCCTTGTTGAGGCTAGTGTTTCCCTAAAATAGATTGGTATAAATCATTTACCCAATGCACAGTAAATTTGCTTTTATTTGTAACTGCAGAAAATTCAAAATAAGTGTATTTGTTTCAAATAACTTGGGACTTAGGTAAGTACAACACATCGTATTTCAGCCCTACTGTTGGAGAATTAATGTTGTCCAGCATTGGTCTATGTACTACTTAGAAGACATTGATGAAACATTTTCTTGCAAATCTCTCAACTATAGTACTGTATAATCGAAGGTGGTGCATGAGTCAGGTAGGCAGTGTACTGTTAGTTGGCTGCATGCTGTTTAGATAGCAGCTGCTAAGTACCCTGCCACTTGCCCTTTTGCCAGTGCTTCTTTTGTTTCAGGATAAGACTAAGACAAAGACATCACCAGACGATCAAATGGTGTTTTAATTATTTTGTGCATGGTGGTAAGGCAGTGTAATGTTAGCTGGTTGTATTTAACTGTGACACCAGTTAACTTGCTGCTGCCCTCCTTCCGTGCATGCTTAATCTATTGTCATTCCTTGGAGACATTGATAAATTATGGAATGAAAATCTTCAGGTTAGCATGAATGAAAAGATTTGTATGAAATTCTACTATTAGCTAATAAAGAACAAATCCATTTATCTTAAATTGGTTGGTGGCTTCATTAACACAATATATGAAATAGTTTCATAGCATGTCTCAATATCACAATTCAATTTCAACTCAAATTATATTTTGGGTTAAAGTGTTTGTTTATGGTAAGACACATTAAGAACAAAAACAATTGCCTGATAGTTTAATTAAAATGTTCAGTCAAGAATCTTCCAATGATTTCAGAATAACCATTTCCCTCTTTATTCCCTATTTTTGTGTGAAGTTCTTATGCTACTTGTCACTGGTTGCCTGCAAATGACAAACTAAAGAGCAAACCATTTGCAATACTTAACAAGCGTGTGCTTGAGCTTTACCAGAAATAATGAATGAGAGTTAATTAGGAGTATGTGTGTTGATTAGGCAGTGTAATGTTAGCTGGCTGTCAAACAGGAATCAACAGCTACATGGCACTACCACATCAGCTCATGACCTCACAGCAACCAGAACAATTATTCTTTGTAGCACCGGTCACATTGTAAAAATAGACCAAGGTACTGAATGAGTTGCTGTTGTGTTACTCTTTGGCACCATGAATGAGTCATTCTCCTATTCATGAAGGTGTTTGAGCAATTTGCTAGCAGCAGGCACGATATTCAAGACATATACTACTGGTGACTAGTGGCATCCCACAGGGTTTGGTATTGAGTCGGCTACTTTTCATGTTGTGTATGAATAATATGTATGATGGAATTAATGGCTTTGTAGCCAAGTTTGTGGATGATACAAAGATAGGTGGGAGGGCAGGTTGTGTTGAGTAAGCAGGAAGTCTGCAGAAGGACTTGGACAGAGTAGGAAAATGGCCAGGGTAGTGGCAGGTGGAATACAGTTAGGGAAGTGTATGGTCATACATTTTGGTAGAAGGAATAAAGGTGTAAACTATTTTGTAACCAGGGAATCCAGAAATCAGAGGTGTAAAGGGACTTGTGTGTCTTAGTGCAGGGTTCCCAAAAGGTTAACTTGCAGGTTGAGTTGGTAATAGGAAGGTAAATGCAATGTTAGAACTTATTTCGAGTGGACTAGAATACACAAGCAAGGATGTAATGCCGAGGCATTGTAAAGCATTGGTTAGAATACATTTGGAGTATTGGGAGCAGTTTTTGGCCCCATATCTAAAAAAAGTATGTGTTGGTACTGGAGAGGGTCCAACAAATGGAAGTGTTAATGTATGAGGAATAGTTGATGGGTCTGAGCCTATACTCACTGGAATTAAGAAGTATGAGGAAGATTCTCATTGAAACCAGTCAAATAGTGAAAAGCCTGGATAGAGTGCAGATGGAGAGGTTTGCTTCCATGAGCAGTAAAGTCTGTCCAGATGGCACATTCCCAAAATACAAAGTCATCCCTTTAGAACAGAGATGAGGAAGAATTTCTTAAAGAAGAGGGTGGTGAATCTATGGAATTTATTGTCCCAGATGGCTGCAGAGGCTAAGTCATTGAGTATATTTAAGGCAGAGGCTGGTAGGTTCATGATTAGTAAGGGTGTCAAGGATTATGGGGAGAAGGCAGAAGAATGAGGTTGACAGGGGAAATACATCAGCTATGATTGAATAGCCTATTTTTGCTCCTCTATATGATGGTCTTACATGCATAAGGTTGGACATCATATTTTCCTGTAGGCCATGTGTATAACTCTGGGAAAGCTATATTGTGTCTTGATCTCACCACAAAGATATTGCCTGAATTTTGTTTCAGTGATAGGATCATTGCCAAATCCTTTGTTGTTTTGCATCATCATATTCAGTGGGTTCAGCAAGGGGAGTGCCAGCCAAAGAGGCCCAATGTATTATGCTACTGTTCTAAACTGGCTCGTTTACTGTATGTTGATATGGCTTAATGCTTCAGGAGACCTGAAGGACAAATGATCAGCAAGCCCTGAATGAGAGAAGAAGGGGCAGGTGACAGAAAAGGATTAAAACACATTTAGTAGAGTGCAGTATGTCAAAACAGGAATGCACCTAATGAGGGAGATGGTTAGAGTGTTGGCAGAGACTGCAGAGATCTGTTGAACAAAGTTAAAGGGACTATGATACTTTTGAACAGGAAATTACTTAGGCCGTGGCAAGGTTCCCAATCTTTTTAAATACCATGGACCAATACCATTAAGCAAAGGGTCCATGAACCGCTGTACTAGATGAAATCCAAGTAGCCACTGTTGTGGATAAGTGCTTCAGTGAGAGCTGGATTGAGAAAAGAAGAAGAATGGGTTGCATTTTTCTGGTAGAACTAATTTTGATGATGGACTAAATTGTAACCCAAGAAAGACTGGGTTACAATTTAGATAAAAGGTTGAACTGGATGCTATGTTTACCAGATTATATGAACTAAACATTTGAGTTTCAGCTGCAGATATTGGCCTTGCTAGAGGTTATTATGAAGGTCTGACTCATCCAGAATTTGATGACAATTAGACAATCTGACTGCACAACATTTGCGGATTAACTTTTATTTTGGAAAAATAACAAATAGAACAGACCTCCTGTTACTGTTTAGGAATGTAAACAGGAACATACCAAATGAAAGAAATTAATTTATAACTTAAAGCGTAAAAGCCCATCCAAAATAAAGTATGTTTATTGATGTTTTGAAGAGATTATACAAAAAAGATGAAGGAATGTAATCACTTTGATATACATAGAAATATACCAATTCTGTATAAACAAAATTATACATAGTGGGGCTGCCAGCGTTTTTCTCAGATCAAACACTTAAATCTTTCATTTACTTACGATTTTCTGTTCTCCTGAATCCTGTTATGTTTTTTGTGTCATCGGTTATTATAATGCGAACATATGGAAGAGTGAAATGCCATTCAAGGCTCCTGCCAGTGAACGGAGCAGTGAAAAGTCCCAGCACGTCCACAGATTTCTTATATTTCAAAAACTTTTTAATAAATTGCTCACATTCCAATATGGTAAAGCATACACAGCATAGCTATGTTAATTTCTGAAGTGACTAAATCAGAGAACAGTTTGTAATAATATAGTACCTTTAACATATGGAAAGTTCCCGAGATGTTTTACAAATACTTAAAAATATTAGGCATTATGACTGAAAATCCATTTAAAGAGGTAGGTTTTAAGAATTGTCTCGAAGGAGGAAAGAGGGTATGGTGATAAGAAGGCTAGAGCCTCAGCAACTCGATGCATAGTCATCATTGATGCTATGGCTTTGAGAGAAGATTAGCTGAAACTACAAATTCTGTGTAGTTGTTACTCAAAAATTTACACACCCAAACAATTCACTCCAGACACTAACAGACAGAAATGCTGCACAAAACTGTAATAACCATGAATAAAAATATTGCATTCTTATCTAGGAGATCCTAGGAAAGTGGGGCTTCATCTTGGAAAAGTGAGCTTGTACCTCTGCAATCCAAAATTAACATGAACAATACAAGTGCAAAAGATAAATGGCCAGCATGTAACCTTTGGCTCCATAGTTAACAGTAATCTGATGTTGGTTCACATATTGACATATCTATTGTATAAAAGAGAATAAGTAGACTGTGTTTGAACTTAGAAGAATGTTAGTTGACAAAATTCTCACAAGCATAAGAGATTGTGCAGATGCTGGAAATCTATGAGCAATGCATATAAAATGTTGGAGGAACTCAGCAAGTCAGGCAGCATCTATGGACTGGAATAAATAGCTGATGTTTTGGGCTGATACCCTTCATCAGGAACCTTCCTTGATGAAGGCTCTCAGACGGAAACATCAGCTGCTTATTCTCCTCCATAGATGCTGCCTGACCTACTGAGTTCTTCCAGATTTTTGTGTGTTGTTCTAAAATTCACAAAGGGCTTGACAGAGCCAATGTAGAGTTGTGTTTCCCCTGATCAGTGTCTGGAAACTGGGGTCATAATTTCAAATTAAACAGTCAGCCATTCAAGGTAGAGGTGATTAGAATTCCTTCACCCAGACATCAATGAATCTTTGGACTTCTCTAAATCAAGACGGGTGTGGTATTCCGGTCATTAAATCCATTCAAGGTAGAGCTTGATTGATTTTTAGACATTCAAGCAATCAAAGGTTTGTGTGAGATCAGCTACTGAGCAGGCCCCAAAGGCTGAATAGCCTACTTCTATTTCTAATGGTAAAATAACACAGTCTATTTGGAGATTTTCCTGCTTTCGTTGTTCTGGTTTTGTAATGGAATCCAATACAAAAGGAAGCACAGAGACAAAATGTATTAAACAATGAAAATAATCACAGTGGTGGATTAATAGAAAAAATATAAAGAGAAAACATAAAGTGAATTATGGAAGAAATGGTTGAAGTAAGAAGAGTGTCATATATCTGAGCAGCTCCTGTAGTAATGCATACGAGGGAGACATGAAAACCTTTTTATGTCTCAAGCTGAACACAAGTGATATCTTGGCCATTACGCGCCCACAAATATTCGCTGTTCAGCTAATTCAAAAAGCATTATAGCAACCAAAGGACATCATCCTGTTAGATATGCTGCTGTTCTATCATGAGTACAGGTGACCCCTGCATTATGGCCATTAGTTTATGGAGATTTGTCCTTATAGAATTTTCAAATCTCTACTCAAAAAGTTGGATGAGGAATAACATTTGCTCCCGGAGAATTAATGTGTAAAGCAACTAATACATTTACACAAAATTTCTTGTTTTCAATTTGCTTTCTTGATACACACACTGATAATGTGGCGTGGCATTATGGAATATGGCCTGATTTTTTAAGTAACATGTGGGAATCACCTCTAATATGGTCCAATTACAAATTGAGTATTGTTCTTAGGCCACATTGAAGAAACATCTGCAAAACAGTAATATTTTTGTACATAGCAGAGTGCTACTGATAAATCACTTGACAGTTACAGATTAAGGCTTTGTTATTACAAATTACAAAAGTAACATGAATAGTTTATGAGAATCAAAAGAACTTTAAGAATATGTATTAATCTTGTCAAATATACTTGACCAGCAGCTATTCTTTGTGATGGGAAACACAACTAAATTATTTGTGGGCTGACTGCATCCATAGGAGAAAGTATGTTGTATACATAACAACCAAAATATAGGTAACACTGAAAGAGACTCTTTGTACAAGGAAAGCATTATATAGATTTGTTCCATTGAATCAAATTTTCACTATCCAATATATACTTGTTTGAATGCTGGAGGCAATTGTATCTAAAAATATAGATTTTCTATAGGCTTATATAATGTTAGTTTAAGAACTGAAATTAAAAAGCAAATAAGAATTTAACTGGTTATAGTGCAAAAAATTAATGAACCAGATCTCCGGGATTAAAATTTTAAATATAACATAAAAGTTAATGTTGTGATTGTTGATGTTCATATCTGTATAACAATAAGGTCAAACAAGAATTTCAGGCTAATCTCCTTGTAGTTACTGCAATTTTTTCCCTAGTGAAACTATGTCCAATAGATAATGGTATCTTGAAATCTATTCTGTGACATTGAGTTGGTCTGATCCATGATATGAACAAAACATGTCAATCATATTTTAAATAATAAAAAAACTGAGATTCAAAAAAATAGATCCCAATTTATATTGCTCTAGGAATACCTAAATCAATGTTAATTGGAAAAGATAATCTGTTCATTCTTAGTGGTTGTTTTTATCTTGCATCTATAAATATTGTGAATTGATTTCAGGATTATCTCTGAGTGTATAGAAATTTGCTGCTGCAGTCTGCATTAAACAGTAATATGATTTTCAAAATATCATGTGTTGTGTACCCTTTTAACAAAGTAGCTCATGTAAACATCAATAGAGGTTTGTCTACCGCAAAAAAATCATAATTCTGTTGTAACAAAACTGCAACAGAATTTTACAATTGTATGACATGGTAATCACATATCACAATAGATTTAGATTTTAGCATCAGGACTCAAAACACTTTCATGTGGCTGGAAATTTCAGATGCAAGGAAATTCACTATCTAGTGAAACTGCAACAGCTTGTATAAGCTTCAGGTGTGCAGACTATTTTCAGAATTCATAGAAGGAGACTGTCTGACACAGCTGCTCTACTTTAAAACTCTTCTCGTCTTTTCAGTATAATTTTTGCCACTAATTCTGACACTTCTTTCTTGATAGTAGCCATGGAGTCTTCAGTTCGCCAGACCTTTACCACTTGACCCTTGGGGTTGACCAGATATTTCCAAAAATTCCATCGGGGTTCCATCTTGGTTGTGTCTAAAGTTTTAAAATTGGTTAAGAAAGCAAATAAAGTTAATGCATAGACTTACAGTATTTTTTAAGGTTGCAAATGGACAGAATAGGAGGTAAACTTCTAAAGACCAATTATATTTGAAAAATGACAAACACTAAAGACTCCTGTTCAAAAGCTGAAGGTCATTAACAAAGTACCTCGGAGATCAATGCTGCAATTAGTTTGCTTGCACTAAAACCAGATCATTAGAAGGTGGCCTTTTCTAGTTGGCTGCCGGTGACCAGTGGTGCCCAGCAGGGGCCTTCTTTTCATGTTATATGTCAATAATTTAGATGATGGAATTGATAGCTTTTGTGGCCAGGTTTGCAGACAATTGAAAGATAGGTGGAGGGACAGGTAATGATGAGGAACCAGGGAGTCTGCAGAAGACTATAGACAGATTAAGGGAATGAGCAAGAAAGTGGCAGATGCAATACAGTGTAGGGAAGTGTATAGTCATGCACTAGAAGGAATAAAAGAGCAGACTATTTTCAAATGAGGAACTAATTCAGAAATAGGAGGTGCAAAGATACTTGCGAGTCTCATTGCAGGATTTTAAAAAGATTAGCTTGCAGGTTACGTCAGAAGTATGGAAGGCAAATGCAAGTTAGCATTCATTTCAAGAAATTGAGAATATAAAAGCAAGGGTGTGATGCTGAGGCTTTGTAAGGCTTTGGTTAGACCGCACGGAGTATTTTGAGCAGTTTTGAGCTCAATATCTGAGAAAGGATATTCTGGCATTAGAAAGGGTTGAGAGGAGGTTCATGAGAATGATGTCGGGAATGAAAGAGCTGATGTTTGTGGAGCATTTGAAGGCCCTGAACCTGTACTCACTGGAGTGAGGGAGGATCTCGTTGAAAACTTTCGAATACTGAAAAGCCTCGATAGAGTGGACATGGAGAGGATGTTTCCAGCAGTGGTGTAATCTAGGACCAGGGCACAGCCTCAAAATACAAGGACACCCCTTCAGAATGGAGATGATGAGGAATTTCTTTAGCCAGAAGGTGGTGAATCTTTGGAATTCATTGTCACAGATGGCTGTGCTGGCCAAGCCATTGTGTATATTTAAAGTGGAGGTTGCTAGGTTCTTAATTAGTAAGGATGTCAAAGATTACAGGGAGAAGGCAGGGGAATGGAGTTGAGAGGGAAAATAAATCAATGATGATTGAATGGCACAGCAGACATGATGGGCTGAATAGCCTAATTCTGCTCCTAAGTCTTATGGTTTTAAGATCCCCCAAATCAGAATCAGAATCAGGTTTAATATCACTGGCATATATCATGAAATTTGTGGGCAATATTGCCCCATGGGGTGGTGGGGGTGCACGTGATAGCAAAGGGGGAAGCTAAGAGATTACAGGCTTAATTCATGAAATGAATTATTTATTATAAGTATTTTCACCTCAGTGCCTCATAATTGATCACAATGATCATGTAATTACCTCATCTCTTGCTAACTCATTGTTCTCTTATACTTTGCTCGAAGTGTAAATTTGTTGTTAAAAAGCAATGTGACACTCCTGTATTTGGCACATGATGAAAAATCTGGACTGAAGAAACTGTGATTTCCAGGCCTGGCCAGTATTATTGCCATTCACTACTGTTGTACAGTACAGTATTAGCTAGTACGATTCCAGTACTCTAATCACACAGTGATGCAGTTCCTGTGAATTAGGGGACAGTATTCAATGAGTTAAAGTTCAGAATTTGTCCTTTTCAATGATTTTGACTGCACTTCTCCAGACCACAGCCCAACTGAGATATTGCTGTCACACTTACAGTATGTATCTTCAGGCAGAGAGCAGATTTTGCCTGAGTTATGATGACATCATAGCTTTCCCTTTTACTGATTGCAGCACTTGAGATTGAAACAATAGGCGATTGACCATGGTCATTAATCCTTAATGAAGATGGCAGAAACAGATGAAAAAGAAGTGCAGATAGTATAGTACGTAGTGCTGACAGTATAGTATATCTGAAATACGGATTTATACCAGTACCAAGCAACCAACAGCAGCCAATGTGTCTGTTGTGTGAAGATGTGTTTTTCAAAGCAGGCAATGAAACTGTCCAGGCTCCTTGAGCATTTATAGAGAATACACTCTGATAAAGCAAACAATAATTTGGCTTATTTTCATTTTGTGAAAACTTTCAGAAACAGAAAACACTTCAAAACATGTTTGCCAGCACCTCACAGCAAAAAAGTGATGGATTGCGTGCTTCATACAATATTTCGTTGCTCATTACTAAATCTGGAATGCCCCATACAATTGGAGAAGAACTCATTCTGCCAGCAGTCGGGGGGGGGGGGGGTTCTAAGTACAGTTTTGCAAAAATCAAAAATAAATAAAATTGTAGTTGTAAATTGATTTGTGAATAATTTTTCCAATTATTTTGTCACTGCTTTAAATTTGCAGTTCCTATTTCTTTCACTGTGCATCGTAAATCAAAATTCTTTATAGTTTTTATGTAATGGCTCAAAAGGAAGGGGGGGGTGCTGGGGATGTGGTCTGGGAGCCCAAAAAAAAAGTTCGGAAAGTACTGGTCCAAATTTAAAATTAAAATTGAGAAGATAATTTAGGATAATAGAGAAAGTAAAGTAAATAAATTGAGTGATATTTTGTGTCCATGACCATATATTTAAATGCTTTAACACTATTCAAGCCAGCTATCCCTTTGTATTAGAGTCCCTCAGTTGAGTACATTTTTCCTGCATTACTGAAGTCGATGGCAAATCTATCAGTGGTGTGGGACTATAGCTGTGCTAGTGGTTGACCTGCTTTTTTCATTTCCACATCACAGGCACAGGTGTCAGAGCCACACTGCACATTAGATGTAGGCACTGACTGGCGAGTGGCAGTTAAAACAAATACAATCTGCTAATTTTTGAAGAGACAAGCCAAATACAGGTGTCCCCACTTTTCGAACGTTCGCTTTACGAAACCTCACTGTTACGAAAGACCTACATTAGTACCCTATTTTCGCTTTCAGAAGGTGTTTTCACTGTTACGAAAAAAAATTCAGTGCGCGATAAAAAATCAGCGCGCGATAAAAGGCCGCTCTCCCCCCAGATTCGGAACTGCTTTGCTTTAACATGTGCCTGTGAGCAGCCCTTTGCAAGATGAGTTCTATGGTATCAGAAAAGCCTGAAAGAGCTCGTAAGGGTGTTACACTTACGGTAAAACTAGACATAATAAAGTAAGGACAACGTGAGTTTGGCTTGTGGAAGCTGACGAACATGATGTTGAAGAGGTTTTGGCATTCCATCACCAAAAACTGACAGATGAAGAGCTGATGCAATTGGAAGAAAAAAGGATAACAATCGAAACCGAATGAGTAATGATAAAGTACGACTTTAATTTTGAAAGGGTACGTCGGTTTAGGGGATATTTGCAGGATGGTTTGAGTCCTTATTAAAGAACTGTGTGATAGAAAAATGCGCGAAGCTCAGCAGTCAAGCAAGCCTTCCACATCAGCCACAGCAGACGACGAACCTTGACCTTCGACACCGAGGCGGGCAGAGATAGAAGAAGATGAGCTGCCTGCTCTAATGGAAACAGGCAACGAGATGACAACCAGTGTCCCACCACCCCAACCCCCAGGCCACGGACAGATATCGATTCGCGGAGAATGCAAAGGTAGCCGGGAGGCACACAGCACATCTTTAAGAAAAAAACTGAAATAAACATGCTAATTAATTAGGTGCCACCGACACATAATTGTCGGCCCAGATCAGAGACAACGCAATCGGAAATCGGCACTGATCTGGGCTGACAATTACGGGCAGCACCTAATTAATTGGCATGTTTGTTTCGGCTTTTTTCTTAAAGATGTCCTGTGTACCTCCCGGCTATCGCCGGACCCCTGCATTCTTCGCAGCAATGTATCGCTCAGTAGCCTGGAGGGTGGGGGGCCACGGCATCACCCCAGCCTTCGACAACTCAGTCTAACACACCATCATCAGTGTGCTCACTGTCTTCCCGATTCCCGTGATACTACACTGTACATACATTATTTCTACTTTATATAGGCTGTGTATTTTTACGTGTTATTTGGTATGATTTGGCAGCTTCATAGTTTAAAGATTACTGGAGAGCGCTTGGTCCGTGTTTTTGCCAACAGCGCTTGTGTGAGATTTTCTACCGAAAGCGCTTGCGTGAGATTTTCGCTACGGTGATCTGTGCCGGCAATGATTGTGGAAAAGTATTTCTACTTTATATAGGCTGTGTATATATCATATCATTCCTGCTTTTACTATATGTTACTGTTATTTTAGGTTTTATGTGTTATTTGGCATGATTTGGTAAGGTTATTTTTGGGTCAGCAAACGCTCACAAAATTTTCCCATATAAATAAATGGTATTTGCTTCTTCACTTTACGACATTTCGGCTTACGAACCGTTTCATAGGAATGCTCTACCTTCGAATGGCGGGGGAAACCTGTACAAAATGAGGGTCAGTCAAAAACCAAATTTATAAATATCAAGTGAATAGAATTTTGGAAAATGGATGAATCAAAGTTATGGAGATCGGAAAACAAAGTAGGGATTCAAGGAAATGGCGATAGCCATGATTTTATTTACTGGTAAACAGGCATGAAGTACCTTATAATTCATACCTGCTTCAGTTTCTTATTTTCTTTTGATAGTTATTATTCACAAAGAGTGAGACAATGGAAGAGAATTAAGTACTGCAATTTTGATCTAAATGGTTCTATGGTATAAAACATAATATACAGTGGCATGCAAAAGTTTGGGCACCCCGGTTAAAATTTCTGTTACTATGAATAGCTAAGCGAGTAAAAGATGAACTGATTTCCAAAAGGCATAAAGTTAAGATGACACATTTCTTCAATATTTTAAGCAAGAAAACTTTTTTATTTCCATCTCTTACAGTTTCAAAATAACAAAAAAGGAAAAGGGCCCAAAGCAAAAGTTTGGGCACCCTGCATGACAGTACTTAGTAACACCCCTTTGGCAAGTATCACAGCTTGTAAATGCTTTCTGTAGCCAGCTAAGAGTCTTTCAATTCTTGTTTGGGGGATTTTCACCCATTCTTCCTTGCAAAAGGCTTCTAGTTCTGTGAGATTCTTGGGCCGTCTTGCATGAACTGCTCTTTTGAGGTCTATCCACAGATTTTCGATGATGTTTAGGTCGGGGGACTGTAAGGGCCATGGCAAAACCTTCAGCTTGCGCCTCTAGAGGTAGTCCATTGTGGATTTTGAGCTGTGTTTAGGTTCATTATCCTGTTGTAGAAGCCATCCTCTTTTCATCTTCAGCATTTTTTTAAACAGAAGGTGTAATGTTTGCTTTCAGAATTTGCTGGCATTTAATTGAATTCGTTCTTCCCTCTACCAGTAAATGTTCCCCGTGCCACTGGCTGCAACACAAGCCCAAAGCATGATCGATCCACCCCCGTGCTTAACAGTTGGAGAGGTGTTCTTTTCATGAAATTCTGCACCTTTTTTTCTCCAAACATACCTTTGCTCACTGCGGCCAAAAAGTTCTACTTTAACTTCATCAGTCCACAGGACTTTTTTCAAAAATGCATCAGGCTTGTTTAGATGTTCCTTTGAACCTTTAGAATAGAACTTTTTGGCCACAATGAGCAAAGGTATGTTTGGAGAAAAAAGGGTGCAGAATTTCATGAAAAGAACACCTCTCTAACTGTTAAGCACGGGTGCATGGGGAACATTTACTGGTAGAGGGAAGAATGAATTCAATTAAATACCAGCAAATTCTGGAAGCAAACATCACACCATCGGTAAAAAAGCCGAAGATGAAAAGAGGATGGCTCCTACAACAGGATAATGAACTTAAACACAGCTCAAGATCCACAATGGACTACCTCAAGAGGCGCCAGCTGAAGGATTTGCCATGGCCCTCACAGTCCCCTGACCTAAACATCATTGAGAATCTGTGGATAGACCTCAAAAGAGCAGTGCATGCAAGACGGCTCAAGAATCTCACAGAACTGGAAGCCTTTTGCAAGGAAGAATGGGCGAAAATCCCCCAAACAAGAATTGAAGGACTCTTAGCTGGCTACAAAAAGTGTTTACAAGCTGTGATACTTGCCAAGGGGGGTGTTACTAAGTACTGCTATGCAGGGTGCCCAAACTTTTGCTTCTGACCCTCTTTTTTGTTATTTTGAAACTTTAAAAGATGGAAACAGAAAAGTTTTCTTGCTTAAGATAGTAAAGAAATGTGTCATCTTTAACTTTATGCATTGTGGAAATCAGGACATCTTTTACTCGCTTAGCTATTCACAGTAACAGAAATTTTGACCGGGGTGCCCAAACCTTTGCATGCCACTGTAATAGCAAAATCTGTGACAATCTTAATTAAATAATAATGTGTCAGTTGTCTAATTTTCTGCTGTCAGAGAAGCAGAAGTCATAGCTTCATGTGGCATGGAAACAGGTCTACTAAATGTATGCCAAACAGTGGGTGCCCATCCATATCAATCCCGTATTCCAGCATTTGGTCCATAGCCACCTTTTCCTACGAATTTCAAGTGCTCGACTAGACATTTTCTTAATACTATCAGAGGGCACCACCCAGACCATGCTCTTTTTTTCACTGCTGCCATCAGGAAGAATGTACAGGAGCCTCAGGACCCACACCACCAGTATAGGAACGGTTGTTACCCCTCAATCATTGAGGTTCTTGAACCAGAGGGGATGGCTTCACTCAACTTCAACTGCCCCATCAGTAACTGTTTCCACACCCTATGGACTCACTTTCAAGGACTTTTCATGTTCTAAATAACCTTACATGCTCAATCCCAGTTCATTAGTCGAACAGAATTTTCCTTCCATACTTCTATGCTGGCTCTTGTCAAAGTGGTCTGCAAATGTATCAATACATAGAGAACAGCACCTTCACGCTTAAAAATACACAACAGGATGAATATTGGAAACACCCAGAAAGCCAGGCAGTATCTACTGAGAAAGAAATTATGTTTCAGGTTGTTAATCTCTCACCAGAACTACTGAGGAAAGTTCTGAGACTAGAATCTTGACTAGAAGGAACCATTTACTTTCTCTCACTCCGCCCCCTCACCTCTCACCAGAACAGTTTCATTTACAGTCCAGCTCATTTCCCTTTCTCCTCCTCTAGCACAATAGATTAAGCAAAGGCACAAGAGTCTACACATGCTGTCACCTGGAGTAGAAAATAATCTGCTGGAGGAACTCAACAGGTCAGACAGCAACTGAGGAGTCAGCATTTTGTTTCTGCGTGGTCTTGACCTAACAAGTCAACTATCCCTTTGCATCTAAAGATGCTGCCTGATCCACTGAGTTTCTCCAGCATTCTTTTTCCCAACAGAATCAGCTACAGCTTTTCAACTGAAATCTTGGACCCTAACCAAATGCAGGTAGGTCAGGAACACTGGTTGGGTTTTCAGATTTGTTAGATATTGAAGGAATGAGAGACAAGTCACATGTGTAGACAGACGAACAGTTTGTTGTCCATTAATGCTGGATCTCAGTGTGCTCTCCAAGCCTGATTTTCAGGTTTTCAATACAATCCCAATTGCTTCTTCCCCACTCTAAGTGGAGAAGAATAGCAAGAGGAAAGTTCAGAGCAAAACATGGTGGGGATTTTGATTGGGGAGTGATTTATGATGGCTGTGGGGAAATTAGTCTTGAGTGGTGGTGTTGATGGGGAGGGGTGTTATGTAAAAGAACCAGGAACAGGAAGTTGTCTAATGGATTTGCACTGGCTCCCCAGAAAAACATACCTAAATGAGAATGGCTGAACTTCTGTTTAAAATTATATAAAAAACTATTAATTAATTGAACCATTTATTTTACATTATTGATGAAGAAAATGTATAAAGAATGGTTTTCTTTAAATCTGTCGTAGGTAACATTGTTATAGGTTAAGACAAGTTTTATTAATAGTAAATAAGACAGCGACAGTGATCTTACCCATGAGATACTGGAAAGCAGGCTCGGTCTCGTTCCCTAACACTTTGATCTTGCCGAAAATGGGGAAAGTGGCTCCGTAAGTTGTTCTGGAGAATCTATCGATTTGGGAGTTGGTGCCGGGCTCGGATTTTCCGAACTGGTTACAAGGGAACGCAAGGACGTTGAAGTGCATGGGCCCGAGTTCTCTCTGTAACTCCTGCAGGCCCTGGTAATTCTTTTCCGTGTGTTCGCAGTTACTCGCCACGTTTACAACCAGGGATGCCTGCAGCGACAGAGCACAAGAACCACCTTTCACTGCTGATGCAAAAATCAACCCCGGCTAATTCGTACACAGCAAGACTTGCTGCAAGCCACGGCAATTAATACTGAGGGAGAGTGGGATCATTTTACTCTTCTAACTGAATCATATTAACAAATAAAAAGTTGTCTTTGGGCGTGTCTAAAATGGACTGTTAGATATTAATTCGGATTGGTTATAATAACCGAACACAACAATGAAATATATGCAAGAATCTGCAGATTACATATGGTCACACAAAAGAAAAACGATTACTGTCTCTTATTACGTTCAAAAATGCAAAACAGCCAAGATTCTGATGTAACTTACTTTGCCTCTGTATTTCTCCAGCGAGACCAGCTTCCCCTTGGAATTCAGAACTTCAAAAGAATAGAAGTCTTTGTTTTTACGATTAATCCGTTTGAACTGCAGGACCCATAATCCAGCCAAGCAAACGAGCATGCAGGCAAAGACGGCGAAGATACGGGCTTTAGGAGTCCACGATTTCAGTAGTAAAGCTGGCAGTGGCTCCATTGTGCTGGGAGAGGAGAAAGGGATGTGAGCTGTACTGTAAATGGAACTGTCGTACTGGAAAGGGGGAGGGGTGGAAGAGAGAGGAGGGAATAGCAGAAATGGAACTTTGGGATATTGAATGCAGTCCTCTGACAGCTCTCCGATGTTGTCCATCGCTGCAGAAACTCCAAAAAACCCTGGCTGTTATGGGTTAGGGAAAATTCAAGCGAAATATATCGTCAAATGCGATAAAATTTATTGTATTTGTTGAAAATGCCAACTTCTATGAAAGTAAAAATTAGTCAATAACTTTCTGGATATATTTAGTCAGTTCTGTTCAAATATTGGATGGGAAAAGGGAGAATAAATCTGGGTGGACAGTTGAGTGTATGTGAGAAGAGAACACAGGAGGGCCTGCAGATTACCTGGAACTGGAAAATTCACTGTGGATACTATTGAGCTGTATGCAAAATGTAAGATGCTATTCTTCCAGTTTGAATTTGGCCCTTCAGTTCCATTAGAGAAGGCTAAGGATGGCAGGTTGATGTAGTTTTGAGGAGAGCTAAAATTACGTGCAACTGGAAGATTGCGATGGCCATTATGGACAGTATGCAGCTGCTCCACTAAATAGTTACCTAGTCTACCCTTGGTTTTACCAGTGTAGAGGAGGCCCCATCACAAGCATCAAGTGCATTAGAGCAGGAAGAAAGAGGTGCAAGTGAAGCCCCTTCTTAACCGTGAAGGGCTATTTAGGTTCCTGGGTGGTGGTGAGGGGTAGGTGAAGGGACAGGAATTACACCTCCTCCAGTTGTATGGGGCATTTAGGGGTTCTTCACTGCTCTCTCAGTTCCAGAGATTTTAAAGTAACACTTACAGGGGTTTTGCTTATTATATTTAATATGGTATATTACTGCCAGAATGATTCTTGAATCCTCTTGTTGTTGTAGTCTTTCACTTAGGAATGTTCGTATTCACTTTTGACACACAGTCACTCTTTCTGCTGGTTTACAGGTGGCAGAAAGAGGAAAACAGATAACTTCTCAATTCAAAACCAGAACCACTGGCAGTAGAAAGAAATGGGAGCTGCCAAGTCCCATTGCCAGCAGCAGCCCAGTTGTTGCACGGTGGCAACATCTGTGTAGAAGAGAAGGCAGAAGTACAGACACTTTAACTGGAGCTCCATTAGTGACTGTTATAGAAGCAGGAGAGCAAACCTGGACTGAGACACTGTTGGGGGCTGGCCCACCACTGTTAACTAAAGAACTGGGAGGAGCAGAAACACCAAGAAATAAACAGTGGGCTAGAGTGAAAGTGGTAACAATGAAGCAAGCAGAAGAAGAGACATCATTAGTGGTGGAGGGTGGAACCCGAGCAGGGGCAGAGAATGAAACTTTTGTTGGGAATGTGATCAGGCCAATAACTTGGCCAGGAACAAATAGCGAACCAGTGACAGAGGCTGCAACAGACACAAACACAGGTTCTAGAGGCTTATTCAATGTGGGACTCCCTACATCTAGCAAAGTGGACTCTCAGCCAGTTTGTGCCAGGCACTCTACAACTTCAGGTATGTGTGCTTTCCGCTACTCTAAATAAAATTAACAAAGATTTAAGTTTCACCGACAGATGGATGAAAAGTGCTTGTCATTTGCCTCAAGGACAGCTGTGCACAGAACATTTGTGGACATCTTAGCAGAGATTTTACCTAATCAGAGACCTCTCTTAGCACATGGCTTCAACCAGGGAATTTCTGTCATGTATAAACAGGAAATTACAGTGTGATAATCAAACAAAAATGTACTGCATCATCCTCACTGAGATATGCAGTAACTACATACATTTCATATTTTCTTGTGTCAGAGTTGGAGGTCTTTCAACTCTTCAAACCTACACTTGTTCTCAAAGCATTCCCCTTATTCCTATTCCTTCATTTATTTACCTGTAACATATTCCCGCCCACATACCCATCAACTCTACCTAGTATCATTCACCTATACTAGGTGTCATTTATTGTGTGTAGTTAATTACTTGGAACATCCTTGGGACATGGAAGGGAACTGGATAACAAATCCACGCAGTCAGAGGGAGAAAGTTCAAATTCCACTCTAATTTACTAATGGGTTGTAAACTCAGCATATTTAGGTTCAGAGCTATTTCTAATTCATCAGGCCATCAGAATTACTCCATTTTGGAACAATTTAATCTGCAGAGTTTCTCTCTTGCTCACTTTCTCTTTCACATTATCAGTAAGTTTAGAACCAAAATTTTAGTGAAATCCTCATAGACCAAAAGAAAGAAAGTTTAATAGTTCCATTTAATACAGAGAAATGTATGCAATATGCATCCTGAAGTTCTTGTTCTTCGCAGACATCCACAAAAACAGGAGAGTGCCCAAGGAATGAGTGACAGTTAAAATGTTAAGATCTCTGAGTCCCCCTACTCCCCCTCCCATGCACAAACAGCAGCAAAGCAACAACCCTCCTGCACCCTCACTCACTTCCGCAAAAAAGCATCAAAATCCACCCACCAGGCATGCACTAGCAAAGACCCTAATAAAGACTATGATCTGCAGTACAACAATAACTAATCGTTCACCTGACAATTCGACATATTTAGGATTTAGAAGTCTAAGAATTTGCACTAAATTGTGATTTTAGACAATATCACCACTATTTATGAGAATAACGAGTACTTGAAAGTGTTACAGGTTGAATGTCCAAAGAATTGTATTTACCCAAGATGTAAGGAGATCAGGGAAGTGTGGAAAGGATGCAAGAAAATGAGATATAAGAGAGCCAGGAGACAGAGTAGCAGTGTGAAGCTTTAAAAGAGGGCCATTACTGTTTTCATTTTGACGTTCTGAGAGGCAGTAGTTGGAGTAGCAGCAGGAAGCTTAAAAAAGAGCCTTTCTGATCGGCTAATAGAGCTTTTCAGAAAAATATTGTAAGTCACACCGGTCAATAAAGGTAAGGTGGGCTCTAGCAGAGTGGCCATTGAGGGAATGAGCCAGTGTTTGATTGGTAAGTTAAAAGGCATTGGCAAACAGAGGTGCAGGTAAAGTTCCTTGGATTCAGATGGCAGTTAGGGCAGTGGCATGCTTGTCCGGTGAGATGTGGGAGATCTGGAAGACTTCGAGTGTGTGTGGAGACTTTACAAGTGAGAGTTATATCCAGCTGCAGTTCCTGACTGAGTTCATGAAGGAGCTAGAGTTGGATCTGAATGCACTCGGGGTCATCTGGGATTCTGACGGTTTGGTAGATATGGGTTTTAGTGAGATGGTTTCGGAATTGGTTGACCAGCAGGAAAGAAAAAGGGAGTAGGCTGTTAGTGCAGTATTCCCCTGTGACCATTCCTCTCAGAAACAATTGTATCATTTTGGATCCAGTTAGGGTGAGGGTGGCTGTTCAGGTGAAGGCAGCCCTAGCCAGATATGTGACACCAGGACGGGCTCTGAGGTTCAGCGGGCAAGGGTGAAGGCAGAAAGGACAACAGTGATAGGGCTCTCAATAGCTAGGGGCCAGCCTGGAGATTGCTGGCTGCAAAGGGTACTGTGGAATATTGTTCTGCCTCCATGTGCTAGGGTCCAGGATTTTGCAGAGTGGCTGCAGAATATTCTCAAAGGCTAGGGTGAACAGGTAGAAGTTGTTGTGTATATTGGCACAAATAACATAGGTCGATAAATGGATTCAGTACTGCAGAGTGAATTTAGGGAGACAGGAAACATATTTTAAAAAGCAGGATTCCAAGGCTGGTAATCTCTGGATTACATCCAGTGCCATGTGCTAGTGAGGGTAAGAACAGAAGAAAATGGCAAATGAATGACAAAAATTGGTATAGGGGGCTTTTTGAACTATTGAGACCTCTTCTAAGGTAGAGGTGACTTATATGTTACCTCCTTCATTCCCAGGATCATTTTCATAAACCTCCTCTGGACCCTCTCCATGTAGATTACATGGACCCTTGAACATACAGGTGGAGCATAAGGTGAATAAAGGACACTTGTGACAAGTGTAGAGTAATCAGCATCCCAGAGAGAATGGAGGCGTATTGAATGCGTAGTGAATTAGAAAGGCAAAGAGGGTGGATAAGATCAAGGGAAATCCTGATATTTTATATGAAAACACAAAGGGAAGATGGAAAATAAAGGAACAAGTGGGGATCTATTAGAGATCAAAAAATATAGTTCTAAATCAACACTGAGCACTAGAATAGGGGGACGATATGCATATTGATGTTACCAGGGAGAATAAGAAAGTTTGGATATTATGATCAGATGGGGAGCCAGTGTTAAGGGGCTTGGCTTCTTTAAAAAATGGATATATTACCAGGCTCTTAGAAGTAAGAGACGGAATAGGACAGAGCTGGGTCATTATTTTCTGAAGATCTTTTGCTGTAAGTGTTGTGCTGTAAGGTGGAGGAGGTTTAAGAATGGAAAAAAATGAATAGGCCAATCATAGCTTAGTCTGCTTAACCTTGGTACCAGATAAATTCTTGGAAAAATTTCTATACTCCATATACATCATAGACATATATCTATATACATCAAGGTTAATCATGGGCAGGGAGCATGGAATTCCTAAGGAAAGGTTGAATCTGAATCATTTGATTGAATTGTTAGAAGGGATGTCTGATTTAAGGCAGTGAATTATGAAGACTCTTAGAGAGATACAGCATGGAAAGAGGCTCTTTGCCCCACTGAGTTCATGCCAACCATCAAACACTCATGTTATTTTATCCATTTATCTATTTTATCCCCTCCATATTTCCATCAATTTCCACCTGATCTGGTCCAGGCTAGATGTTTGAAGAAAGTTTTTGACAAAGTTCCATATGCTGACAATATGATGTCATTTGCCATCCGCTTAACAGACTTCAGCAGCAAAGATCAGTTAGTTTCTATTTCCAACCCTCAGTAGACTGATATAGCAACTGTAGTAATGATAATTAATAGACTCATTCCACTTACTATGTTGCTAACTGTTTTAAAATTACAGTTTAAACTAATAGATAAAGTAAGCTATAACTTTGCTTAAAGTTGCCTTACAATTAAAGAAATTGTACATGTAGGCAAGCATATGCTATTTGAAAGCTTGCTTTGACATTCATTATTATGCCATATAATTTTAAAGACAAGTGATAATGCACAATTGCATTTGCTTGCCAGCTAATTTAAATGTTCCAGTATTTCTGGTCTGTAATATTTTTTTAAAACATTTAATCAAAAACATTCAATAAAGTTTATGAGGCACATTTTTGGTGTACGTTTGTATGTTAGGTAGTTAGACTCAGCATCATGCTCTTTTATTCTTAAGTAATTTTCTTTAACTCATTATTAACCTGCATTTTTCAGTGAACACATATATCCCTAAATCAAGCTATTAACCCATGTTCACTAGGAGTAATTAAGAGATTAGCTTTATTTGTTTCATGTGTGTTGAAACATTGAAAGATTTAGTGAAATACATCATTTATGACAAATCATATCTGTGAGGATTGTGCTGAGTAAGTGTCACCACTCTTCTTCTGCCAACATAGCATGCCCACAACCCACTAACCCTAACCATATGTGTTTGGAAATGTGGGAGGGAACTGGAGCACTCAGGGGAAATCCATGTGGTCACAGGTAGAACTTACAACCTTCTTATAGTGGTGGGAATCGAACCCCAATCAATGATTGGTGGCACTGTAATGTGGTGCACTAACCACTGCGCTGCTGTGTCATCCCATTTAGAACTCAGGTAGCATCCTACAGATGGACTTCCACCCCTTTTAATTGAGTTCCCAGAGATAATTGTGCGATTCATTGTGCTGTTTTGGCTTTGCGAAACTTAATTTTCAGGTAATTTTTATGTTTAAAAAAATGACACATGGAACATTAGAAGTCATTTTAAAATTAGTTAATGCAATTAATTCAGTCACCAGATATCAATTCCTGCTTTATTTATGTGTAAATGATCAAAACTATGCTTGTTAATATTTTGCTTTTTTTAAAAATCTAAATAACAGAGAATGCAAATCGGAAGAGAGTATCTGGAAAAGCTTTCAGTGATTACTGCTTCCCTAATCATAAGCTATCACATCGAAACACTACCTACCACTTTTTAAACCATTTTAAAGAAAGATATTTTATAACAAAACAGGTAGGCAAAATGGCTGTTTCAGAAAGTAGTATTGCTTAGTTAATGATGTGATATATTTTAGCAAATGCCTATATTCTGCTTTTATTACAGACATCCCACCTCTCCCAGAAGTTCCGGGAGTCTCCCGCATATTAATCACAAAATAATCTGCAGATGCTGGGGTCAAAGCAATACTCACAACACACTGGAGGAACTCAGCAGGTCGGGCAGCATCCGTGGAAAAGATCGGTTGACGTTTCGGGCCGGAATCCTTCGTCAGGTGTCCACCGATCTTTTCCATGGATGCTGCCTGACCTGCTGAGTTCCTCCAGCGTGTTGTGAGTGTTCCCGCATATTAATAGTGCCTCCCTGATGCCCGCAAATTATATACAATATCATGGAAATCAATTTTTTGAGAGCCAGCGAGAGAAAGAAAGCAAGAGGGAGTGCGAGAGTGATCACGAAAGACAGCGCGCGCGAGAGAAAGCAAGCGAGAGCACGCGAGCGACAGAGCGAGAGAGAAAGCAAGCGAGAGCGCTTGAGAGCGTGCGAGCGATCACAAGAGAGAGCGCGCGAGTGAGAGCACGCCATGGCAGTGTTCCAAAAAAAATATAAAACGTACGTCACCCCAGACTACACTAAAGTGTACCCCTGCCTAATAGGGGTCAAAATAATGACAGTGTTGCTCACTGCACTGTTTGCAACAGTGACTTTTCTATTGCCCATGGTGCGTTAAGACTGTAAAAGACATGTTGAGGTGAGTTTAACAGGTGTCATTCGTTCATTAGCAAAGCTAACGTTATTTAAACTAGCTGGCCAGCTGCTAAGGAGCTACTCTGTTGCAGACATCCCACCTCTTCTGGAAGTCTCCCACAAATTGATGGTGCTACCTCCCTGAAATGAGTTTTTGCGGGGTGGGATGTCTGTTATTATACAATGTGTTTTGCTTTTGGACTACATTTAACAATATAACATTGGAACACAAACAGGACTTAGAGTTTGATGCTGAAATTGGTGCATTTAATTCAGTACAGAATAAAACTTTAAGTAGATTTTGAAATAGGGGAAATCTTTAATGCTGGCATGATGTTTCTATTGCCTTGGTCTACAGCTTTCATGGCTATCATGGATGCACTAGAGCTTTTTATTGCTAAATCTGATATTTGCTGTCATAGTTCAACATATTTTTATATAGAAATCCCAGAGAGTGCTACCTTCCACCCCGAACAAAACCAGAATTGTGACGATCAATGGAAAATGCAGTCAGACTTATGAAGGTAAAGTGATTATTTTGACTTCACAGTGCTAATTTTGTACTGTAGCATATTGTTCAGGTGTGAACATCAGTCCACAGGCATTTCGTGCAACTTATTGGTGTGGCAGAAAATAATATTAGACAATTATTATATGTAAAGTGTATCACCATGACTGTGCAGCTAGCAGATTATTAATTTTTTCTTTAATCTTTTAATGTTTTGTTTCTTAATGCAGGATACAAATGTTTCAGATGTGAAAGAGAGGGATGTAAAAGAGGAAGGGGAGTTGCATTGTTGATTAGGGAATGTGTCACAGCTGTTCTTTGGGAGGACATCTTTGAGTACTTACCCAGTGAGGCCACTTAGAACTCTGGAATAAGGAAAGTACAAACAATATGACAGGGTTAAAATATAGGCCTCCCAATAGTCAGTGCAAGCAAGGCAGATCATGGAAAGCAGCAGGGTTGTTGTAGTAGGTGATTTTAACTTCCCCTATATTGACTGGAAATCCTTTAGTGCCAGGGGCTTTGGTGGTGCAGAATTTATTTGGTGCATCTAGGAGATTAACATGAAACAATATTGAGATACTCCACAAGGACACATAAAAGACTGCAGATACTGGAAATATGGAGAAACACATTCAAAATGCTGGAAGAACTCATTGGGCAGGCAGTATCTATAGAAGGAAGTGAATAGTCAATGTTCCTGGCTGAGTTGTTTAAAAAAGGCTCTAAAAGTAATCCGGGAAATTATAGGCCGGTAAGTTTGATGTTGGTGGTAGGTAAATTATTGGAAGGAGTACTGAGAGATAGAATCTACAAGTATTTGGATAGACAGGGACTTATTAGTGAGAGTCAACATGGCTTTGTGCGTGGTAGGTCATGTTTAACCAATCTATTAAAGTTTTTCGAGGAGGTTACCAGGAAAGTGGATGAATGGAAGGCAGTGGACGTTGTCTACATGGACTTCAGTAAAGCCTTTGACAAGGTCCCGCATGGGAGGTTAGTTAGGAAGATTCAGTTGCTAGGTATATATGGAAAGGTAGTAAATTGGATTAGACATTGGCTCAATAGAAGAAGCCAGAGAGTGGTAGTGGAGGACTGCTTCTCTGAGTAGAGGCCTGTGACTAGTGGTGTGCCACAGGGATCAGTGCTGGGTCCATTGTTATTTGTCATCTATATCAATGACCTGAATGATAATGTGGTAAGTTGGATCAGCAAATTTGCTGATGATACAAAGATTGGAGGTGTAGTGGACAGTGAGGAAAGTTTTCAAAGCTTACAGAGGGATTGGACCAGCTGGAAAAATGGGCTGAAAAATGGCAGATGGAGTTTAATACAGACAAGTGTGAGGTATTGCACTTTGGATGGACAAACCAAGATAGAACATACAAGGTAAATGGTAGGGCACTGAGGAGTGCAGTAGAATAGAGGGATCTGGGAATACCGATACAAAATTCCCTAAAAGTGGCGTCACAGGTAGATAGGGTCATAAAGGCATTGGCCTTTATAAATCAAAGTATTGAATATAAGAGTTGGAATGTTATGGTGAGGTTGTATGAGGCTTTGGTGAGGCTGAATTTGGAGTATTGTGTGCAGTTTTGGTCACCAAATTACAGGAAGGATATTAATAAGGTTGAAAGAGTGCAGAGAAGATTTACAAGGATGTGGCTGAGACTTGAGAAAGTTACAGAGAAAGGTTGAATAGGTTAGGACTTTATTCCCTGGAGCGTAGAAGAATGAGGGGAGATTTGATAGAGGTATATAAAATTATGATGGGTATAGATAGAGTGAATGCAAGCAGGCTTTTTCCACTGAGGCTAGGGGAGAAAAAATACCAGAGGACATGGGTTAAGGGTGAAGGGGGAAAAGTTTAAAGGGAATATTAAGGGGAGCTTCTTCACACAGAGTGGTGGGAGTGTGGAATGAGCTGCCAGGTGAAGTGGTAAATGCGGGTTCACTTTTAACATTTAACAAAAACTTGGACAGGTACATGGATGAGAGGTGTATGGAGGAATATGGTCCGTGTGCAGGTCAGTGGGACTAGGCAGAAAAATGGTTCGGCACAGCCAAGAAGGGCCAAAAGGCCTGTTTCTGTGCTGTAATGTTCTATGGTTCTATCAGAACTCGAAAGGAAGAGGGAAGAGTGAACAGAGGGGCACTGGGTGATGGGCAAGAAATGTTGACGGAGTCAATGGAGGGAAGGCTGGTTTGTGTGATGTGCTGAACTGTGCCCACATCTCTCTGCAGCTTCTTGCAGTCATGGGCAGAGCGTTTGCCATATAAAGCTACAATTCATTCAAATAAGGTGCTTTCTGTTGTGCATCAATAAAAATTAGTGAATGTTGAAGGAGACATCCATCATCCGTTGTGGGAAAGTTGCCTCTCAATTCCTTCTAACCTTGAATCTATGCTTTTTTGTTTCCTTTTCCCTAGAAAAAGATAGTGTGTATTTATCTTATCTATGCCCCACATGGCTTAATACACCTCTAGTCTACCACATTCCAAGAAATGATTTCTTAACCAACCCAACCTCTATCTCAAGCCATTGAGTCCTGGCAACATTTTCCTAAATCTTGCCTTTGACCTCCCAAGATGCAACACATCACGCTTTCTGCATTAAACTGCATCTGCTACTTCTCAGCCCAAATTTCAAACTGGGGTCTACATTTAGTGGACAATAGACCCATCCAGTTCCCCTCCATTACTACTCTATTCACTCTGGCAGAACTGGTCCTCAACCTCAATAATTTCTCTTTCAGCTCCTCCTACTTCCTCCAAACCAAAGGCATAGCCATGGGCACTTTCATGGGTTCCAGCTATGCCTGTCTTTTTGTCAGCTACATGGAGCAGTCTGTGTTCCAAGCCTATACCAGCATTGCTCCACAACTCTTCCTACGCTACATTGATGACTGTATTGGTGCTGCTTCCTGTACCCATACTGAGCTCATCAACTTCATCAACTTTGCCTTCAGCTTCCACCCTGCCCTCAAATTTAGTTGGTCCACTTCTGACATCTCTCTCCCCTTTCTCGTTCTTTCTGCCTGCATCTCTGGGGACAGTCTATCTATTGACATCTTTTATAAACCCACTGACTCTCACAGCTATCTGGTCTATACCTCTTCCCACCCTGTCACTTGTAAAAGTGCCACCACTCTCTCTAAGTTCCACTGTCTCCACTGCATCTGCTCTCAGGATGAGGCTTTTCATTCCAAACTTCTGAGATGTTTTCCTTCTTCAAAGACCTGATGTAGATTGGGAGACTGCTTTCCTGAGTACCTTTGCACTGTCCATTACAAAAGGAGAGATCTCCTGGTGGCCACCCATGGTGACTTCCCATTCCAATATATTAGTTCATGGCCCCCTCTACTACTTTGATGAGGCCATGCTCAGGTTGGAGGAGCAACACCTTGTATTCCATCTGGGTAGCCTCCAACCTGATAGCATGAATATCAATTTTGCCATCTTCCAGTAATTGCCCACCTCTTCCTCTCCTTCACCATTCCCTATTCCTGTTTCCCTTTCTCATCTTATCTCCTTAATTGCCCATCACCTCCCTCTGGTGCTCCTCCCTCTTCCCTTTCTTACATGGTCTTTTGTCATCTCCTATCAGAATCCCCCTTCTCCCAGCTGTTTATAACTTTTACCAATCGACCCCAGCACTTTACTTCCCCCCTCTCCCCTCCCATTTCACCTAACACTTACCACCTTGTTACTTCTTCCTCCTGTCCCCCCACCTTCTTACTCTGACTTCTCCTCTTTCTTTCCAGTCCTGATGAAGGGTCTTAGCCTGAGACGTCGACTGTTTACTCTTTTCCATAGATGATGTCTGGCCTGCTGAGTTCCTCTAGCATTTTGTGTGTGTTGCTTTGGATTTCCAGCATTTGCAGATTTTCTCGTGTTTGTAATACATCTAGTGGTACTTTTTGACCATTCCCCACTATCCACAGCATCATTTTGGTGTTGTCTGAAAGCTTGCTAATCACACCACCTACATTTTCATTGAGAGCATTTATATACTGTACTGGAAGTCCCGGCCTTATGTATGGGTCTCAGGAGTCACTTAAAAGAGATATGATGTACTGAAGGATCTTAGGCTGGTGAAGAAGTTATTTTGCAGCTGTATAATTTTTTATTTAGCCCACATATGGAGTATTGTGGGCATTTCTGGGTTCTACACTATAGGAGGAATGTGAAGGCATTTGAGAGGGTGCAGAAGAGGTTCAGCAGGATGTTGCTTGGATTAGAATGCACTAGGCATAAGGAGAAGTTGGACAAACTTTGATTGTTTTCAAGAGTTTCGGAGGTCAAATGAAACCTGATAGTGTATAAAATTATGAGAGGCATAGATAGGGTATATAGTAGGGTCTTTTACCAGGGATGGAAATGTGAAGGACTGGAAGGCATGAATTTAATGTGAGTGGGGCAAAGTTCAAAGAAGATGTGCTATGCATGTTCTTTACATAAGTGCCTAGAATGCACTGATGGGGAGGTGGTAGTAGCAGATAACTAAACAATATTTAAGAGGCAGCTTGACAGATAAATGAACAGACAGTGAATAGAGGGATATAAACCATATTGAGGCACATGGAATGGAGTCAGTGTCGGTGTAGACATGGCAGTCTGAAGGGCCTGTTCCTGTTCTGTACTGTTCTATATTCTTTTGGCAGAAATGATAGAGGATGATCTGTGCAATAAGGAAAACGGTGGTCTGGGAGATGAGAACATGAGAACATTATCCTCATTTTTGCTGGGAGGAAAGTAAGTGTGAGAAGAAGGGTGAGATATGAAGGAGGCCTGTTCAGCTGTGCTAAAGGGGAAGTCACAGTGAAGGAAAAACAAGTTCACCTCTGAAGGATTGATATGGAAGGTCTCAACATCTGAAGAGAGATGGAGAAGCTGCCAGAGTGAAATGGAGTCCTTTCAGGAAGCAGGCTAGGAGGAGTCGTAGTTGAGGTGTATGTCTCATATCTTCCTTTGTTCTCAGCCTACAAAATTATTCACGAGAAGGCAAGCAAGCAAACAGTTGAACCAAGCTGATGCATGGAGGTGTAATCAAAATTACATTAGATTGGGGTGAATGCTTTTTAAAATCCCTTTCCCAGTTGAGCTTACAAATTTGCAATGAGGGCCATCCTGTACTCTGGAATCTGAGTTATTCAAGTAACAGGGGCAACCAGCTTCAATGGTAGCAGGAGTTCTGTTGAAACATCTGCTGCATAAAAAGTGTGTATGGAAAGAAGAGCAATAATAATACTAAATCCCATTTGAAATATTTCAGTGTTCAACTGCCATTCACGTATTTAATATATAATTGTAAGTCATCAAGGTATTTGACACAGATGGAGGACATTGGGCTATCAAGTATATGCTGTTTGGAAAAGAAAAGAAAATCCTAGCCTAAACGTACTTCACAGACCTTAGTCTGTTGCTTTGTTGTTATGGCACATCAAGTATTAGGCCATCTTGCCCATAAAGTCTGCTCCCTCATTCAATCATGGCTGATCCTTTTTCCCCCTCCTCAGCCCCACTCCCCAGCCTTCTCCCTGGACACCTTTGATGCCGTGTCCAGTCGCATCTACAGTGATGAAATGCTTTGAGAGGTTGGTCATGACTATACTGAACTGTCTCAGCAAGGGCCTAGACCCATTGCAATTTGCCTATTGTCACAATAGGTCAACGGCAGATGCAATCTCAATGGCACTTCACATGGCTTTAGGCCACCTGGACAACACAAACACTTACGTCAGAATGCCGTTCATTGACTATAGCTCTGCATTTAATACCCACAATCCTGATTGAGAAGTTGCAGAACCTGGGCCTCTGTACCTCCCTCTGCACCTCCCTCTGCAATTGGATCCCTGACTTCCTAACTGGAAGACCACAATCTGTGCGGATTGGTGATAACATCTCCTCCTCGCTGACAATCAACACTGGTGCACCTCAGGGGTGTGTGCTTAGCCCACTGCTCTACTCTCCCTATACCCATGACTGTGTGGCTGACATAGCTCAAATACCATCTATAAATCTGCTGATGATACAACCATTATTGGTAGAATCTCAGATGGTGATGAGAGGGCGTACAGGAGCGAGATATATCAACTAGTGAAGTGGTGTCGCCGCAACAACCTGGCACTGAATGTCAGTAAGACAAAAGAACTGATTGTGGACTTCAGGAATGGTAAGACAAAGGAACACATACAAATCAGAAGTGGACAGAGTGAGCAGTTTCAAGTTCCTGGGTGTCAAGATCTCTGAGGATCTAACTTGGTTCCAACATATCAATGCTGTTGTAAAGAAGGCAAGACAGCTGCTATACTTCATTAGGTGCTTGAAGAGATTTGGTATGTCAACAAATCCACTCAAAAACTTCTATAGATGTACCGTGCAGAGCATTCTGACAGGCTACATCACTGTCTGGTATGGGGGGAGGGGGGTGCTACTACACAGGACCGAAAGAAGCTGCAGAGGGTTGTAAGTTTAGTCGGCTCCATCTTGGGTACGAGTCTGCAAAGTACCCAGGACATCTTCAAGGAGCGGTATCTCAGAAAGGCAGCGTCCATTATTAAGGACCTCCAGCACCCAGGGCATTCCCTTTTCTCACTGTTACCAGAAGCCAGAAGGCACACACTCAGCAGTTCAGGAACAGCTTCTTCCCCTCTGCCATCCGATTCATAAATGGACATTGAACCCATGAACACTACCTCACTTTTAAAATATTATTTGTTTTATGCATAATTTTTAATCTATTCAATATACATATATTGAAATTTACTTATTTATTATTATTTTCTTCTATATTATGTATTGCATTGAACTGCTGCTGCTAAGTTAACAAATTTCATGACACATGCCGGTGATAAGTAAATCTGATTCTGATTCTGAACCCATCAAGCTCTGCCTTGATACACCCAACGACCTGGCCTCCACAGCTGCCTGTGGTAATAAATTCCACAAATTCACCACCCTCTGGTGAAACAAATTTCTCCACATCTCTGTTTTAAACGGATGCCCCTCTATTCTGAAACTGTGCCCTCTTGTCCTAGACTTCCCCCACCATGGGAAACATCTTTTCCACATCTATTCTGTCTGGGCCTTTCAACATTCGAAAGGTTTCAATGAGATCCCCCCTCATCCTTCTAAGTTCCAGCGAGTACACAGAGCTATCAAACATTCCTTGTATGATAACCCTTTCATTCCTGGAATTATCTTTGTGAACCCCCTCTGAACCCTCTCCAATGACAGCACATATTTTCTTAGATGAGGAGCCCAAAACTGTTCACAATGCTCAAGGTGAAGTCTCACCAGTGTCTTAATAAGCCTCTGCATCACATCCCTGCTCTTATATTCTAGACCTCTTGAAATGAATGCTAATTTGCCTTCCTCACCACTGACTCTATCTGCTAGATAACCTTTAGAGTGTTCTGAACAAGGACTCCCAAGTCCCTTTGCATCTCAGATTTTTGGATTTTCTGCCTGTTCAGAAAATAGTCTGCACATTTATTTCTACTACCAAAGTGCATGATCATGCATTTTCCAACACTGTATTTTGTTTGCCACTCTCTTGTCCATTCTCCTCATCTGTCTAAGTCTTGCTGCAACCTTCCTGTTTCCTCAACACTACCTGCCCCTCCACCAATCACCTTATCATCTGCAAACTTGGCAACAAAGCCATATGTACCATCATCTAAATCATTGCTCTATAGCATAAAAAGAAGTGGTCCAAACACCAACCCCTGCAGAACACCACTAGTCACTGACAGCCAACCAGAAAAGGATCCTTTTATTCCCACTTACTGCCTCCTCCCAATCAGCCAATGCTCTATCCATGTTAGTAACTTTCCTGTAATATCATGGGCTTATAACTTGGTAAGCAGCCTCATGTGCGGCACCTTGTCAAAGGTCTTTTGAAAGTCCAAATATAAAGCATCCACTGGATCTCCTTTATCTATCATACATGTAATCTCCTCTAAGAATTCCAACAGATTCTTTTTTTAATTTTCATTTTAAAATCTTTTTATTAATTATTATTGAAAATCAACAACAAAAAAACATTAAAATAATCAAGTCAATATACCAATATGTATAATACGAGTCAAACTATTAATCAAGCTAAACAGTATATCAATAATAATAATTAAACAACAACAAAATGTTAAAGCTTTTTTTTGGAAAAAAGAAAGAAGGAAAAAAGAACCCCTACTAACTAAAACAAAAAAAAACCCTAGCTACCAAAAAAAAAGAGGAAAAGAAAACATTTGGAGTACAAACCCGGAACTATACGCCATACAGGCTTCTATAAAAAAAGGACATCAATCCACCAACCAAATCCATTTACCCAAGAATCAGAAGAGGACCATCTTAATTAACTCAAATCAAATGATAGTAGCAGGCAAAAGATCCCCACATTTTCTCAAAGTCAAATTGAGGATCAAAAGTTCGACTTCTGATTTTTTTCCAAACTAAGACATAGCATCACCTGAGAGAACGATTGTATCAAAGTGGGAGCAGAAGCATCTTTCCATTTTAATAAAATAGCCCTTCTAGCCAATAATGTAACAAATGCAATTACATGTTGGTCTGATATAGAAATACCATGAATATATTGAGGAATTATACCAAACAAAACTGTCAATTTATTATCTTGTAAATTAATTTTTAAAGCTTTAGAAATTGTAGAAAAAATAGATTTCCAAAACTGTTTCAATACAGAACACGACCAAAACATATGTGTCAATGTAGCTATCTCAGTTTTACATCTATCACACTGACTATTAATATTAGGAAATATTTTAGACAGTCTCTTCTTTGTCAAATAATAATGATGTACAATTTTAAATTGAATTAAAGAAAGACCCAACAGATTCATCAGGCAAGATCTTCTGTTAAGGATACTATGCTGACTTTGTCCTATCTTGTCCTGTGTTTCCAAGTACTCCATAACCTCATCCTTAACAATTGACTCTAATATCTTCCCAACCACTGAGGTCAGGCTAACTGGTCTATAATTTCCTTTCTGATGCCTTCCTCCTTTCTTAAAGAGTGGAGTGACATTTGGAATTTTCCAGTCCTCTGAAATGACTCCAGAGTCCAATGTTTTTTGAAAGATCATTACTAATGCCTCCACAAACTCTGTCTCTACCTCTTTCCGAACCCTAGGGTGCAGTTCATGTGGTCTGGGTGATTTATGTACCCTTAGGTCTTTCAGCTTTTTGAGCACCTTTTCCCTTGAAGTAATAGCTGCACTCACTTCTCTTCCCTCGCACCCTTCAACACCTGGCACACTGCTAGTGTCTTCCACAGTGAAGACTGATGCAGGCAACATCTGAATAAAGAAATGGACAGTTGACCTGTTGGGTGATGGGCAGATGGAGTACAGTTGAAGTCAGAAGTTTACATACACCTTCGCCAAATACATTTAAACTCAGTTTTTCACAATTCCTGACATTTAATCCTAGAAAACATTCCCTGTCTTAGCAGACTTTATTTTAAGAATGTGAAATGTCAGAATAATAGTAGAGAGAATGATTTATTTCAGCTTTTATTTCTTTCGTCACTTTCCCAGTGGGTCAGAAGTTTACATACACTTTGTTAGTATTTGGTAGCATTGCCTTTAAATTGTTTAACTTGGGTCAAACGTTTTGGGTAGCCTTCCACAAGCTTCTCACAGTAAGTTGCTGGAATTTTGTTCTATTCCTCCAGACAGAACTGGTGTAACTAAGTTAGGCTTATAGGCCTCCTTGCTAGCACATGCTTTTTCAGTTCTGCCCAGAAATTTTCTATTGGATTGAGGTCAGGGCTTTGTGATGGCCACTCTAAAACCTTGACTTTGTTGTCCTTGAGCAATTTTGCCACAACTTTGGAGGCATGCTTAGAGTCATTGTCCATTTGGATGACCCATCTGCAACTGAGCTTTAACTTCCTGGCTGATGTCTTGAGATGTTGCTTCAATATATCCACAGAATTTTCCTTCCTCATGATGCCATCTATTTTGTGAAGTGCACTAGTCCCTCCTGCAGCAAAGCACCCCCACAACATGATGCTGCCACCCCCATGCTTCACAGTTGGGATGGTGTTCTTCAGCTTACAAGCCTCACCCTTTTCCCTCCAAACATAACAATGGTCATTATGGCCAAACAGTTCAATTTTTGTTTCATCAGACCAGAAGACATTTCTCCAAAAAGTAAGATCTTTGTCCCCATGTGCACTTGCAAACTGTAGTCTGGCTTTTTTATGGCGGTTTTGGAGCAGTGGCTTCTTCCTTGCTGAGCAGCCTTTCAGGTTATGTCGATATAGGACTCGTTTTACTGTGGATATAGATACTTGTCTACCTGCTTCCTCCAGCATCTTCACAAGGTCCTTTGCTGTTGTTCTGGGATTGATTTGCACTTTTCGTGCCAAAGTATGTTCATCTCTAGGAGACAGAATGCGCCTTCTCCCTGAGAGGTATGATGGCTGTGTGGTCCCATGGTGTTTATACTTGTGTACTATTGTTTGTACAGATGAACGTGGTACCTTCAGGTGTTTGGAAATTGCTCCCAAGGATGAACTAGACTTGACATCATTTTCTGACCTCAATCTGATAGAAAATTTGTGGGCAGAACTGAAAAGCATGTGTGAGCAAGGAGGCCTACAAACCCGACTCAGTTACACCAGTTCCGTCTGGAGGAATGGAACAAGATTCCAGCAACTTACTGTGAGAAGCTTGTGGAAGGCTACCCAAAACATTTGACCCAAGTTAAACAATTTAAAGGCAATGCTACCAAATACTAACAAAGTGTATGTAAATTTCTGACCCACTGGGAAAGTGATGAAAGAAATAAAAGCTGAAATAAATAATTCTTTCTACTATTATTCTGACATTTCACATTCTTAAAATAAAGTAGTGATCCTAACTGACCTAAGACAGGGAATGTTTTCTAGGATTAAATGTCAGGAATTGTGAAAAACTGAGTTTAAATGTATTTGGCTAAGGTGTATGTAAACTTCTGACTTCAACTGTAAATGGAGGACAGTACAGAAATGGGTGATAGAGTGCCTAGAGGAGTAGGTGAAATGTATGTAGGTGGAATGGGGTAAATCAGGAGGAGAGAGAAAGGGACATGTGTAGTTATTAATATCCTTTCTGAGGGAAAAGGGTTCTTGCTATCCATTTTATTCAGGTCTCTTGTTTTATTTACCTCAGTTAAATATACCCTCACTCTTCCTGTGTTTCAGTTTGGCACTTATACCTAAATTCACAAGATGTAATTTCTTCTGTGTGTATTAGGGGTGCATCTTACGAGTTACCCAGGTACTTTAGAAGCAAACTATGATGCCCTGAGCAGGGCCAAGTGGAAGCAGAAGGAAAGTTGCAGTTCTTCCACTAGAGGGCAGGGCTAAAGCATGAATGCCTGAAGTGAAAGAGTCAACTATTCAAACTCCCGGAAAAAAACGTTCAAATTTGATCTAGTTGCCACTAGATGGCAAAATCATATAATGACAGTCTGATGAGTTTGTACAAGCACGTTACATATTAGATGTAGATATAGGAAATATAATTGAGAAAAATAATTGGCACAAAAGTTGGAACAATAGGATTTCAATTGATTTACAAGGTTTCATTGTCTTTTTGAAATCAGCAGATATAAAATTGTTTTTGTTTTAAATACTAGGCCAGAGGGCAGTTCAAAATGTGAATAGGTGTTAAAAATTCTTGGGGAAGCATGTTCAGAATTTTTTAGAACCTACATTTAGCATCAATTTGATCTTTTTTTTGGTCAAGTGTCATCAGTGAAGCCTTTGTTTTCTAGCTTCCATTGAAAAGGTATTTTGGCAAGTACATGGATAGGAAAGACTTGGAGGGGCATGGGCCAAATACAGGCAAATGAATGATATTAGCTTAGATGAGAATCTAGTTTGAGGTAGACCAATTGGGACAAAAAGTTATTTCCAAGCTGTATCACTCTATGACTCTGAAAAACAAATTGGTTATCCTGCAGCATTAATTAAAACACCTTAATTACAGCTTATTGAAAAATATTTAAAGTACTCATTTTCTGCTATAGTGCCACAGAGTATTTGGCAATAAAGGAAATATACAACCTAGTATGGCAACACACACAAAATGCTGGGGGAACTCAGCAGGCCTGGCAGCATCTATGGAAAAGGGTAAACAGCTGACATTTTGGGCCGGGAACCTTCATCAATGCTTTATTAAACAGCAGAACAATATTGGCTATCCTCCAATCCTCTACATCACTTGTCATTAAGGATGATTTAAATATCTCTGCTAGGGCTACAGCAATTTCTGCACTTGCCTCCTACATGGCATGAGAAAACACCTTGTTAGGCCCTGGGGATTCATCCAGCCTAATTTGCCTCAAGACACAAACACCTCCTTCTCTGTAATCTGTATAAGATCCATGACCTCACTGTCACTTTGTGTCACTTCTATAGACTCTGTGTCTGTTTCCTAAGTAAATAGAGATGCGAAAAATCTATTTAAGATCTTCTCCATCTTCTTAACCAGGGCCTCAAAATCTCTTGAAAACCAAGGTTCCCTAAACCTGCCATCTTTACCTTTTATTCTGACAGGCACTTACAAGATTTGTACTCTCAAAATTACACTTTTCAAGGCCTCACATTTACCAACTGCTGTTTTGCCAGGAAACAGTCTGACCCAGTCAACATTTGCCAGATCCTATCTGATACCATCAAAATTGGTCTTTCTCCAATTTAGAATCTCAACTCGCAGACCAGAGCTACCATTTTCCATAATTACTTTGAAACTAATGGCATTATGATCACTAAATGCAAAGTGTTCTCCTACACAAACTTAAGAATACTGAAGACTCGATCTGAGATGTCCTGCCCTGTCTCATTCCCTAATAGCAGATCAAATATCACATATTCTCTCATTGGGACTCCTCTGTACTGATTAAGGAAACTCCTGAACACATTTGACAAACTCTATCCCATTTTGACCTTTTACATTATGGGAGTCCCAGTCAATATGTGGGTAGTTAACATCACCTTTTATAACAACCTTATGTTTCTTGCAACAGTCTGTGATCTCTGTACAAATGTGTTTCTCTAAATCTCCCAGACTATTCAGTGGCCTGCAATATAGCTCCATTGACACGGTCATACCTTTCTTATTCTTCAATTCCACGCATGACACTTCACTAGATGAGTTCTCCAGTCTGTACTGATAGAGCACTGTCATGACATTTTCCCTGACTAGTAATGCCACCCCTCCTCCTTTAATCCCTCCTGCTCTCTCACATCTAAAACAATGGAACCCCGGAATACTGAGCTGCCAGTCCTGCCCCTCTGCAACCAAGTGTCACTAATGGCTACAATATCTTAATTTCAGGTGTTGAGCTATACGCTGAGCTCTTTTACCTTTCCTACAATACTTCTTGCATTGAAATATATACATCTCAGAACATCAGTTGCACCATGCTCAACCTCTTGATTCCTAACTTTGTCTGAAACCTTAACAACACCTGCCTCCACAACCTCTCCACTCTCTGTTCCAACAGTCTGGTTCTCATACTCCTGCAACACTTGTTTAAACCCTCCCCCCCCCATCCTCCCCACTTGTCCCCCCCCCGCCCCCTGTGCAGCACCAACAAACCTTCCTGGTAGGATATTAGACCCCATCCAGTTCAAGTGCAAATTGTCTTTTCCTTACAGGTCCCATCTTCCATGGTAGAGAGTCCAATGATCCAAAACTCTGATACCTTTCCTCCTACATCAACTCCCTAGCCATGTATTAAACTGTATAATCCTGTTTCTAGTCATACTAGCACGTGTCACAGGTAGCAATCCTGAGATCACAATCCTGGAGGTCCTGCCTTTTAACTTAGTGCCTTACTCCCTGAACTCACTTTGCAGAACTTTGTCACTCTTACTACCTACCTGATTGGCACCTATATGGACCATGACCTCTGGCTATTCACCCTCCCACTTAAGAATGCTGAAGACTCGATCCGAGATGTCCCAGATCCTGGCATTCGAGAGACAACATACCATCCAGGAATCTCATTCTCCTGTACAGAACCTCCTTTTTGTTTTCCTAACTAACAAATCCTCTATCACCACAGCTCATCTCTTCTTCCCCTTTCCTTCTGAAACTCAGTGCCACAGACTTGACCCCTGTGACTTTCCTCTACCAGGTAATCCCTACCAAGGGCATCCCAGACTGGTATACCTGTTGTTGAGGAGATTGTCCACAGGGTACTCTGCACTGGTTGTTTAACTGCTTTCCCCTTCATGACTGTCCCCCAGTTTTCTGTGTCCTGCACCTTGTGTGTAACTACACCTCTATATGTCCTATCTATTGTCCGCTCAGCCTCCTGAATGATCCGGTGTTTATCCAGTTCCAGCTCCAGCTCCTTAACACAGCTGGATGCACTTCTTGCAGTTGTAGTCATCAGGGAGACTGGAGGTCCCCCTGCCTTCCCACATCCCGCAAGAGGAGCATTCAACTATCCTGCCTGGCATCCATACTGTTCTAACTGAGCAAATATAATGAAGGAAAAATCAATGAATAAATTGTGGGGATATAATGTACCTATAGCTTTATTCTCTTTCTCTCACTCAAGCCACTCCTCACTGAAGACTTGAAGATCTAAAGTTTCAAAATCCCCACTCTATTACTATCCACTCCAGCAAAGGCAGCTCTAACAATGGCCGCTCTGCTTGTCCCTGCCTTATTTTAATTTGTTCTGGTCAATCAATCCCGATTGCTGATTGGCCACTGAGTGCGCTACGTCTTCTCATACTTCAGATCTCCGATTAGCCGCTGCTCAAAACACTAAACTGTCATGCGTCAACGCCTTATGTACTCAATCGATGAACCTGAGTGAGCTCTGTCTTCTCATGCTTTTGATCTCTGATTGGCCGTTGCTGAAAAACATTTTTATTATTTTATTAAGACTTCTTATGAATTGAAAAAAATCAGAATATTTCACTTATTCACATACACACGTTTTGTCGTTTTCCTTTTCTTGCACATGCTCCTCTTATTTTGACATATGTTATCTAAATCACATGCATTTATCTACTCCTGGAACTCATCTGTTTTTCTTAAACCCTGTCATATAGTCATTTGCAGCCTGTGCCAATTCTCAGAAAAAAAAATGAAATGCTAGCTGATAGTTGAGATGACATTTGGATCCATGGTATATATGAGTTATGGGGTTAAGAGTAGTGATTCAGATATGACAAGTGCACATGTACATATGTGTGGCATGAATCCTTTATAGATGTTATTAACAATATCTTTACAGGTTATTGCTGTTTGGTGAGGGAAGGGATGTTGTATAGAAGCTTCAAAGCATAATAGAATGAAAAGTTTTCTCTATATGGTCTTATGCATGATGTTTAACATGATCTTTAAGACTACTAAACAAAAAATGTTTCTGTTCTTGTTGAGTATTTATGTGCTTGATTTATATCTGCTTTGTGGTTATATCTACTCTTTTCTATAAATACTCACTGAGTCAAAGTGATTCTATTCATCACATGATTAAAAACCTCTTTTTTATATCAGGTTAATAAAATAATTCTAGAAATATTTTCAACTTTAAAATGTTTATGGAAGGGTAAACTTTATTGATCAGATTCTTCTATTTTTATTTCTTTCTTGAAATGCACAACACCTGCATTTGATAAATCATATGTTAAAAACAAATTCTCAATATTTATATGCATCAAGTATTGAAATTACTTCAAGTTTCATGTATTTGTTTGTTAGTGCAAACACATGTGAAATTATTGTCCACTGGTTGTATGCACATATTGGCATTTAGTTCTGTGAATCTAAGACCTTGGTACCCAAAAATCTATTAATCTGAGCCTTTGATGTACTCAATTACTGAGAGTTCATAGGGCTTTCCCTCAAAATTTAGACAGTATATATACTGTTGTGATTTTTTGGACAATTATTGATGAATAATTATGACTAGAATAGTTCTCTGTTTAGAATAGATTTGCAAGCTTGTCTAACAATGTTGAAGTATCTGTTCTTTGTTTTAGCACGCAAGAACTCTCTAGCTGATGTTTCTTTGCATGTGAAACAGGATCATACAATAAAAAAACGGTGCATATCTTTAATTCCTTTGAAAGTCTTAGATGCTCCAGGATTGAAGGATGATTACTGTAAGTATCATTTTCCATTGCTGGATTGTATAATCTGTTTTATTTAACTTGTATTTAAACATACATTCAGATAGAGTGCCTTCCTGAGCTTGCCCCGTTTGCCTGCATTAGGCCCATGTCCCTATAAACCAGTCCTATCCATGAACCTGTTCAACTGTCATTTAGTCATCCTGGCTCAACCACTTCATCTGGCAGCTCGTTCCATATGCCCATCACCCTCTGTGTGAGAAACCTGCCCCTCCGTTTGCCTTTAAATCTTTCCCTTCTTATCTTAAAGCTATGCCCTATACATTTCCATACCCTGTAAAGGCTATGCCTTTCATGATTTTATATACCTCCCTAAACTGAGCTTTCAGCCTCCTTGCTGCTTTATGCCCTCTGGTCTCAGCAATATCCTTGTGTGTTGTATTTCTGCACTCTCTCTACCTTAATCACATTCTTACTATGGCATGATAACCAGAACTTCACCTAGTATTCCAAGAGCAGTCTCACCAACATATTGTACAGCTGTTATATAATGTGTTATATACTCAGTGTTATAATATGATATTACAGACTCAATGCCCCATCCGATGAAGGCAGCATGCCATATGATTTCTTCATCACTCTGTGTTGCTATTTTCAGGGAACTATTTACTCGTAATGCTAGTTTTCTCTTTTTTACAATATTCCTCAGGTCCCTATTATTCACTGTGTATGTTATACCCTGTATCAACTAAATGCATCATTTCATACTTGACTACGTTAAACTCTATCTGCCAGTCCTTTGCTCACTTTCCAAGTTGATCAGGATCCTGTTGTATCTTAGACAACCTTCTTCACTGTACACCATGCTACAAATCTGATGATCACATCATCTATATTCTTACTAAAATCATTGATATACAATATACTGTACGACAAACATCAGGGATTCAGCACCAGTCCCTATCTTCACCAATCTGAAAATTGACCTTCCACTCCACCCTCTATTTGATTTCACCAAACCAATTTTGTATCCTGTTGGCTAGCTCACCTTAGATCCCATGTGATCTTACCTTCCAGACCTTGTCAAAACCTCACTGAGGTCTATATAGGCAACATCTACCATCCTGCTCTCTTAGTCATCTCTTAGTCAATTTTATGGGACATAATTTCCCATGCACAAAGCTATGCTGACTATCCCTAATCACACCTTGCTTTTCCAAATGCCGAATGATCTTGTCTATCTGAATATTAATTTTGATTATTAATCTTTTTGGTTAGTTGGCTCTAGGTTTAAAATTTAACTTTAATTATTTAATTGGTTTTTGATACCAATGTCATTTCTAGTACCAGTATTCAAATTAACTTTTCTTTGGGTCATGCAAGTGTAAGCTGATTAATTTTCTTGCTTCTGATTTCTGTTTAAGCATCGTTGTAGCAGAATATGAGTTCAAACCAGCAAGGAAACACCATTCTACCACATGTTATTGTAAAACTAGTATGGCTCTGGTTTGACAACCCTGAATTTGAGTTAAAAATCAGAATCATTGAAGTAGAAGCCACAGTGTAATAAATGCCAAATTCTGATCACTGATGAGGAAACACCTCGGCAATGAGTGAAATGAGCTGCATTGCTCTACCAAGTTGCTATTATATGTAAGTGTAAGCCTTACAGCAATTCAGAGGATTTAGACACAAATGTTGGACTGAAGGAATAACTGAGAGGAAGTTTTATTTAATACTTTGTGTTTGTACGTGATAATAGAAAGAATTACTTTGGATTTTAATGAACAAATGTTGTTGGATGTCATCTATAGTGTGTTAACTAACGCCACTTCCAATGGATTTCCAATGTAGTTCTCCCAATTTCTTAGAAAAGTCTTAGAGAGGGCCTTATCCACATAGGTTGAATCTGACTCTTACTTATTTTCTCTGGAAATTCTGCTTCTCTTCTGCAGTAGGAATCCCTTGTACAACTTTGGGGGCTATTGGTTGCAGATGCATCAGCTCTAGGCACATTCATGTTAATTCAGGGAATGTCTGTGTCATACTTAAGTACTGTTTGCACTCAAAATGTGTTAATTGCTCACCTTTATTTTGTAAAAAAAAATATGTTTCTCCCAGCATCTGAAATTTTAAAGTTTCTATTCTTGAGTTTAATTCCTTTTATGTCTTACTTTCCTTCTTTACCTAATTGTCAAAGCCCCACCCTGCCACCCCCCAATTCTCAATCCCTATTATTGAGAGTTGTAATTTGTAGTACCTGTCTCCCATTTTCTAGAATTCACTACTAAAGTCCTTCCACTTCCCTATCTAAAGTACATTTCTAAAGTACAATTTTGCAATTTCCCTCAATTTCTCTTCGTTTGGCTCTGTGTTTTTTTTTATCAGACCTCTGTAAAGTATCTCATAGTATTTAGCTATGTAAAACTGCACTACAAAAATGCAGCTTGTTATTGTCACTGTATTTTCTAGATCTTAATTTGGTCGACTGGAATGCTGCAAATATAGTAGCTATTGCCCTTTCCAATGCAGCTTATCTTTGGCACCCAGAGAAGGGAGTCCATAAGGCCTTAAATGTGGAATCTGGATACATTTCATCTCTGGCCTGGATTAAGGATAGAAACAACCTTGCAATTGGAACTACTGCTGCCCAGGTACAGGTAGGTGGATATTGATTATTGTTTTTCACATTTGATTTTATTGATGGGAAAGATTGGAAAGGAGTTTTGTTTATTTTCTTTAAAATTCAAACATGCTTCAAGTGTCAAAAATTATAGATTCTGTGTAGCTTGGGTGGTTGATGGTTGGGTTGATTTGTTCTCCAAACTTGGCAATTTACTTGCAAACAATTGTGGAATCAACAGTGCACTGATGATGTCTCCTTGCATGGTGACAAAACATTTGTAAGTAAGTTGCCAAGATTGGAGAACAACTCAGCCCAATCATTATTGTTTTGTTTGTTCTTGATAAAAGAGAAACTTTGCGTGGTTCTTAAACACTAGCACATTTATTAAGGGCTTCAGCTCCACACTTCAGCGCGCGCTCTCTAGTTCACCAATGTCACTTCCGGTTCCCGGTGAACCACTGCATTGCACACTGGGAACTGAAGTTCTTCATTATGTACACACATAACACAATTATGACTACCAGTTGAAGAAATAAGCCTCAGATGTTAACAATAATGACCGTATACAACATTCTGGATACATGTGCCAGAGTTGCCAGGGTGAGTGAGGAGGGGATCAGGTCTTGTCCTCAGGCCTGGACCGTTATGCCAGTTTCACTTCTGTTGGTTGAGAGACCATCTTACATTAATTACTCCTGTCATAGTGGAATCAATCAAACATTAGTTAGTTACGTTCAGACATTCTTGAGAGCAGGCACTTTAGCTTTCATTCTGGTGTGAAGATCATTAAGTTACATGAACAAAAATGCCATTACAAAGAAGGCAGGCAGTGTTTCTACTTTCTTAGAAGTTTATGAAGATTTGGCATGTCATCAAAAACTTTTACAAATTTTTATAGATGTGTGGTGAAGTTGCATCACAGCCTGGTATGGAAACACCAATGTCCTTGAATAGAAAAGCCTTTAAAAAGTAGTGGATGCAGCTGAATTCATCACAGTTAAAGCCCTCCCCACCACTGAGTACACCTACAAGGAGCGATATTGCAGGAAAGCAGCAACCATCCTCAAGCAACTCCACAATCCTGTCAGTTTGTTTGGATATGGCCCAAGTGTGGATAGAGAGATGCTGAAGTGGGCCGATAGTCCACAGACTTTAATGCGAACAGTATTTTAAGGGAAAAGAAAACAATAAACATTAGGCCAAACAGGGCTGTTAACTAAAACTCCCAAATGGAAAAGTAGATGCCAACACTGCAGCTGAAAGGACTATCTAAATATAAAACAAATACTGCTAGTCCTCAGTATCTGCTGACTCGACAGTCCAGTATTCTCGGGCAAGGCTGAATGCAAGCAGGCAGCGTAGCTTTGCTGTGCTTTGCTCATGTCTTGACAGGTGCTACAATGAAAAGAAAGGAGTTAAATACAACCATAATGAAAGAATAATTATCTGACATGTGCATATTCACAAGCGCAATTTCTGAATCAGCTGTGCAGCCGAGTCTGTGATTGTGACACATCCAGATCATGCTTTCTTCTCACTCCTGCCATTAGGAAGGAGGTGCAAGAGTCTCAGGTTCCACATCACCAGGTTCAGGAACAGTTATTACCCCTCAACCATCAGGCTTTTGAACAGGAGGGGATAACTTCACTCACTCCATGGACTCACTTTCAAGTACTCTACAACTCATATTTACACAATGTTGTCTTTTGCATGTTGGTTATTTGTCCATCTTTGTTGTGTACAGTTTTTCATTGATTCTCTTGTGTTTCTTCATATTTACCGTGAATGCCCTATTGAAAATGAATCTTCAGGTAGTATATGGTGACATATATCTACTTAGATAATAAATTTACTTTGAACTTTGAACACTCCTGAAGTTTATTCACAAAAATTTGAAGTGACACTGTTGGATATAGTCTTTTGGATGAAAAGATACACTGATGTGACAAGTTTTTTATTCTGTGAATGCGAACAAATCCACACCACTATCCTGAAGAGCAGTGGAGTTATCCTTGAGTCACAGCCAATAGTTATCTATGTTAACATCACTAAGATACTGATATCTGGACATAATTACTGCCCCTTGTTTTTGTGAAATTTTGGCAGCCACTAAATGGCTGCTGCATTTGAGAGGTGTAGGAATGTTTTTTATACTGTATATGCATAGAAAACAATACAGGTAAAAGCCAACAGCTATAGAAGATGCAGAAAGAAAATTTTTATTTCAAAATTAATACTTCAAAGCATTATAGAAAGGATAAAATAATTTTGTAAGTTTCTTAAAATAATTTTATTTACAATCCAAGCTGTGGGATGTTGAGACGAAGAAGAAATTGCGGAATATGCAAAGTCATTGCTCAATGGTTGGAGCTCTTAGTTGGAATGACCACATTCTTACCAGGTACATCTGTAGTAAGCAGGTTGAATATTTACATTATATAATCATTTTAATACTCATTAAGTTTTTACTCATTGTATATGATTAAGACATATGATTGCTTGAACGCTATTGGTAAGTAAAATAGCTTAGACCAAAGTATCTGCTGGGTCAAATAGCCAGTAACCTGAGTAATGGTAGGTAAATTGTCTACAATTTATGTTCTTATTACATAATACACATTTCGAACTATTTACCATCTTCTGCAGCTCCTCCACTGCCTTTGTGTTGACTGAGCATGTCTAATGTTACCCAATAGATAAGCCTTTTGCTATTGGAAGATGCGCTACTTTCATTTAGTTCCCATAAAAAATTTCTTTCCGAAAGTTATATTACTAGTCTTGTATTCTCCATATGTTTTCCATCACTAATATTCAGTATATTATCTGCTCTATTTTACATGGCTGTATTCTTATCTAAAATCCATGGTGAGTAACTTAACTCAGTGGTACAAGACACACTAATGATCCAAGGGGAACAAATGGCAGACTCCAAGCTGTTCAGATTTATTCATCTAGCACTAAGCACAGAACTATGGAATGAGCGGAAGGTCCGATGTGGACACATCAGCACCACATCCAGGGTCAGTTCTGGATTATGCTAGACTGAGAGATAAATTACATTTCATGAAGTAATTTATTTTTCCCCTTTATTTTATTTACTACTTCTCCTTTTAGTTAACTTACATAAGTTGAATGTTTTAAAATTAGTTTTTGTTTAATAAGTTTTATCTTATCTTATCTTTTTCAACTGTTTCTGAATGTCAAAAGGCCCTTTAGGTGACCCAGCAGTGACTAGGCCTCAGGGCCTACTGCTTGAGGTCTGGTCATTACTTGTAGAATGGATGTGGCATTTACTACCTCCAGGATAATGGGAGCATGCAATTCTCATAGGATTGTGCAACTGCAGGACTAATACAGGCTGGATTAAGGGGTTGGGTGATGATCAATTGCATTCTCAAGTCATGGGCTACTTCAAGTACTGTTTAGACTGTTAGGCATTCCACAGTTATTTGAATATTTGGCCTGCCCAGTGGTTTTCTTCCAGGTCTTTGGCATTCCACCCCAAATCGACTGGAGCAGAATGCACGGGGCCACATCTTATTGTTCATTGGATCTTGCTTGTTGGCCTTGTTGACTTCCGTCTACTTATCTACAACTATGATATCTTATTTTCATCTAACTTTCCTGTCATTCAGCCTTATTTGGGTATCTGTTGAGCATCCTCTCTCCATTTCCTCTTTTATAACTTCAGTGCCTAAGTGTGCTTCCTAATTTTCCTACTATGCCACTTCTCTAACCCTTACCATACCACAGTTATTTGGCTCAGTAGTGCTATTTAATGTTAGTATTTCTCAACTAATTCCAGGAAATTAGTAATAAAGTTATAGCCTCTTCCATATTTTGTAGGTAAGGATTTCACAGAAACTTCTATTTGCTTGATTACAGCGTTATTACATAACACCATCAGTTAGCATTGATATGTTGGCAAGTACTTTAAGGAATTACTTTTAAATTTAATTCCCTAAATTAACATGTGACTCCATAGGGGTAATTTTAGTCAAACCTTCTCCATTGACTTCTGGCAAGAGAGTGACGCTAATGTGTTCCAATGAAGGGCCAATTAAAAATCATACTCTATCTATTAACCATTTAAACTATATTACCAAAGCCAGAGAAGGTTATTATCAGCTATATTAATGATTCTGGGGTAGAATGTAGAGCATTAGCATTGGCATTAATTAATTAGGTTGAATTGCCTTTAGATGTGCTGTAATTGCCATGTATTTTGACATAATATGTTCAGCTACTGATCAAATTCATAGTTATATCAAATAGAACAAAAATAGTGATTTTAAACCTGAAGATTAAGATGTGTTGCCAAATGTAATTCTAAAAATTGCCATCAGAACTAAAGGATGTAGAGTGACCTATTATGAACAAAATTAATTTATACCATTTACATTATGTTCTTTATTTGGAACATGGAAGAACTTTTTGGGATATTATTAATGGAACTTCATATATTAAATAGCTACTGTGTTTTGCTGAAGTGGGTATGAATATTTTGGTGTTTCTTTCTTACATATATTTTTATCTGTTGTAGTGGTTCTCGGTTTGGATCCATTCATCATCATGATGTAAGAATTGCACGACACCATGTTGGCACTCTCTGTGGTCATGATTCACAAGTATGTAGCCTTAAATGGTCACTGGATGGTGCATTCCTTGCTAGTGGTGGAAATGATGGTCTGCTGAATATCTGGCACAATGATCCCGGAGCCAACACCAGTAGTAAACCAGATCTGACCATTAATAACCTAGAGTCAGCTGTAAAGGTGAATCCTGATGACTTAAGTGTAGTATTGTAACATATGTTTCCTTTCTATTGCTAACAGATTGGTTCAAAATATTGATTAACATTGTAGTGTCATAGACATATCATCATACAACACATCTTGCTAACCATCCCATTTGCCAACAATGGGTCTGTAGCCTTCCATACTCAGTAATTCGAAAAGTTCAAAGTATGTATGCTCTATAAATCTTGTGATTTGTCTCCTTACAGGCAGCCACAAAAACAAAGAAACCCAATAGAATTCATTAGAAAAAGACCATCAAATACCCAATGTGCAGAAAAAAACAAACCTTGCAAACAGTAAAAGTAAGCAAATAACATTCAGAACCAAAGTTCACAAAAGTGAGTCCACAGCTATGAAGCCAGTCATCACTGTAGCCGATCTAGGAGCCTGTTCTGGCCCAGGCCCTGCCATGCGGCAACAGTCCTGCACCTTTGAGAGTTCAGTTCATACATGCAAAAATACCAGGTCATATAGGCAGTTCAAAAGCTCAACTCCAAAAGTGAAGTTATAGACTATGGATTGCAGTGATCATATCCAAGAAAATGTGTGATTAATTTGCTGCTGTGCTTCACCGGCATCATCTTAAACCAGTCACACATTTCAGCTGTGTGTTTGGATGATTCTAATGATGAGAGAATACTTGCCTTCAATACCCCTTTAGACAGATTCCATCCATTGGGTGCAAAAAAGATCTTTAACAGATTCTCTTTGAACCTCTTTTCCCTTGTCTTCTGGTTTTTTAGGCACTTCTGTTTTGAGGAAAAGTTCCCTTCAGGAATACACCTAAAGATTCCTTCTCAGTTTTCTGTGTTCCTTGAAAAACACTGTCTTTGCAGTCTATGCAGTATCCAAGGAGTTTATCCCGAGCAAGATCCTGGTGAATCTCCTCTGTACTTTCTCCAGTTCAATGATATCCTTTCTGTACTGTATTGACTAGAAGTGCACTTAGTGTTCTAGCTGTGGCCTTACCAATGTCTTATAAATTTGTGCGGTAACCTCTAATTATTATATTCTATGTCTGGTAAGACATTATCTACCTACGGTACCCGCTTCAGGGTTCCCAAGATTTGTACAGGAGTGTTCCTCTGTTCCTCAACATCAGCCATTCATAGCTCTCATTTGTCCTCACAAAGTGCATCAACTGCACTTTCAGGATTAACTTTCATCAGCCATTGTTCTGCTCAACTCATCTCCTACACTTATATCCATATCATAATTATTTAACAAACAACAGTGGTCCCAGCACCAGATTCCAATGGTATACCACTTGTCATAGTCTTCAAATCACAAAAATAATCTGCTGCCATCACTTTCTGCTTACTATTATCAAACTTTATACTTAGCTTCAAGGAGACAGTTGTGGTTGAGAAAATGAGTCAAATTGCACTTCACTTAGCTGTGGTTCAGTAAACGTTGCTGATTCGCATTAGTCTGCTTATCAATGTGTTCCAGACTTCAAATGACTATATAGAACAGAATAAGTCAGACACACCAAACGCTGGAGCAACTTAGCAGGCCAGGCAGCATCTACGGAAATGAGTGAACAGTTGACATTTTGGCCCGAGATTATGTCTGTTTACTATTTTCCATAGATGCTGCCTGGCCTGCTGAGTTCCTCCAATATTTTGTGTGTGTTGCTTGGATTTCCAGCATCTGCAGATTTTCTTGTCTAGAGTAAGCCAGAGCTCACTTTGCCATGGGCTCAGCATCATAAGATTTTTGATTGGAGAAAGGCTAATTTTGAGGAGATGTGAAAGGATTTGGAAGGAGTGGATTGGGACAAGTTGTTTTATGGGAAGGATGTAATAGAGAAATGGAGGTCATTTAAAGGTGAAATTTTGAGGGTACGGAATCTTTATGTTCCTGTTAGGTTGAAAGGAAAGGTTAAAAGTTTGAGAGAGCCATGGTTTTCAAGGGATATTGGACACTTGGTTTGGAAAAAGAGAGAGATCTACAATAAATATAGGCAGCTTGGAGTAAATGAGGTGCTGGAGGAATATAAAGAACATAAAAAGAATCTTAAGAAAGAAATTAGAAAAGCTAAAAGAAGATATGAGGTTGCTTTGGCAAGTAAGGTGAAAATAAATCCAAAGGGTTTCTACAGTTATATTAATAGCAAAAGGATAGTGAGGGATAAAATTGGTCCCTTAGAGAATCAGAGTGGACAGCTATGTGCGGAGCAAAAAGAGATGGGGGGGAGACTTTGAACAATTTCTTTTCTTCGGTATTCACTAAGGAGAAGGATATTGAATTGTGTAAGGTAAGGGAAACAAGTAGGGTAGTTATGGAAACTATGATGATTAAAGAAGAGGAAGTACTGGTGCTTTTAAGGAATATAAAAGTGGACAAGTCTCCAGGTCCTGACAGAATATTCCCTAGGACCTTGAAGGAAGTTAGTGTAGAAATAGCAGGGGCTCTGACAGAAATATTTCAAATGTCATTAGAAATGGGGATGTTGCTGGAGGATTGGCGCATTGTTCATGTGGTTCCATTGTTTTAAAAGGGTTCTATGAGTTGTCAGCTTGTAAGTTTGACGTCAGTGGTGGGTAAATTAATGGAAAGTTTTCTTAGAGTTGGTATATATAATTATCTGGATAGACAGGGTCTGATTAGGAACAGTCAACATGGATTTGTGCGTGGAAGGTCATGTTTGACAAATCTTATTGAATTTTTTGAAGAGGTTACCAGGAAAGTTGACGAGGATAAAGCGGTGGATGTTGTCTATATGGACTTCAGTAAGGCTTTTGATAAGGTTCCACACGGAAGGTTAGTTAGGAAGGTTCAATCATTAGATATTAATATTGAAGTAGTAAAATGGATTCAGCAGTGGCTGGATGGGAGACGCCAGAGAGTAGTGGTGGATAACTGTTCATCAGATTGGAGGCCGGTGTCTAGTGGTGTGCCTCAGGGATCTGTACTGGGTCCAATGTTGTTTGTCATATATATTAATGATCTGGATGATGGGGTGGTAAATTGGATTAGTAAGTGTGCAGATGATACTAAAATAGGTGGAGTTGTGGATAATGAAGTAGGTTTTCGAAGCTTGCAGAGAGATTTAGGCCAGTTAGAAGAGTGGGCTGAAAGATGGCAGATGGAGTTTAATGCTGATAAGTGTGAGGTGCTACAGTTTGGTAGGACTAATCAAAATAGGACATACATGGTAAATGGTAGGGCATTGAAGAATGCAGTAGAACAGAGGGATCTAGGAATAATGGTGCATAGTTCCCTGAAGGTGGAATCTCATGTGGATAGGTTGGTAAAGAAAGCTTTTGGTATGGTGGCCTTTATAAATCAGAGCATTGAGTACAGGAGTTGGGATGTAATGGTGAAATTGTACAAGGCATTGGTAAGGCCAAACTTGGAGTATTGTGTACAGTTCTGGTCACCGAATTATAGGAAAGATGTCAACAAAATAGAGAGAGTACAGAGAAAATTTACTAGACTGTTACCTGGGTTTCATCTCCTAAGTTACAGAGAAAGGTTGAACAAGTTGGGTCTTTATTCTTTGGAATGTAGAAGGTTGAGGGGGGACTTGATAGAGGTATTTAAAGTTATGAGGGGGATAGATAGAGTTGACGTGGATAGGCTTTTTCCATTGAGAGTGGAGGAGATTCAAACAAGAGGACATGAGTTGAAAGTTAAAGGGCAAAAGTTTAGGGGTAACATGAGGGGGGAACTTCTTTACTCAGAGTGGAAGCTGTGTGGAACGAGCTTCCAGCAGAAGTGGTTGAGGCAGGTTCGATGTTGTCATTTAAAGTTAAATTGGATAGATATATGGACAGGAAAGGAATGGAGGGTTATGGGCTGAATGCAGGTCAGTGGGACTAGGTGAGAGTAAGAGTTCGGCATGGACTAGAAGGGCCGAGATGGCCTGTTTCCATGCTGTAATTGTTATATGGTTATACTTTATACTTTATTGTCACCAAACAATTGATACTAGAACATATAATCATCACAGCGATATTTGATTCTGCACTTATTTATGGTTATATATGGTTAACTTGAGGGGCCATTTGGCTTTATGTCAGCCTTTAATGTTAAAGTAACATTTTTGTACTTTAATTAATGTTTATTTAATTATTAATTAACACAGTATTTTGCAAAAGTCTCTCTCTCTCTCTCTCACACACACACACACACACACACACACACACACACACACACACACACACCACACGAGTAATGGGTGGTGCTGGTGCAGACACACCCTGTCCTGAGACACCAGGCATTTAATTCCAAACAAATGATTTATTGATCATTATAGAATGTCTCTTGGACGCTTCCCGCTCCCTCCCCTCTCCCTTCCCTTTCCCACTCTCAATCCACAATGGAGACCTGTATCAGGATCAGGTTTATCACCACTCACATATTTCGTGAAATTTGTTTTTTTAGGCAGCAGTACAGTGCAGTACATAAAATTATTGTAGTACTGTACAAAAGTTTTAGGCACCCTAGCTATATACTGTATATGTGCCTTAGACTTCTGCACAAAACTGTAACATTCCTATTTATGCCTTGTTAGTGGGGAATCAGAAGATGAATAACTTCCTGTGGGTGACTCACCTCCTTGGTTGAGGATGTATACAAGATAACTATCATCTGTCTTCCTAGAATTACAGTAGTTAGTGAGCTGGTTCTCTTAAGTTCCTGGTTAACAGTGGTACCAAGCATGTTGAAATCTAGTTTGCAGTGATGTAGATGAATCTCAAAGGCAGGTTGTTAGACTTGCAGCTTATTAGTCTATATTTAAAAGCTGTCTATTTTTAAATGTTTGCTAAGTAACAAAGCAGAATGCAATAGACACAGTCAAACAATTCTACAACAATCAAATAAAATTCTTTCAATCAAATTATTCTCTAGTACTGATGTATTCAGTTGTGAATGGTCAATTGTTCCTGCCCTACTCTTTACAGAACCCAAGATTGCCTATTCTATCCATTCAGACAGAACATTATAAAAAGTTTCATTGACTGTTGAATGTCACGGTGAACATATTGCGAAATAACATGGTTCAAATTAACTATTGACATTAAGGACACAATTTGAATAATTTAAATCCATGTTTGCACTTTCTACTATAACAGAATGAAACAATAGAGGTGGCAAGAAAATGAATCTAAAATTTAACAATAATTGAATATACTTTTCAACAGGCCGTGAACTGGTGCCCATGGCAATCTCAAATTCTTGCTGTTGGGGGAGGAATGAAAGATGGACATTTGCGTATTTGGGACACAAAAAGTGGGACCTGCATTCAAGATATAGATACAAGATCACAAGTAAGAAAAGATTGAAGTTTATAACATGAAGTTGGCATTACTGCATTTAACTTTGCAGTTAGGTTTTGTTGTTAGGAGAATTTTATATATTGATTTTGCTCCAGTGGTGAAATAGCTTGAATACATTGTGGCATTTACAATAATTTATGGACAAAGTAGAAGCCATGGTTTTTTTGTGCTTTTCTCGAGTGGCATCCATGCTTTCTGAAGTATGTTATGATCTGAAAAATTTTGGCTTCTGTTAGGTCACAACCATGATATTCTCATGCCTGGTGTTTTTTAATAGAAGGACGAGACATGCAGTGATGTAGCGTGTTCCTCAAGTGTGCAAAATGCACCTTTAATTTTTTTCTTTAATTTCTATGCATATCAATAATATTACCCCATTTAACACAGAATTTATTGCAAGTGTTCTCCCAGGTAATATGGAGCACTCTTTTATAAGGGGTGCCATGGTAGTGTAGAGGTTAGGGTGACACTGTTACAGCTTGGGGCATCGGAGTTTGGAGTTCAATTCCAGTGCCATCTGTAAGGAGTTTGTACGTTCCTCCTGTGAATGTGTGGGTTTCCTCTGAGTGCTCTGGTTTTCTCCCACAGTCTGGAGAAACACCAGTTAGTAGGTTAATTGGTCATGGTAAATTGTCCTGTGATTGGGCTAGGATTAAATTGGTGGATTGTAGGCTGGAGTATCTTGGTGGGCCTGAAGGGCTTAATCCGTGCTGTATCTCTACACAAATTAAAGAAATAAATACTCATAGACTACTTCTGGACACCAGTTTCGTTGCATTGAAGTAAGAGCAACTGCCCAATGAACTCCCTGTTTGTTTTCACATTCCACAGGAAAATGTGTAGGTCTGGTTCTGAGTTTGAGAACCATTGAAATATTTTGACAGGTGATAAAGCTCAAGGTTCTGCTCAGCTGCTGTCAAAGGCTTCCAGAGGTCTTTTGGGGGCAGGGCTTGTTCAGACTTGATTATGTGACCTGATTATGGAAGCACTGTTGCTAACAAGCACTTCACTGCTTGGATTGTTTAAGCCAATGGAATCGCTTTTCCAGGTCAGAAGAATCAAGGAGGTGGGCAGCGAGTTTGAGCAATGGAGCCCAACCCGGGATGAATAAAGCTTTCTTTTCAACAGATTTGAATCTCAATTTGTGTAATGCCTGTCCACCAGCAGAAACTATGCAGTGTTTTCAAATGAATTCTACATTAGTGATACAAGCAGAATGCGTGAAAATTATTCCTCCCATCTCTATGCCATACACCACCTGCTTGGAAGTGTGATCCCATGATAAAGTTACTTTTATGCTATAAAATCTCATGACAAAAGGTTGAAATGATCAATTTCTCATATGAAATAAATGACATATTGTGGTAATAAAAGTCATTTGTTTTCCTTTCCAGATTTGTTCATTGCTCTGGTTACCAAAGTACAAAGAGCTAGTAACTGGCCATGGTTTTCCCAAACATCAGGTCTCAGTCTGGAACTACCCATCCCTTACAAAATCAGCTGATCTCAAAGGTATGATATAGGCACCTTATGGATTGAGTGAAAATGTAAATATACCAAGAATTGTTCTAAGGGTTGTGAGTGGTGGGACTAGATTTATCATATTTTGCTTCTCTAGGAGTACATTTCAAAATGCCATAAGTGATTCATTGAAATGTAATATGATTACTAAATGAAATATTGAAGTTGGATTCTTCTTTGCTGTCAGTTGATTAAAAGTTCTTAAAATGTAATAAATAATTTTTATTTTACCATAAATATACGTATGTGCCTTAATGATCTGAAATACTTCGTGCTGAAAACACATGGGTTTTCCCAAGCTTCACTGTGGTAATCTGGGCCCTACCTCTAGTGGGAATTAACAGAAATCCAAGGACATGGTTCAGAGCCCACACTTCTATATATTGCAAGTGAAACCTCTATCCGTTCTACCTTGCCAAGAACCTTGCATACTGACCTCTACCTTGCCGAGGCACAGCGTCAACTTGCGGATACCTCCTCTTATTTACCCCTTTATCATGACCCCATTAAGGAGCACCAGGCCATTGTCTCCCACACCATCACCAACTTTATCCATTCAGGGGATCTCCCATCCACCGCTACCAACCTTATAGTTCCCACACCCTGCACTTCCCGTTTCTACCTCCTGTCCAAGATCCACAAACCTGCCTGTCCAGGTAGACCCATTGTCTCAGCTTGTTCCTGCCCCATCGAACTCATTTCTGCATATCTCAACACTGTTTTATCCCTCCTTGTTCAATCCCTTCCTACCTATGTTCATGACACCTCTCACACTCTGAAATTTTTCGATGATTTTAAGTTCCCTGGCCCCCACCGCTTTATTTTCACCATGGATGCTCAGTCCCTATATACTTCCATCCCCCAGCAGGAAGGTCTCAAAGTTCTCTGCTTCTTTTTGGATTCCAGACCTAACCAGTTCCCCTCTACCACCACTCTGCTCCGTCTAGTGGAATTAGTCCTTACTCTTAATAATTTCTCCTTTGCCTCCTCCCACTTCCTCCAAACTAAAGGTGTAGCCATGGGCACCCATATGGGTCCCAGCTATGCCTGTCTTTTTGTTGGCTTTGTGGAACAATCCATGATCAAAGTCTAGACTGGTATCTGTCCCCCACTTTTCCTTCACTACATCGACGACTGCATTGACGCTGCTTCCTGCATGCATGCTGAGCTCGTTGACTTTATTAACTTTGCCTCCAACTTTCACCCTGCCCTCAAGTTTACCTGGTCCATTTCCAACACCTCCCTCCCCTTTCTAGATCTTTCTGTCTCTATCTTTGGAGACAGCTTATCTATTGATGTCTACTATAAGCCTACGGACTCTCAAAGCTACCTGGACTATTCCTCTTCTCACCCTGTCTCTTGCAAAAATGCCATCCCCTTCTCACAATTCCTCCGTTTCTGCCGCATCTGCTCTCAGGATGAGGCTTTTCATTCCAGGACGAAGGAGGTGTCCTCCTCTTTTAAAGAAAGGGGCTTCCCTTCCTCCACCATCAACTCTGTTCTCAAATGCATCTTCTCCATTTCACGCACATCTGCTCTCACCCCGTCCTCCCACCACCTCACTAGGAATAGGGTTCCCCTTGTTCTCACCTACCACCCTACCAGCCGGGTCCAACATATAATTCTCCGTAACTTCCACCACCTCCAACAGGATCCCACCACTAAGCACATCTTTCCCTCCTCCCCCCTGCTTTCTGCAGGGATCGCTCCCTACGCCACTCCCTTGTCCATTCGTCCCCCCATCCCTTCCGACCGATCTCCCTCCCGGCACTTATCCTTGTAAGCTGAACAAGCGCTACACATGCCCTTACACTTCCTCCCTCATGAGCATTCAGGGCCCCAGGCAGTCCTTCTAGGTGAGGCGACACTTCACCTGTGAGTCGGCTGGGGTGATATACTGCGTCCGGTGCTCCCGATGCGGCCTTCTATATATTGACGAGACCTGACGCAGGCTGGGAGACCGTTTCGCTGAACACCTATGCTCTGTTTGCCAGAGAAAGCAGGATCTCCCAGTGGCCACACATTTTAATTCCACGTCCCATTCCCATTCTGCTGTGTCTATCCATGGCCTCCTCTATTGTAAAGATGAAGCCACACTCAGGTTGGAGGAACAACACCTTATTGTCCATCTGGGTAGCCTCCAACCTGATGGCATGAACATTGACTTCTCTAACTTTTGTTAATGCCCCACCTCCCCTTCGTTCCCCATCCGTTATTTATCTATCTATCTATCTATCTATTTATTTATTTATTTATTATAGATATATATATATAATTAATTTTTTTTCCTCTCTCTTTTTCTCCCTCCGTCCCTCTCACTATACTCCTTGCCCATCCTCTGGGATTCCCCCCTCCCCCTTTCTTTCTCCCTAGGCCTCATGTCCCATGATCCTCTTGTATCCCTTTTGCCAATCAACTGTCCAGCTCTTAGCTTCATCCCTCCCCCTCCTGTCTTCTCCTATCATTTCAGATCCCCCCTCCCTCTCCCACTTTCAAATCTCTTACTATCTCTTCTTTCAGTTAGTCCTGACGAAGGGTCTCGGCCTGAAACGTCGACTGTACCTCTTCCTATAGATGCTGCCTGGCCTGCTGAGTTCACCAGCAATTTTTGTGTGTGTTGCTTGAAATTCCAGCATCTGCAAATTTTCTTGTGTTTGTGCTCTACCCGTTCTATATTTTTTCATTATACTGTTGTCTAGAATACTTACTTTAGTGCTTACAACATTTACCTTGTACCACTGGCCGTTGAGATGCAGTACCTGCCATAGAGATTTAATAGAACATGTGTCAATGTTGCATGATTATTAATTAATATTTCTAAACACTTTATCGATGTTATTTACTTTGAAAACTACCTGAAAGTTGGCCTTTGGACTTCATAAAAGAGGATAGGAAGATTTCAGTTATCTAAAAGTCATAGAATTTTAGATCAGTACAGCATGGATATAGTCTCATTGTCCCAATGTGTCTATGTGAACCAGTTTGTTCACTTAGCTGGTCCCACTTTTTCCCGTATCCCTCCAGGCCCCTCGCATGCATGTACCTATCAAAAATGCTTCTTAATGATACTATTGTACCACCTCAAACACTTCGTCTGGCAGCTCATTCCATATACTCACCATCCTTTGTTAAAAAAAGTTACCCCCTCAGCTCTCAGTTGCAGTCCTTGTTCACCTATTGAACCAGACAGCCTCAACTGGTTGCTCCTAGCCTTCAGTTACCTTGTCATGTAAGTATGTGTTCTATCTTGTTTTGAGGCTCATTATTTTGCAGTTTATTATTAAAGTGATTGCTCACTGCTAAATTGTTTTTGCTGCTCTGTGTTTGGATCATACCTCCTCTCCATTTCCTGACTCCAAAGTATATGACTCCTAGTTGTGCACCCCTCTTCCCTGGGGAAAAGACTATTATTGTCCCTCTTATCCACAATGGAAAAAAAACTATTATCTTCCATTTTGCCTATGCGTCTCACAATATTGTGTGGCGTGTGACCAAGTGGTTAGGGCGTTGGACTAGCGATCTGAAGGTTGTGGGTACGAGCCTTGGCCGGGGTAGCGTGTGTGTCCTTGAGCAAGGCACTTAACCACACAATGCTCCAGTCTACCCAGCTGAGAATGGGTGCCGGCAAAATTGCTGGGGGTTAACCTCGCGATAGACTGGCGTTCTATCTGGGGGGAAGTCTCGTACTGTCAGTAGCTTCACGCCACGGAAACCGGCATAAGCACCGGCCTGATGGGCCACAAGGTTCGTGATAGGCTTTAATCTCACAATATTAATCACATTTTTAAGTGTGCCTCTCATTCTCTTATGTTCTAAGGAATAAAGTCCTGGCCTGACCACCCTCTCCCTATAAACTCATGCCCACTAGTCCTGGCAATATCATTGCAAATCTTTTCTGCACCCTTTGTAATTTAAACATGTCTTTCCTGTAACAGGGTCCCAAAATTGTACATAGTACCATACATGTGCCCTTACCAACAATTTAAGCAACTGCAACGTAATGTCCCAACTCCTATGCACAATGCCCTGATGCATGCTACATGCATTTTTCAACACCCTGTCTGCCTGTGACACCACTTACAAAGAACCATGCATTTGTCCTCCTAGATTCTCTTGTTCCATACACCCCCTAGTACACTACCATTCATAGTATAAATCATATGTTGGTTTGACTTTCCAAAATGCATCACCTTATACTTAACTGGATTGTAATCCATTTGCTACTCCTTGATTCACTTCCTTAACTGATCAAGATTCCCCTGTTATCCATGATAACCTTCACTATCAACAACACTTAATTTAGTGTCATCTACAAATTTGCTGATTGACTCTTTTGCATTCACATCCAAATCATTTATATGAATAATGAATATCAGGGGTCCTAACACTGGCCCCTGTGGCACAACACTAATCACCATTTTCCATTCCAAGAACAGCCTTCAACCACCACCCTGTGCTTCCTTCCTCTGACAATTTTGAATCTGCTGAACTAGCTCTCTCTGGATTCCATAGGGCCTAATCTTCCAGGCTGCCACATGGGGCCTTGTCTATGCCCTTGCTGAAGTTCAAATAGATAAGATCCATTGCCCTATCCTCAAAGAGCTTTTTGTTTATCTCTTCAAAGAACTCTGAAAGGTTTATCGAACACAGCTTCTCATGCACAAACCCATGTTGACTGCTCCTAATCAGACTCCATCTACTCAAGTGCTAAAAGATCTTCTCCCTCAGAATGCCATCCAGTAAGAACCCCACCAATGATGTCAGGCTGATCAATCTGTAGTTCCCTGGCTTGTCCTTGCTGCCCTTCTTAAACAATGGAATAGCGTTAGCCAGCTTCCATGAAAGGTGGAGCTTGTGATTCATGGTGAATCATGAGGTAGCTGAAGTGAATGACAGGTGTCGACAAAGGAACATCGCCGTAAGAAGTATTTTTAAAGAAATGAGTGAAATTTTGACAAATATTTTTGCAAGATTTATAGATAAAAAAAATTAGCAATCTATACAAGGTTTTTTTGTATGTTGATTACTTCCCTAGTTTATACCTATTTGAGATGCATAATTTATTCACTTAAGGTTAGAACTCCATATTTCTTTTTTTTGTGTTGATATTTCATGGAAAATGAGGGCAGTGTCTTTTGATATGCATGCCTTTGTGTATGGATTAAGCTCATCATCTGGTTTGTTGCTGCAGAATAGTATCAAAGAAGTTGCAACATTTCCATATTTTCAGTAAAATTGAAAATGCTGAAATTATTCAGCCGGTTGGAAAGTATCTATAGAAAGAAGCTAAAATCTTAATTATGTTTATCTATCCATTTGTGCTATCTAATCACTTGAGTATTTTCATTATTTTCTGTTTTATTTTAGGTTTCCTTGTAGCTACAGTTTTTTTTTGCTAATAGATCAGGAGTTCCCAACTTGGGGTCCACTGCCCCCTTGGTTAGCGGTAGGGGTTCATGGAATAGAAAAGGTTGGGAACCCCTGATTTAGATTGTCATCGGAAGTAGAATATTTTGGGATGAGATATTAAAGTGAGAACAGTTTCGAGATCAAGTGTTGATCACAAATTTCATGCCATCAGTTGAAACCAATAGTTTCTAAAAATCTCAGTTCTGCAGATGCTGGAAATCTTCAGTAACATATACAAAATGCTGGAGGAACTCAGCAGGTCAGGCAACACCTATGGAGGGGAATAAACAGTCAACATTTCAGTTCGAGACCCTTCATCAGGACTGAAATGGAAGGAGACAGAAGCCAGAATATAAGTTTGGGGGGAGGGGCGGAGAGGAAGGATTACAAGCTGGCTGGTCATAGATGAGACAAGGTAAGGGGAAGGTGGGTAGATGAGGGAGGTGAATGAAGTAAGGGGGTGGTAGGGCATAAGTGGAAGTGGTAAAGGGCTGAAGAAGAAGGAATCTAATAGCAAAGGACAGTGGGCCATGGAAGAAATGGAATGAAGAGGGGAACTAGAGGGACGTGATGGGCAGCAGAGGAGATGAAAAAGGGTGAAAGTATGGAAAAAGAGAGCTGGAAGAGGGGGAGAAATTACCTGAAGTTGGAGAAATTAATGTTATCAGGTTGGAGGTTACACAGGCGGAATATGAGGTGTCGCTTCTCCAGCCTGAGTTTGACCTCATCATGGCAGTAGAGGCCAGGGACAGCCAGATCAAAATGGGATTGTGAAGTCAAATTGAAATGGGTAGCACTCAGAGATCCTGCCTTTTGTGGCAGACAGAACAAAGGTGCTTGACAAAGCTGCCCTCGTGTATTGGGTCTCACTGATGTAGTGGAAGCCATAGAGGGAGCACCAGATGTAATAGATGACCCCGACAGACTCACAGGTGAAGTGTTGCCTCACCTGGTAGGACTGTTTAGAGCCATGAATGGTGGTGAAGGGGTGGTGGAGGGACAGGTGTAGTACTTGTCACACTTGTAGGGATAATTGCCAGGAGGGGGATAAGTGGGCTTCTCAGTCTTGTGATTGGTGTTAACTTGTTTGATGTGGAGTTAATAACCATTTTGGAACTTGTTTTTGTTTTCTTCACCAACAAATCTTAATTTGTTAATCAGTGAACTTGTCCAACATAATGGACTTCAACAATTTCTCTTCCTCTTTTGCATAATCTGGAGGATAGGTTTACAGGTGATCCAAAGAAAGGCACGGGAGGTGATCCTTGTAGAGAGAATCAAAATAAATTTTAATGTCCCAGAAGCATTGTCCCTTGCATAACCATATTTCCCAGAACGAGGTCGTGTCAGCCGAAAATGCAATACGTATCAGAATTTCCTTTATATGGATTGAATATATGACCCTTTGTTGATGTGAATACTCAGAACACAAGAACTCAGTGCAGACTGATAGACTGGTTGGCACAAAGGATGCACGGAACCTGTGTGAAAATCAAACAGAAAACTCATTAAGGCAATCAAAAATATAAAAATAAAGGTGATTTGTTCAATGTGTGACTGAATTACTGAGAAATGCTCCAAACACAAGATCATTATGGAATAAGTATGGAAGAGAATTCCTTAGCTAACAAAAATAATGATTGGCTATTCCCTGTTTTTTCTGTTGGGCTATATTTTGCCTTTACACCCCTTGTCTAATGTCTTGGCAATTTGCAACTGCTAATGGCCAACCTTCTATACTATTCATGCAACGCTCTTAATATACGCCACATTAATATTTCATGGGTTATCATCAGGACTGACAAGGGTAAATTTATTTGATATAATATAACTTATTATTAACACAGCTAGGACAATTAATACCTCTACTAGATAGAATGTGAATGTTTAAGAAAAACTCAAAGATCCTGACTATTGCTTTATTGCCAAGAAGTGATCTAAGAAAATGGCTGTCTCAGTTGGATAAGAGGTAATAAAAAAAGAACATTTGAAGGTTTTAGGAAACCCACAGCACATATTTTAATTGCTCTTTCTGCTTTGAAGTCTGTGGTCTTTTATCTGTAGTAGATATTGTTGCGCTAAGCCTGTGCAGCAGTGTCAATATCCTCTATTGTACCTCAGCTATCGGAAAGATCAATGAACACACATAAAAGTTGCTGGTGAACGCAGCAGGCCAGGCAGTATCTCTAGGAAGAGGTACTGTCGACGTTTCGGGCCGAGACCCTTCGTCAGGACTAATTGAAGGAAGAGTTAGTAAGAGATTTGAAAGTGGGAGGGGGAGGGGGAGATCCAAAATGATAGGAGAAGACAGGAGGGGGAGGGATGGAGCCAAGAGCTGGACAGTTGATTGGCAAAAGGGATATGAGCGGATCATGGGACAGGAGGCCTAGGGAGAAAGAAAAGGGGGAGCGGGGAAAAACCAGAGGTTGGGCAAGGGGTATAGTGAGGGGGACAGAGGGAGAAAAAGGAGAGAGAGAAAAAGAATGTCTGTATATAAATACATAACGGATGGGGTACGAGGGGGAGGTGGGGCATTAGCGGAAGTTTGAGAAGTCAATGTTCATGCCATCAGGTTGGAGGCCACCCAGACGGAATATAAGGTGTTGTTCCTCCAACCTGAGTGTGGCTTCATCTTTACAGTAGAGCAGGCCGTGGATAGACATATCAGAATGGGAATGGGACGTGGAATTAAAATGTGAGGCCACTGGGAGATCCTGCTTTCTCTGGCGGACAGAGCGTAGGTGTTCAGCAAAATGATCTCCCAGTTTGCATAGGGTCTTGCCAATATATAGAAGGCCACATTGGGAGCACCGGATGCAGTATATCACCCCAGCCGACTCACAGGTGAAGTGTCGTCTCACCTGGAAGGACTGTCTGGGGCCCTGAATGGTAGTGAGGGAGGAAGTGTAAGGGCATGTTTAGCACTTGTTCCGCTTACAAGGATAAGTGCCAAGAGGGAGATCGGTGGGGAGGGATGGGGGGGACGAATGGACAAGGAAGTCGCTTAGGGAGCGATCCCAGTGGAAAGCAGAGAGTCGGGGTAGGGAAGGATATGTTTAATGGTGGGATCCCGTTGGAGGTGGCGGAAGTTACAGAGAATTATATGTTGGACCTGGAGGCTGGTGGGGTGGTAGGTGAGGACAAGGGGAACCCTATTCCTAGTGGGGTGGGGGGAAGGATGGAGTGAGAGCAGATGCGCGTGAAGTGGGAGAGATGTGTTTGAGAGCAGAGTTGATGGTGAAGGAAGAGAGGCCCCTTTCTTTAAAAAAGGAGGACATCTCCCTCGTCCTGGAATGAAAAGCCTCATCCTGAGGACAGATGCGGTGGAGACGGAGGAATTGCGAGAAGGGGATGGCATTTTTGCAAGAGACAGGGTGAGAAGAGGAATAGTCCAGATAGCTGTGAGAATCAGTAGGCTTATAGTAGACATCAGTAGATAAGCTGTCTCCAGAGATAGAGGCAGAAAGATCTAGAAAGGAGAGGGAGGTGTCGGAAATGGACCAGATAAACTTGAGGGCAGGGTGAAAGTTGGAGGCAAAGTTAATGAAGTCAACGAGCTCAGCATGCGTGCAGGAAGTAGCGCCAATGCAGTCATCGATGTAGTGAAGGAAAAGTGAGGGACAGATACCAGAATAGGTTTGGAACATAGATTGTTCCACAAAGCCAACAAAAAGGCAGGCATAGCTAGGACCCATATGGGTGCCCATGGCTACACCTTTAGTTTGGAGGAAGTGGGAGGAGGTAAAGGAGAAATTATTAAGAGTAAGGACTAATTCCGCTAGACGGAGCAGAGTGGTGGTAGAGGGGAACTGGTTAGGTCTGGAATCCAAAAAGAAGCAGAGAGCTTTGAGACCTTACCGATGGGGGATGGAAGTATATAGGGACCGGACATCCATGGTGAAAATAAAGCGGTGGGGGCCAGGGAACTTAAAATCATCGAAAAATTTCAGAGCGTGAGAGGTGTCATGAACATGGGTAGGAAGGGATTGAACAAAGGGGGATAAAACAGTATCGAGTTATGCAGAATAGTTAAGACCAAAATTGGGCTCTTGAAGACAGAAACGGGTGAATTTATTATAGTGAACAAGGAAATGGCAGACGAGTTGAACAGGTACTTTGGATCTGTCTTCACTAGGGAAGACACAAACAATCTCCCAGATATAATAGTGGCTAAAGGACCTAGGGTAATGGATAAATTGAAGGAAATTTATATTAGGCAGGAAATGGTGTTGGATAGACTGTTGGGTCTGAAGGCTGATAAGTCCCCGGGTCCTGATGGTCTGCATCCCAGGGTACTTAAGGAGGTGGCTTTAGAAATTGTGGACGCATTGGTAATCATTTTCCAATGTTCTGTAGATTCAGGATCAGTTCCTGTGGATTGGAGGGTGGCTAATGTTGTCCCTGTCTTCAAGAAGGGAGGAAGAGAGAAAACAGGGAATTATAGACCAGTTAGCCTGGCGCCGGTGGTGGGAAAGATGCTGGAGTCAATTATAAAAGATGAAATTACAGCACATCTGGATAGCAGTAACAGGATCGGTCTGAGTCAGCATGGATTTACGAAGGGGAAATCGTGCTTGACTAATCTTCTAGAATTTTTTGAGGATGTAACTATGAAAATGGACAAGGGAGAGCCAGTGGATGTAGTGTACCTGGGCTTTCAGAAAGCCTTTGATAAAGTCCCACATAGGAGATTAGTGGGCAAAATTAGGGCACATGGTATTGGGGGCAGAGTACTGACATGGATTGAAAATTGGCTGGCTGACAGAAAGCAAAGAGTAGCGATTAACGGGTCCCTTTCGGAATGGCAGGCGGTGACCAGTGGGGTACCACAGGGTTCAGTGCTGGGACCGCAGCTGTTTACAACATATATTAATGATTTAGATGAGGGAAATAAAAGTAACATTAGCAAATTTGCCAATGACACAAAGCTGGGTGACAGTGTGAAATGTGAGGAGGATGTTATGAGAATGCATGGTGACTTGGACAGGCTGGGTGAGTGGGCAGATGCATGGCAGATGCAGTTTAATGTGGATAAATGTGAGGTTATCCACTTTGATGGTAAGAACAGGAAGGCAGATTATTATCTAAATGGAGTCAAGTTAGGAAAAGGGGAAGTACAACGAGATATAGGTGTTCTTGTACATCAGTCACTGAAAGTAAGCATGCAAGTACAGCAGGCTGTGAAGAAAGCTAATGGTATGCTGGCCTTCATAACAAGGGGAATTGAGTATAAGAGCAAAGAGGTCCTTCTGCAGTTGTACAGGGCCCTGGTGAGACCACACCTGGAGTACTGTGTGCAGTTTTGGTCTCCAAATTTGAGGAAGGACATTCTTGCTATGGAGGGAGTGCAGCGTAGGTTCACAAGGTTAATTCCTGGGATGGTGGGACTGTCATATGTCGAAAGATTGGAGCGACTGGGCTTGTATACTCTGGAATTTAGAAGGCTAAGAGGGGATCTTATTGAAACATATAAGATTATTAAGGGATTGGACACGCTGGAGGCAGGAAGCATGTTCCTGCTGATGGGTGAGTCCAGAACCACAGTTTAAGGATAAGGGGTAGACCATTTAGAATGGAGTTGAGGAAAAACTTTTTCACCCAGAGAGTGGTGGATATATGGAATGCTCTGCCCCAGAAGGCTGTGGAGGCCAAGTCTCTGGATGCTTTCAAGAAAGAGATGGATAGAGCTCTTAAAGATAGCGGAATCAAAGGGTATGGGGATAAGGCAGGACCTGGATACTGATTGTGGATGATCAGCCATGATCACAGTGAATGGCGGTGCTGGCTTGGAGGGCCGAATGGCCTACTCCTGCACCTATTGTCTATAAATGAGTTTGGTGGGGCAGAAGCAAGCTGAGACAATGGGTCTACCAGGACAGGCAGGTTTGTGGATCTTGGGTAGGAGGTAGAAACGGGATGTGCGGGGTGTGGAAACTATAAGGTTGGTCGCAGTGGATGGGAGATCCCCTGAGCGGATGAAGTCAGTGATGGTGTGGGAGACAATGGCCTGGTGCTCCTTAGTGGGGTCACGATCGAGGGGTAAATAAGAGGAGGTGTCTGCGAGTGTCGCTGTGCATGGTAGAGGCCAGTACGCCAGACTACAACAGCACCCCCCTTATCGGTGGGTTTTATAGTAAGATCAATGTGTGGGTAGGATGAAGTAAATTAAAGGTGACAGATTAGCTCTATTTGTTATGTGTACATCAAAACTTATAGTGAAATGCATCTTGTCATCAAATCATAACAGGGAGGATTGTGCTGGGTAGCCTATATGCAACATAGTATGTCCAGAGCTCACTAGCCCTAAACTTCTTTTGAGCAGACTGGAGCACTTGGAGAAAACACACATGGTCATGGAGAGAATGTATAAACTGCTTAAAGACTGCAACATAAATTGAATCCCAGTCTTATAGCTGATACTATAAAGCATTGCATGAATCATTACTCTACTATGCTGTCCTCTACACTACCATACAGGCAATGAAAAGAAATGCAGATAACAACACACAAAAAGCTGGAGTAACTCAGTGTTTCAGGCAGCATCTATACAGGGAAGCAGACAGCTGACATTTTGGGTTAAGACCCTTTATCTGGACTCAGATGCAGTTAACAAGATTTTACTATCCCCTCATAGCTGACACCATTATCACTGTGTTACTTTGTCCATATTAGAAACATTTCCTTGGTGCTCTCCACATCATGCCTTTCTTGCAACTTACAAAATGTTTGATTTCTAATTTTTTGTTTCTAATGAATGACTCAACATGCCGTATGTACTGTTTCTTTCACCACAGATGACCTGAGTATTTCCAGTATTTTCTGTTTTTATTTTAGATTTCTAGTAGTTTTAGTTTCTTTTGCTTTTTAATATTTGTCTAATATATGATCTTCCATTCAGATATATCACGAAACACCAGTGTTTTTAGCGTATCTCTAGAACTTTCTGTTGTTTGTTCTTAAGAATGCTGGTAAATGGAGGCTAATATGCACATCATAATATGGCACATCATGTGCCATATTTTGCTTGATCTCTCACATTCATCCTCAAATAAAAACCTTTTAATGTCATGTTCTTCCTTTGCAGGTCACAGAGGGAGAGTTCTGCATATGGCATCGAGTCCTGATTGCAATGTGGTGTTTTCAGCAGCAGCCGATGAAACTGTGTGTTTGTGGAATTGCCTAACTGTCAAAGAACAGACAACAGATAGTTTTATGGAAGGGACAGTGACTTTATAATGCACGTTATCTGATTTGTGGGTTTATAATATTCATTGTAGAAGATCAAGCAGTTAGTGAATATGATAATAGAAAATGTATTATTGTTAAAAAAAAGTATATTATGCAAACCGCCATTCATGACAGTGGGATTTATGGAAGACATACTGATCAGGTGGAACATTTATTTAAACAGATTATGTGGTCAATTAGAATTGAATTTTGCATCATGGTGCACAAGATGAAAGAATACACACCAACAAAACAGCAAGGGCTTGAATCTATATGCTGTAGTACATTCAATATAGTAAGGCACTTCACAGAGCATTAGTAGACAACACTGAGCTATGTGCAACTTCTGGGGGACGCTAGGGTAAATAATCAAAACTTTATGCAGGATGTTGTGTAGACTCAGTCATCGCTTAAATTCAAGACAGAGACTGCAAGGCTACAGTAAATTGAAGGATAAAACAATAGCAGGGTTGAGATTCAGGCTCAGCTATGGTCTTATTGAATGAGTGTGTAAGCTTAAAGCCCATGCATCTAACACCTGTTTCCTTTTCTAATGTTTTTATGATCAAAGTGATGGCTGTTAAGAAGAATGTTAATAATTCATTGCATCATTAGAAAGATGAAGCATAGTCCTTCAGCCCACTGAGTCTGTGTTAACACACCAGAATGTGATTTTGCACTAATCCTACTTTAACACATTGTATTTTCCCCCACCTTCCCATCTACTTCCTAAAGATTCCACAATCACACGAGGAACAATTTTTAGTAGCCAATTAACCTATCAGCTTGCACACCATTGAGACGTGGGATGAAACTGGAGGGGTCAGAGGAATCCCATGCAATCTAAGGAAGAATGCGCTTCTCCACATGGACAGCACCAGAAACCAGGATCAAAGCTGGGTTACTGGAACTGTGAGGTAACAACTCTAATAGATGTGTCACTGCGCCATCTACAACTGAGAAAGAAGAGTACAGAAATGGAGAGGCTTAGGGAGTGAATTGCAGAACCATGGCCTTAGCAGCTGAAGGTCAGCTGTCAGTAGCAGACTGAAACAACTATAGATAAAGATCCCAGAACTGATTGAGTGGGAAGATGTCAAAAGGTTTTATAATGATCCTGGGAATGAAAGGGTTAATGTATAAGGAGCGTTTGATGACTGTGGGCCTATACTTGAGTTTAGAAAAATGAAGGGGAATCTCATTGAAACATATCAAATATTGAAAGACCTGGTGGATGTGGTTAGGATGTTTCCTACAGTGGGGGAGTCTAGGTCCAGAGGGCACAGCCTCAGAATAGAAACACAGAAACATAGAAAATAGGTGCAGGAATAGGCCATTCAGCCCTTCGAGCCTGCACCGCCATTCAATAGACAATAGACAATAGGTGCAGAAGTAGACCATTCGGCCCTTCGAGCCTGCACCGCCATTCTGAGATCATGGCTGATCATCTACCATCAATATCCGGTTCTTGCCTTGTCCCCATAACCCTTGATTCCCCTATCCATAAGATACCTATGTAGCTCCTTCTTGAAAGCATCCAGAGAATTGGCCTCCACTGCCTTCTGAAGCAGCGTGTTCCACACCTCCACAACTCTCTGGGAGAAGAAATTCCTCCTCAACTCTGTCCTAAATGACATACCCCTTATTCTTAAACCATGCCCTCTGGTACTGGACTCTCCCAGCATCTGGAACATATTTCCTGCCTCTACCTTCTCCAATCCCTTAATAATCTTATATGTCTCAATCAGATCCCCCCTCAATCTCCTTAATTCCAGCGTGTACAAGCCCAGTCTCTCTAACCTCTCTGCGTAAGACAGTCCGGACATCCCAGGAATTAAATGAAGTGGAATTCAGTATGATCATGGCTGATCATCCAACTCAGAACCCTGTACCTGCCTTCTCTCCATACCCCCTGATCCCTTTAGCCACAAGGGCCATATCTAACTCCCTCTTAAATATAGCCAATGAACTGGCCTCAACTGTTTCCTGTGGCAGAGAATTCCACAGATTCACCACTCTCTGTGTGAAGAAGTTTTTCCTCATCTCGGTCCTAAAAAGCTTCCCCTTTATCCTCAAACTGTGACCCCTCGTTCTGGACTTCCCCAACATCGGGAACAATCTTCCTACATCTGGCCTGACAATCCCTTTAGAATTTTATACATTTCAATCAGATCCCCCCTCAATCTTCTAAATTCCAGAGAGTATAAGTCTAGCTGATCCAGTCTTTCATCATATGAAAGTCCTGCCATCCCAGGAATCAATCTAGTGAACCTTCTTTGTACTCCCTCTATGGCAAGAATGTCTTTCCTCAGATTAGGGGACCAAAACTGCACGCAATACTCTAGATGTGGTCTCACCAAGGCCTTGTACAACTGCAGTAGGATGTCCCTTTAGAACAGGGGTTCCCATCTTGGGGTCCACGGACACCTTGTTTAATGGTAGGAGTCCTTGGCATAAAAAATGTTGGGAACCTCTGTTTTAGAACAAAGATAAGGAAAAATTTCTTCAGTTGGAGGGTGGTAAATCTGTGAAATTAATTGCCACAGACTGCTATGGAGGCCAGTTCATTGAATATATTTAAAGTGGAAGTTGACAGGTTCTTTGAGTTTGAACATCAAAGGTTACGGGGAGAAGGCAGGAGAGTGGGGTTGAGCAATTTCATAAATCAACCAATGGTGCAGCAGACTTGATGGGCCAAATGGCCCACCTCTGCTCCTATGTGTTATAGTCTTATGATTTTAGTGCTGGAGGAAATTATGAAAATAGGAAAGGACAGAATGGTTAAAATATGGACCCTTAAATCTAATATCCAGTAGATAAAGGTCTTTACATTTTTCACACTAGATCAGGGATTCCCAACCCTTTTTATGCCATGGACCAATACCATTAAGCAAGGGGTCTGTGGACCCTTGGTTGGGAACCCCTGATCTAGATCAACTTGCTGTGGGCAATGCAGCTGGTTAAGGATTTCAGTCTTTGATATCCCTCTTTCTCTCTCTCTCTCTCTCTCCCCCTCTCTCTCCCCCCTCTCTCCCCCCTCTCTCCCCCTCTCTCTCCCCCTCTCTCCCCCCCTCCCCCTCTCTCTCCCTCCCCTTCTCTCTCCTCCCCCCCTGATTGTTTTAGTGTTTTCCCAGATTGTGCCTATCTTGCCTACAATTCCATATTGGAATCTCTTCAATCAGGTTTTCTAGCTGCTACTGCTCTGAATTGTCTCTGAACAAAACCAAGATCTACCCACACTCTATATGCCTTACATACCTGCTCACATCTGATCTATGGTCTCTCCCAGTTCAATATTATAAAGAATTAAGCCATTTCCTTTATTATGATGATAACCTCTGCATTGCTTACAGCTTCCTCCATTACATCATTTCATGTTGTACCAGACAGCTTGGATCTTGGAATTATATCTGACCTCAAATTAAGCTTTTGAGTTGGATAGTGTGCTGAGATAGGGCTTGAGGATGGAGTTAGAGCTGAATCATGGGGGATATGTTTTTGATAAAGACGATAGATTCTGCTCTACTGAGGAATCTTTGATTTATCCAAATTGGGATATTAGACCACAGGGGAAGTTTAGGATTGACAGAGGTAATGGAGAAGTGGAGCTGAATTCACCACTGTACATTAGATATTTGTGAATCCTGTCCCAGTTACAGGTGGTACCAAGAAGGCACCTATCGGAAGCCTGTCACCCTGAAGTGTAGATGTCCAGAATTTGAATGGCTTGGGAGTAGGAAAAGTTGGCAGTCCCTGATTTGGTTCCAAGTTAATTCAGAATAAATTATCTTAGCAAAAGAAGACTTTAGTTATGATCCATGATGGTGGGTCTGGTACTGTCCTGGTGACAGATGCACGTTTAATGTAGTCATGATTTAACAATTGCTGAAATGCAAGGTCACCGATATTAATTGAAGATCAAAGCTACAAAATATGACCATCTTGGAATAGGTCCACTCTAGTGTAAGTTTATGGCTTTTCTGATTTAATCATTCATTGTCACATCACTGTACTCATTAACTGAAGCTTTGTTATAGCCACGATTGGCCACTTAATGTGTATCATGGATATTGAGGCAGGAGGCAAAGACCTAGTCACCTGTAATGTACTCATCTCAGTTTACAGGAACACCTTAACCTACCTGCATCTCTCTAATGAACAATATATTTGCAGGCTCAAAATTTCCAAGACAGTATTCATTAAGCTATGTAGCTATACAGTATACCCACCACAGAAGCTGGTGAGTATATGGAACATGCTTTCAGAGGAAGTAGTAGAGGCAGGATAATACTATTTAAGGAGCATGTGCACAGATGCATAGATGAGTTTCGCCTTGATGATATGGGCCAAACACAGGCCAGTGGGCTACCTTGAGCTAGCAACTTGGTCAGCATGGAAGACTTGAGCTGAAATGCCTTTTTCCATGCTATGTAACACGTTGAGTGTTTGTGAAATACTACGGGAAAAACTTTGGCAACGCTATTTATATACTTATTTTGAGATACAGCATGGAACAGGCCCTTTTCGGCCCAAAGAGCCATGCTGACCAGTAACCAACTTATTTGTCCCTAGTCTAATCACAGGACAATTTACAATAACCAATTAACCTAGTAACTAGTATACCTTTGGATTTTGGGAGGAGACTGGAGCACCTGGTGGAAACCCAGACAGTCACAGGAGAATGCTATGTTTCCAAGAAGAATACATGACTTGTTCACCCCAATGGACTCCACACAAATTTGGTATTGTCCAGAGTACAGATTCAGTGGGGAAGTACTTAATTCTGAGTCTGTGGTTCCTCACAGCAACATACTTTCTACCTATGCAGTTGAAAGGGAACACAATGAGAGCCATAGAATGCTAGGACAGTAGTGAAAATTAGCAAGGTTCTCTCCAAGACTCCTTGCATGTATTGGCCTGGAGGTACACACCATGCAGATGTGAAGACTTCATTGTCATGCAGTACAGGTATCCCCTGGTACCAGAAGATGAGCTGCAAGGAGATGCAGAGGCTGAGGACCATGTAGCAGGGTCTGAAGAAGAGTGGGAAATTTTCATGATTGAACAGTGATTTTAATGGGAAAAAACTCAGTTTTTGATCTGAACATCTTTATTCATATAGTTGGGCAGAGCATCATGAGCAGATGTATAAAGTATTTTATAGCACGTTGCTACATTTTGAAGTGTTTGTGAAATTCATCACCATTTTGTGCATAACTGGAATCTGCCAGGGATGATTCAGTTCCTCTTTCAGTTTTCCACCCAGATTTCCCTGCAATTTGTCAACAATTGGCTCCTGAGCAATCAAACCAAATCCTGTTTAATCTGAGTTGAAACAACATGCTAACTCCAGTTAATGATTGACTTTGTTCAGCAGGCAGCAACTACTCAGTGAAAGCAACATACTTTTAATGACTACAATAACTTAAATGCCAGAAACTTTTAAAAGAAACAAAAAAAAACCGACTAAGTATACTGGTGGTCTGTTTGCAGATGAACAAGAAAGATGAGTCATCGTTTTAGTTGTAAAACCTCAACAGATCAATTTGCAGAGTTTTTCATCGTGTGAAATATACTTTGGTTAAATTATCACACGTTCCTTAATAGCAAGTGGTTTTGTGAATTCATCTATAGATATATGTATCTTTAATGTTGAAACCCACGAGTACCACCAACTGGTCTACACATCTAAGCCTTATAACGTCTGGCTAAGAAACAGGCTTTCCACAATGTGCTTCACAAGTGTAATGATGTTCTAGTATTTCCATCATAGTACTCAAACTTTTCGTAACTACATGCTCATATTTCCTGTGTGGTAATCTCCTCCAAGCCTAAACAAAACCCATAAACTATAAGCTATTCACAAGAAAATGTATTCATGTTTCATATGCAGTAATCTAAGCACAAATGCAGTTAATCTAATAATAGAAGCATTTGTTGTAGGTGCAGAAGTGAACCATGTGAATTTTTGAACCCACTCCACCATTTGCTGAATCATAGTTGGTCTTCCACCCCACTCCCCCATTTTCCTTAAACCCCTGCACTATTCTTTCAACCCCTTTCTATTCTGAAAACTGTCAATTTCCGTTTTGAATACGCTCAAGTTCATTGAATGTCTTGGTCTAGAGAATTCTGGAGATACATTACCCTCTGATTACAAATTGTTTCCAATTAGCTGGTCACATTCAGAAATGGTGATTCTTGTGTAGTATACATATGGGAATCACCCTAATTTGTTTATTCTACCAGCACGCTGAAGATCACCTTATTTAAGACTAAGCAGTAGAGTTCAGATTTTGTTATATTGAAACCTGATTTGCATATTTCCAGTTTTAATGATAAATAGTGTAGTTCGTTAAACATTGGATTTTCCACTTCTAACATCCACACAAATAGAAATCTGCCCTTGATCTAACTGATTTTTAGCTGTGAAATATTATGCAGAGATGGAACAATAGTAAAGCTAAGAGAATTGGATGGTTTACAGGGCATCTTTCTACCATCACTTGTGCATGCTGGATGTGATGAATGCAAAACCAATACCAGGAGTTTGAGGAGATTAGGTTTGTTACCTAAAACACTCAAATGTCTACAGATGTACTGTGGAGTGCGTTCTGACTGGCAGCATCACCATCTGGTATTGGTGTGTGGGTGGGGGGTACTGCACAGGATTGTAGTAAACTGCAGAGTTATAAAATTACTCAGCATCATCATGGCTCCATAGTATCAAAGACATCTTCAAGGAGCGGTGCCTCAGAAAGTGGCGTCCATCATCAAGGACCCCCACACCCAGGACATGCCCTCTTCTCATCAGGAAGGAGGGACAGAAGCCTAAAGGCACAGACTCAGTAATTCAGGAACAGCTTCTTCCAATCGGCCATCCAATTTCTAAATGGATATTGAACCCATGAACAGTACCTCACTACTTTTTTAAAATTTCTGTTTTTGCACTGCTTATCTTAAGTTAACTATTTAATATGTGTACATATATATATACTTAACTGTAATTCAGTTTTTTTCCATATTTATCATGTATTGCATTGTACTGCCGTAGCAAAGTTAACAAATTTCATGACATAGGCTGGTGATATTAAACCTGATTCTGATTCTCAACTGAATCAGCAAATTTGTGGATAATACCAAGATTGGGGGTATAGTGGACAGTGAGGAAGGCTCAATGCTTGCATCATTATTTTAATTGGCTGGGGAGAAAAAAACAGATGGAATTCAATGCAGTTAAGTGTGAGGAGTTGTACTTTGGAAGGGCAAACCAGGATAAGACTTGCACAGTGAACCGTAGGGCTCGGAGGTGTATGGTAGAACAAAGGGACCTGGGAATACAGCTGTTGGGATGTTATGTTGTTAAGATGTTGATGAGGTTGCATTTGGAGTATTGTGTGCAATTCCAGTCACCTACCTACAGGAAAGATAACAGCAAGAATCAGAAGTACAAAGAAAATTTACATGTTGGTGGGACATGAGGATCTGAGTTAGAATGGTTGAATAGGGTGGGACTTGCAGTGCAATGGTCTAGTGTTAGGTAAGAACAATGGGAGATCAAACAGAGCAGTGGTTCCCAACCTGGGATCTACAGACCCCTTGGTTAATGGTAGGGGTCCATGGCATAGAAAAGGTTGAGAACCACTGAGATAGAGGTATGCAAAATTATGAGGAGTAAAGACAGAGTTAATGCCCACAGGTGGATGTGATGCATCTTGTGTGGTAGTGTAATGGTAGTGCCTGCTGCTTTCATTTTTAGCTTCCACTGCTGGCTAGCAGTCTTGCAAAAAGGAGAGCTGAATGTGTAAGTCTCTCTCTACCAGTACATAGTCTCTCCAACAGCAAGCCTCATATAGTGCCGCTTCGCTGATGACACATGGAAACTGAACTCATTTTGGACTCGGGATGAACTACAGAAGATGGAGAGGAGGTCTGGCCCCTGCACACATAGCACATATGCCCACTGGTGTGTGGACATGTCCCAGTGCTCATGAACCAAATGTCCAGCTATGGGTAAATAGACCCACTGCTTTGTGGGCAACCTCGGGAGAGTCGAAGGTTACAGGAGTAAACACAGACAGCCTAAGGCAGCTGGATATCATTGAACATCCTTTTGGCAGCTCCTGCAGCCAATCTGGTGCCAAATGTATTGCTTCACAAGCTTTCCTTTGAACTACACTGGTTAGGCCAAGAGGGGGATCTTGACGTCTGGGCATCTCAGGAGCTCCAGACCTTCCGCCCAGGCTTGTGATGATGATGATCGTCATCCATTGTCCTTTGAGACGGACAGATGCCAACCAACCAATGCATACAGGCTTTTTCCTTTGAGGATGGGTGAGACTAGAACTAGAGGTCAAAGGTTTAATAAGGAGAGATATTTAAGGGGAATCTGAGGGGGAAATTTTTTACTCAGAGGGTGGTATGAGTGTAGAACGAGTGCAAATGGTAGATGTGCGATCAAGTGTAGTATTTAAGCGACCTTTGGATAGATACATGGATGGAAGTTGTATGGAGTGCTGTGGTCCATGTGCATGTAGATGGAACTGGCACAGCTTGGATTAAATGGGCCAAAGGGCCTATTTATGTGCTGGAGTACTCTGTGATTCTATCCATCTAAGTTGCCATAGGCCAGAGATTCTTTGGAATAACAAGTAATACTGCATTTTGTCAAGGAACTTTGAAGCTCATTCTTGAATCTTTCCATATTATAATTTCTTCCATGACAGAACGTGGAATAGAAATGAATAAACAGTTGATATTTCAAGCTGAAACTCTACTTCAGGACATGAAAGGAAAGGTGGGGAAGAGGGGAAGGAGGACTAGCTAAAAGGGGATAGGTGAAGCCAGGTGGGTGGGAAAGGTAAAGGGATGGAGAAGAAGGAATCTGATAGGATAGGAGAGGAGAGTGGACTATGGGAGAAAGGGAAGAAGGAGTGACACCAGTGGGAGGTGATAGGCAGGTGAGGAGAATAGGTAAGAAACCAGAGTGAGGAATAGAGGAAGAGAGAAAGGGGAAAGGACAAAAATTACCAGAAGGAGAAATTGATATTTATGCCATCAGGTTGGAGGCAACCTAAACGGAAGATGAGGAGTTGCTCCTCCACCCTCAGAGTGGCCTCGTTGTGGACTGACATATTGGAAAGGGAATGGGGATTCTGCTACCACCCTATGAGCCTCCACATTCACCACTTCATTCTCTGCACCCTCTGCCATCTTCAATGGGATCTTACCACCAAACATCTCATTACTTCCCCCAACTCTGCTTTCAGCAGGGTTTGCTCCTTCCATGATTCCCTTGTCCATTTGTCCCACTCCACTAATCTGCCTACAGGCACATGTCCCTACAAACAACAGAAATGCTACACTTGCCCATTTGGTTCTTCCCTTACCTCCATTCAGGGCTCCAAGCAGTCGCTCCAGGTGAGGCATCACTTCACCTACGAATCTGTTGGGGTTGTCTTTTCTTTATTAATCTTTTTATTGATTTAAAAAGAACATAAATACAAACAAGAGGAGAATTATCTCAAATATATAAATCAATAACAATACAGACTGAGATTAAGATAGACATGATCAAAATCATACATATTGTTAAGCTAGTATCAAATATATAATAATAAAAAAAGAAAACAGCAATTCTCCTCTTATCAGTTCATGAAGAGGAAAGAAAAAACATTGAGTTTTAAATGAAAAGGGGGAAAAAAAACCACTACACTGAAAAAAAGGGACTGGGCAGTCCATTTTGAGGATATGACCAAAAAAAAAGAAAGACTTTCTGATCAAATCTAAAACTTAGAGAAAAAAAAATTGGAAGAGTAATAAATCAAATTAAACGAAAACATTGGATAAAAGGTCGACAAATTTGCACAAATTTAAAGGATGTATCAAATGTCCGACTTCTTATTTTCTCTAAATTTAAACAGGACATAATGGAGGAGAGCCAATAAAAGACCATAGGTGGATTAGAATCCTTCCACTTCAATAAAATGACTCTCCTAGCTAGTAAAGTTGAAAAGGCTATCATACGTTGAGCGGAAACAGTAATATTTCCTGCTTCCGGGGTCGTCTATTGTATTCACTGCTCCTAATGCGTCATCTTAACAGAAATAGAGTTCCTCTTGACCTCACTTACCACCCACCCCATGAGCCTCTGCATCCAACACATCATTCACTGCAAACTCCACCATCTTCAATGGGATCCTGCCACTTGTTTACCTCCTTTCCACTCTCTGATTTCTGCAGGAATTGCTCCCTCCATGATTCCCTTTTTCATTTGTTCCCCACTAATCTCCCTCCTGGTACATATCTCTGCAAATGACAGAATTACTACACTTGCTCTATTACCTCCTCCCTCACCTCCACAGTCCTTCTAGGTGAGGGTTGCCAATTATATCCAGTTTTCCTAATGTGGTCTCCTCTACATTGGTGAGACCTGACGTAAATAGGGGGACCAGTTTTTTGATTACCTCTGCTCCGTCTGCCACAAGCGGAATTTCCCACTGAGTTTGAATCAACATTGTGTTCAGCTAAAGAAGGATTATTCACATATTTAAACATTTTGGCACTATCATTTCAGAGGATCTGCCCCGGGTCCAGCATGGAACTGCCATTACAAAGAAAGTCTGGCAGCGCCTCTATTAGAACTTTGTCAAGATTTGGCATGTCATCTAAAACCTTGAGAAACTTTGATAAATGCGCGGTGGAGAGTGTACTGTCTGGTTGCATCATAAATACAAACACCAATGCCCATGGAAAAACCTACAAAAAGTAATGGATAGAGCCTAGTCCATCACAGGTAAAGCATCCCACCACCACTGAGCACATCCTGGGAACACTGCTGCACAAAATTTTAACAATCATCAACGACCCCCACCATCCAGGCCATGCTCGCTTCTTGCTGCTGCCATCAGGAAGGAGGTACAGGAGCCTCTGATCCCACACCACCAGATTCAAGAACAGTTATTTCCCTCAACCATCAATCTCTTGAACTAGAGGGGATAACTTCACTCACCCCCAACACTGGAGCGATTTCACAAGCCATGCACTCACTTTAAAGACTCTACAACTCCTGTTCTTGATATTTATTGCTTGTTTATTTATTATTGTTATTTTATTGTTCTTTTTGTATTTGTACAATGTGTTGTCTTTAGCACATTGGTTGTTTGTCCATCTTTGTTGTATACTTTTATTTTCATTGATTCTATAGTGTTTCTTTGTATTTTGCTATGAATGCCAACACAAAAATTTCAGAGTCGTACATAGTGACATACAAGGGGTGATTGATACGTGGCCCAAGGTGGAAGGAGATAGCATATGAGGAGCATTTGGCAGCTTTGGGCCTTTACTCACTGGAATTTAGAAGAATGCATGGGGGACCTACCAAATGTTGAAATGACTAGGTAAGGTGGATGTGGAGAGGATGTTCCCTATGGTGGGGATATCCAGAACTAGAAGGCACAGCCTCAGAATTGAGGGGTGACATTTTAGATCTAAGGAGGAATTTATTTAGCCAGAGAATAGTGAATCTGTGGAATGTTCTGCCACAGATTGCAGTGGAGACCGAGTCTATGGGTACATTTAAGGCAGAAGTTGATAGTTTCCTGATTGGTTAGGGCATCAAAGAATATGACGAGAAGGCAGGTGTATGGGGTTGAGTGGGATCCGAGATCAGTCATGATGGAATGGCAGAGCAGATTCGATGGGCTGATTGGCGTAATTCTGCTCCTATGTCTGATGGCCTCAAGTCACCTCAGAGTTCTGAAAGATGTAGCTGAGGAGATTGAGGAGGCATTAGCAATGATCTTTCAAGAATCACTAGATTCTGAAAAGGTTCCAGAGGGCTGGAAAATTACACGTCATTCACTCCACTCTTTAAGCAAGGAGGAAGGCAAAAGAAAAGAACATTATAGGCCAGTTAGCCTTTCTTGCATGGTTGGGAATATGTTGAAGTCCATTATTAAGGGTGAGGTTTCAGGGTACTTGGAGGCACATGATAAAATAGGCAGGATAGACAAAGGGGAATCAGGTGATGCTGCTTACTTGTATTTTCAGAAGGCCTTTGACAAAGTGTTGCACATGAGGCTGCTAAACAAGATAAGACTCCATGATATTGCAGGAGAGATACTAGCATGGATAGAAAATTGGTTGACTGGCGGGAGACAAAGAGTAAGAATCAATGAGTGATTTTCTGGTTGGCTGCCAGTGATTCGTGGTGTTCCACAGCAGGTGGATTTGGGATCGCTTTTCTTCCACATTATATGTCAATAATTTGGATGATGGAATTGATGACTTTGCGGCTAAGTTTGCAGACAAAATGAAGATAGTTGGGGGTCAGGTAGTGCAATGCAATGTTAGCATTACTTTTGCGAGGTCTAGAATATGAAAGGAAGAATGTAATACTGAAGCTTCATAAGGCATTGGTCAGACTGCACTTGAAATGTTGTGAGCAGTTTTTGGCCCTTATTTAAGAAAAGATGTGCTGGCATTGGAGACGGTCCAGAGGAGATTGCTGAGAATGATTCCAGTAATGAAAGAGTTAAAAAGGGGGAAGGTGGGACGTGTACAGACTGGATGGGTTGCACCTGAACTCGAGGGCAAGCAATATCCTTGCAGGTAGGTTTGCTAGCATGGGTCGGGAGGGTTTAAACTAATTTGCAAGGGGGATGGGATCCGGAGTGATAGAGCAGTGAAAGAAGTGCATGGAGTAAAGCCGGATCTAACATATAGAGAGGTTTTGAGGAAAGAGAAGCGGAATAAAGGGTGTAAAGGTAGAAGGGCTAAAGTGTGAGTACCTCAATGCAAAAGCATCAGGAACAAAGGTGATGAACTGAGAGCTTGGACACATACATGGAATTATGATGCAGTGGCAATTACAGAGACTTGGCTGGCACCAGGGCAGGAATGGATTCTCAATATTCCTGGATTTCAGTGCTTTGAAAGGGATGGGGGGGGGGAAGGGGAGGAAGGGTGGTATTACTGGTCAGGGATACCATTACAGCTACAGAAAGGGTGGGTAATGCAGCAGGATCCTCTTTTGAGTCAGTATGGGTGGAAGTCAGGGATAGGAAGGGAGTAGTTACTCTACTGGGAGTATTCTATAGGCCCCCTGGTAGCAGCAGAGATACCAAGGAGCAGATTGGTAGGCAGATTTTGGAAAGGTGCAAAAATAACAGGGTTGTTATCATGGGTGACTTTAACTTCCCCAATATTGATTGGCACCTGATTAGTTCCTAGGGTTTGGATGGGGCAGAGTTTGTTCAGTGTGTCTAGGACGGATTCCTATCACAGTATGTTGACAGGCTGACTAGGGGGAATGCCATACTAGATCTAGTGTTAGGTAAGGAACCGGGTCACGTCACCGATCTAGCAGTGGGTGAGCATCTGGGGGACAGTGACTACCACTCCCTGGCCTCTAGCATTATCATGGAAAAGGATAGAATCAGAGAGGACAGGAAAATTTTATTTGGGGAAGGGCAAATTATGAGGGTCTAAGGCTAGAACTTGCGGGTGTGAATTAGGATGATGTTTTTGCAGGGAAATGTACTATGGACATGTGGTCGATGTTTAGGGATCTCTTGCAGGATGTTAGGGATAAATTTGACCCAGTGAGGAAGATAAAGAATGGTAGGCTGAAGGAACCATGGATGACAAGTGAGGTGGAAAATCTAGTCAGGTGGATGAAGGCAGCATACATGAGGTTTAGGAAGCAGGAATCAGATGGATCTATTGAGGAATATAGGGTAACAAGAAAGGAGTTTAAGAAGGGGCTGAGGAGAGCAAGAAGGGGGCATGAGAAGGCCTTGACGAGTAAGGTAAAGGAAAACTTCAAGGCATTCTTCAATTATGTGAAGAACAAAAGGATGACAGGAATAAAGGTAGGACCAATTAGAGATAAAGGTGGGAAGATGTGCCTGGAGGTTGTGGAAGTGAGCGAGGTCCTCAATGAATACTTCTCTTTGGTATTCACCAATGAGAGGGAACTTGATGACGGTGAGGACAATATGAGTGAGGTTGATGTTCTGGAGCATGTTGATATTAAGGGAGAGGAGGTGTTGGAGTTGTTAAAATACATTAGGACGGATAAGTCCCCGGGTCCTGACGGAATATTCCCCAGGCTGCTCCATAAGACGAGGGAAGAGATTGCTGAGCCTCTGGCTAGGATCTTTATGTCCTCGTTGTCTACGCGAATGGTACCGGAGGACTGGAGGGAGGCAAATGTTGTACCCTTGTTCAAAAATGGTAGTAGGTATAGTCTGGGTAATTATAGACCAGTGAGCCTTATGTCTGTGGTAGGAAAGCTGTTGGAAAAGATTCTTAGAGGTAGGATCTCTGGGCATTTGGAGAATCATGGTTTGATCAGGGACAGTCAGCATGGCTTTGTGAGGGGCAGATCGTGTCTAACAAGCCTGATAGAGTTCTTTGAGGAGGGAATACATTCAGATTGGAGGATCGGTTCTGGGACCTCTTCTTTTCGTGATTTTTACTAACGACCTGGATGTGGGGGTTGAAGGGTGGGTTGGCAAGTTTGCAGATGACACAAAGGTTGGAGGTGTTGTAGATAGTGTAGAGGATCGTCAAAGATTGCAGGGAGACATTGATAGGTTGCAGAAGTGGGCTGAGAAGTGGCAGATGGAGTTCAACCTGGAGAAGTGTGAGGTGGTACACTTTGGAAGGACAAACTCCAAGGCAGAGTACAAAGTAAATGGCAGGATATTTGGTAGTGTGGAGGAGCAGAGGGATCTGGGTGTGCATGTCCATAGATCCCTGAAAGTTGCGTCACAGGTAGATAGGGTAGTTAAGAAAGCTTAAGGGGTGTTAGCTTTCATAAGTCGAGGGATAGAGTTTAAGAGTCACGAGGTAATGATGCAGCTCTATAAAACTCTGGTTAAGCCACACTTGGAGTACTGTGTCCAGTTCTGGTCGCCTCACTATAGGGAGGATGTGGAAGCATTGGAAAGGGTACAGAGGAGATTTACCAGGATTCTGCCTGATTTAGAGAGTATGGATTATGATCAAAGATTAAGGGAGCTAGGGCTTTACTCTTTGGAGAGAAGGAGGATGAGAGGAGACATTATAGAGGTGTACAAGATATTAAGAGGAATGGACAGAGTGGATAGCCAGCACCTCTTCCCCAGGGCACCACTGCTCAATACAAGGGGACATGGTTTTAAGGTAAGGGGTGGGAAGTTCAAGGGGGATATTAGAGGAAGGTTTTTTACTCAGAGAGTGGTTGGTGCGTGGCATGCACTGCCTGAGTTGGTGGTGGAGGCAGACTACTAGACAGGTATATGGAGGAATTTAAGGTGGGGGGTTATATGGGAGGCAGGGTTTGAGGGTCGGCACAACAATGTGGGCCATAGGGCCTGTACTGTGCTGTACTATTCTATGTTCTATATGAAGAGTACATTATGGCTCTGGGCATGTACTCAGTGGAGTTTAGGAGAATGAGGCGGGATCTCATTGAAACCTATCGAATATTGATAGGCCAGGATAGAGCGGATGTGGAGAGTATGTTTCCTATAGTGGGGATGTCTAGCACCAGAGTGTACAGCCTCAGAATAGAGGGATGTCCCTTTGGAAAAGATGAGGAGGAATTTCTGTAGCCAGAGAGTGATGAATCTGTGGAAGCCATTGGCACAGATGGCTATGGAGGCCAAGTTTTTGGGTATATTTAAAGCAGAGATTGATAGGTCTTGATGAGTAAGGGTGTCAAAGGCTATAGGAAGAATGCAAGAGAATGGGAAAGCAGGAAAAGCTTAGGAGAACGATGGCATCTAACGGCAATTCCTTTGCTTGCATCTTCGGAAACGGCTCTGTTTCTATCTTTAGTATCTCTATTTTTCCCTTTCAGGTTTCCTTTGAAAACCCTGACCTGGAGTTACACACTGACTTCGGTTATTTGCGGGAATAGAACCCGCTCTCGGGGTCTCACAACTGGCCGCTATTCAATATGCCAATGATGTGGCCCAGAAGACTAGCACGCCTTCAGGGTTTTGGGATTTGGATGGCTCTGTAGGCGGGCAGACTTGAGATTGGTGCCACCGCAGGAAACTACTGTGTCGTGGGAGACGGAAGATCGAAAGCAGCAAGCTGGCTGCTGGCTGTGTGTTCAGAGACCCGAGTTCTTTGGGCACAGAGCTCGGAAGAAGCAACGCAACAGACTTTTAACATCGTAAATCAGTGAGTTGTTTGTTATGTTTCCCCTCTCGCTGTAAAATGGGGACAACTTTTTTTCTCTTATTAGGGAGAGAGAGAGCCTGTGGTGTCAAATTACCAGGTGAACAAGTAGTCTTTGGGGTACTGCAAGTCTGTATCTTTATTGATGCTTTGCTGCACGCTTGAGGGCTTGGTGGGGGGTGTCGATGGTTTTTTGCTGGTGGAGGAAAGGGGTGTCATTGCTCTGCTGCTGCTTATGCGTGGGAGAGAGGAGCTGGGGGGACTTTGGGGTTCTAACATTTAACTGTCATTTATTATTTGGGGCGCTCCTCTGTGTTTGTGGATGTTTGCGAAGAATAAGAATTTCAGAATGTATATTGTAGACATTTCTCTGACATTAAAAGTACCTTTGAAAGCTCTGAATGGGGTTGAGAGGGGTAATTAATCAGTCATGATGGAATGGCAGAGCAGACTTGATGGGGTGAATATCCTTATTCTGCTTCTATGTCTTATGCTCTTATAAACAAATTTCCTGACAAATAGACTCATCCACACAATATCAAGCAAAACAAGTGAAGAACATATGGATACTTTTGTCACAGATATTCCAAGATTCACCTGATCACGGAATTGTCCACTTGGACTGAAAAAAGTTTGGCAGAGAGGAAACAAGAAATCTTAATTTATTTGGATTCAAATCTTGCTGTAAAGATCTCAAACTTGATCTGACCCTTAGTTGAAAGCAGTCTGCATTAGGATTCAGTCTGTATGGAATTGTTTCTTAGAAGTGCATTTTGTGTGCTATCAAATAGCAGAAGTTGAATGGAGATTAATATCTGAAGGCAGGGGAAATTTGAGAAAGATATTTGCTTTTGGTTGACAGAACCAAATGAATAAATATGGTTAGCATGTCTGGTGCTATTGCTTGTACTTTGTGTTATATGTGGTGAAGATCATGTTATGCTGTGTGAAATGTAATTGCTATTTGAGGAGGCACATTTTGTCATTGGGAGAATATAATTGAGGAGGACCTTGTAATTATGTTTGCAGTGATAGACACTAAGGAGCTGTTTCTGCAATGGATATTTTTTATAAGCCTACTGGCTCTCACAGTTATCTTGACTAGACCTCTTCCCACCCTGTCTCCTGTAAAAATACCATTCCCTTTTCTCAGTTTCTTCATCTCCTCTGCATCTGCAATCTTGTGTACCTATTATCTGATTTCTAAGTTTTGAACCTTCAGTTCACCAGTTAAAAGTTTGCTTGATATTTTGACCTAGATTCTAAATGTCTCTACTGTCTACATCTCCAAACTTAAGTTCCATAAAGCTAGTCTATCCTCTTCCTTAAATTAAAGAAGTCACTGTCTCATCTCATAAACCTTTCATCAGAGAACAGGGAATTTCTCAAGTCAGGATTTTTTCAATGACAGTTTTTTTTTATTGTAAGGTGTTATAAAATGTACTAAAAATCTGATGGAAGCAAGACAGTCCTCCTAGCCAATTAATTGAGCATCACTGTAAGTAAAGCAGAATGAAGCAGGATGAAGCAGGATGCTGATTACTCAATACAGCTCTTCAGCGGTCACATTATAAACTTGCACACCAATCGTATTCTGAATCCAATCAAGGTATTTCTTTGTCAGTAAAGTGTAAATCCCAGGTTTCTTGGGATCTGCACATTTCTCTCCATAGGACACAATCCCTCTAAACGTGTTGTGGCATATCAAAGGGCCGCCTGAATCACCCTGGAAGAGAGAAAAAAATCAAAGAGCACAATAATTAACTACAATTAGCTGAAATGACATACTTTTAGTGACATCACATCACAAAGCTTATTCATAGTCTAAGGAGGAGTGAACTTGTACATGGAGCAGATAGAAGTGTCCTTAAAGTATTCTTCCCATTTCGACGTGAGAAAAACTGGTAGAATTCCAGTGCTTTTATCAGAGGTAAATTTATTGGTATCCAAATCTTAGAGGGCTGTGCTACCATGAGAAGAAGTCAACTAGATTCATGGCATGGATATGAGATTCTAGAAAATGCAGCAACTACAGTATATGGTGGATGGTTCCTCCTTAACCAGCATGCCTCCATTTACCTAACAGTTTTTTCTTAGCATGTGGGTATTACCTGTAAGGGGCAATATTTATTGGATATTCTAAGCTTCCAGAGAGGGTGGTAGTGTTGGAGAACTTCTTTTAAAGCATTTTTTTTTATGTAAATGAGTGACCAGATCAGAAAGCAGTTAACAGTCAGCCACAATGATGCCACGTAAAGGCCAAAGTGAGGGAGAATGAATTACAATCCAAAAATTCAATCTATAGAGGCCACCAGTGAACCACTGGGGCTTTCACATACAATCTGGTGGCTTTATATTGACTTTACTAATAACACAGCTACATAGCATACTCACATTGCATGAATCGCCTCTGCCTTTGCTATCACCAACACAGATCATGTCCTGGGTTACTTCAGGTGTATGATTGTAATAATCCGCACTGTTACATGTTTTGCGACCTATAACTTTTAGTTTCACCTCCTGAAGTGTGTCAGATGCATTTTCTGAGCATAAACTTGTTCTTCCCCATCCTGCCACCGTGCATGTTGTTCCAGGTTTCACATCGGTGATCTTATCTTTCGGAAGTTTAAGCACATTCACATATTTGTTGATCACTGCACTTTTCTCCAACTGTGGTAAAAATGACAATTAGTTCATATTTTTCCTTTTCAGACAATGGAGAACATTTTAGACTCATGATGTCATAGGAAGATACAATAGGGAAACATGTCCTTCAGCCCTCCACGTCATTCCAACTATCAAATACGCATTTCACATTAATCCTACATTCTATTTATCTTTACCACATACTCATGAACTCCCCCAACACTTGTACCTCTTCCTCATCCTATCACTCAACTACACTAAAGGCAATTTGCAAGGTCAATTAACCGACCAATTTACAGATCTTTGGGATGTGGAGGGATCACTGGGAAATCAAGGGGATATCCGTGTAGTCAGAGGAAGAACATGTAGATTCCATACAGACAACACCAATGGTCAACTTTTGCCCCATCTAAGACAATTAACTTACTTTTGGATTTCATCTATACAGGTGATGCTTTTATCCTTCTATGCCTTGTGCAGTGGACATACAGTATGTATGAAATATTATAACCCCAACAGTGGTGTTCTTTTGGCCTTATTTGTGTAGTTTGCAGAATATACTTTTTTTCTAATTCTTTTGAGAGGATCAATGAGATGGGAATCAGGGTAAACGTGACCAATAAAATTCAATGCTAATTATAGTTAAATTATACAATTGACAGTTTGCAATAGCGTTAAGGTGTGGATGATAATCACAAAGCACTGATTCTTTATCCGTGTATAAACCTTGTAAAATTAAGCTTGACTTTGGTCAGTTAATTTTAGAAGTATTATACTTGAGTTGAAAATACTCAGATATTGCTAGAACAAAGGAAAAGGCAACCAGATTTCATTATCTAGATGCTTTTTACAAACTCAACAATATGTAAGAATGAATGTACTTTGAATGCCAAAAAATAAGCGAACTGGGGTAGTGACAATGAACATAATGGTAATGGTAGTACACTGCAGCCCACAATGTTGTGTCAACCTAATTCAATTTGTAATCAAATACCCAACTAAACTAATCCTTTCTGCCAACACAATTTCCAAATCCTTCCATTTTCCATAGATTCATGTGCCTGTCTATGAGCCTCTTGAATACTTCTGCCATATTTCCCTCCACCATTACCCTGGCAGTGCCTTTCATGCACCCACCAATCTTCGTGTAAAAAAACCTGCCCTGCACGTCTTTGAACTTACCCTTTCTTACCTTCTCTGATACTAGACATTTCAATCTGGGAAAGAGATATCAGCTGTCTACTCTATCACTGCCTCTCATAATCATATAAACCTCTACCAGATCTCCACTCAGCCTCCACAACCCCAAGAAAATCCAAGTTTGTCTAGCCTCTCTTTATATCACATGCTCTTTAATCCAGGCAACATCCTGGTAAAACTCTCCTGCAACCTCTCCGAAGCATCGACTTTGGGATGACCAGAACTCAACACAATATTCCAGATGTGGCCTAACAAGAGTTTTATAAAATTGAAACCCATCTTCCTGGCTATTGAACTCAGTTCTTTGATGTTTAAGAGCAATATTATATACTTTCTTTACCATCCTATCAAACTGTGCAGCCATTTCATGGAACTATGGAGTTGGACTGAAAGATCCCTCTGCTCTTCAATACTGTTAGAGCTCTTGCCATTAACAGTATACCATCCCTTTACATTTGATGTCCCAAAGTTGAACTCTTCATATTTGGCTGGATTAAGTTTCACCTGCATTTTTCTGTCAACATCTGCATCTGATCTATATCTTGCTGTATCCTTCAGCAGTCTTCTATGCTATCCACAACATCACAAAATTTTGCATTGTCTGCAAACTTTTAAGCTACCAATCTATGTTTTCATTCAGGCTGTTTATAAATATAATAAACAGCAGGGGTCTCAGCACAGCTGTTCCCAATTAACTCTCCCTAATACTCTTGCAATTTGCCCTACTCCAATTAAATAATTTCCCACAAGGCCCATACTTAGCCGTATCTATCGCTACCTCAAAACTTAAGGAGTTGTGATCACTATTCTCTAACTACTCTCCCACTGAAAGGTTACTCATCTGCCCAGGATCATTACTCAACATCAGGTCCAATATAGCTCCTGTTAGACTCTCTACATTTTGATTTAAGAAACCCTCCTGAACACCCAGACAAATTCTGCTCCATCTTATCTGACATAGGTCCCTTGGAGGATGAGAAGAGGGAATTGATATTGGGTAATGAGGAAATGGCCAAGGCTTTGAATGACTACTTTGTGTTGGTCTTTAAGATGGAGGACATATCTAACATGCCAAAGGGAGATGTTATGGATGCGATGGGAGGTAAGGACCTCGATACAATAGCTATCACTAAAAGAGGTAGTGCTGAGCAAATTTGTGGGCTTGAAGATAGATAAGTTCCCTGGTTTTGATGGAATGCATCCTGGGGTACTGAAAGAAATGGCAGAAGTTAAAGTAGACGCTTTGGTGATAATTTGCCAAAAATTCTCTGGACTCTGGGCAGGTCCTGGTGGGTTGGAAGACGGTGAATGTCACGCCACTGTTCAAGAAAGGATGCAGGCAAAAGGCAGGTAACTATAGGCCACGCACACAAAATGCTGGTGGGACGCAGCAGGCCAGGCAGCATCTATTGGAAGAGGTACAGTCGACGTTTTGGGCTGAGACCCTTCGTCAGTCCTGGCCTACTGCGTTCCACCAGCATTTTGTGTGTGTTGGTTGAATTTCCAGCATCTGCAATTTCCTCGTGTTTGCATAACTATAGGCCAGTTACTTTAATATCTGTAGTTGGGAAAATGCTTGAAGTTATCATTAAAGAAGAAATAGCGAGGCATCAGGAAAGAAAGGGATCCATCAGGCAGATGCAGCATGGATTCAGCGAAGGGAGGTCCTATTCGACAAACCTACTGGAGTTCTTTTGAGGATATAATGTACGCAGTAGATAGAGGGGAACAGATAGATGTTATTTACTTGGATTTCCAGAAGGTGTTTGATAAGGTGCTGCATAAAAGACTTATCCATATGATAAGGATGCGTAGAAGTGGGGGGTGATGTATTAACATGGATAGAGGATTGGTCTACCAATAGAAAGCAGAGAGTTGGGATACATGGGTGTTACTCTGGTTGGCAGTTAGTGGTGAATGGTGTGCCGCAGGGGCCTGTGCTGGGCCCAGAACTGTTCATGTTCACATTAACAATCTGGAAGAGGGGACCAACTGTAATGTATCTATTTGCTGATGACACTAAATTGAGTGGAAAAGCAAATTGTGCAGAGGTTACGGAGAGTCTGCAGAGAGATATAGATAGGTTAAGTGAGTGGACAAGCTTCTGGCAGATGGAAAACAATGTTGGTAAATGCAAGGTCATCCACCTTGGAAGGAAAAATGAAAGAGCAGATTATTATTTAAATGGTAAAAATTGCAGCATGCTGCTGTGCAGAGGGACTTGGGAGTGCTTGTGCAAGAATCACAAAAGGTTGGTTTGCAGGTGTAGCAGGTTATCAAGGCAAATGGAATGTTGGCCTTCATTGGATTGAATTTAAGAGCAGGGAGGTCATGCTGCAACTGTATAGGGTAATGTTGAGGCCGCACCTGGAGTACTGTGTGCAGTTCTGGTCTCCATACTTGAGGAAGGATATACTGGCTTTGGAGGCGGTGCAGGGGAGGTTCACCAGGTTGGTTCCAGAGATGAGAGGGTTAGACGATGAAGAGAGATTGGGTCACCTGGGACTGTACTTGCTGGAATTCAGAAGAACAAAAGGAGATCTTTTAGAAACATATAAAATTATGAAAGGGATAGATAAGATCGAGGCAAGAAATGTGTTTCCACTGGTGGGTGAGACTAGAACTAGGGCACATAGCCTCAAGATTCAGGGGAGTAGATTTAGGACGGAGATGAGGAGGAACTGCTGTTCCCAGAGAGTGGTGAATCTGTGGAATTCTCTGACTAATGAAGCAGTGGAGGCTACCTCAGTAAGTATATTTAAGACAAGGTTGGATAGATTTTTGCATAGAATGGGAAATAAGGGTTATGAGGAAAAGGCAGGTAAGTGGAGATGAGTCCATGGCCAGATCAGCCATGATCTTATTGAATGGCGGAGCAGCCTCGACCAGCCAGGTGGCCTACTTCTGCTCCTATTTCTTATGTTCTTATCTAAATCCCTTGCACAAAGGAGGTCCTGGTCTAGACTAGGGAAGATGAGGTCACCCACTGCAATATCCCTGTTGCTTTTACACCTTTCCCCATTCTGCCTGCAAAACTGTTTCTCAATATCCTAGTGGTCATGGGGATAGGGGAGGGGTGCGTCTGTAGTACCATCCCATCAGAGTGATTGCACTTTTTCTTATTTTTGTGTTCTACCCATATAGACCTTTGACTGCTCAGCCCCACCACCCCACTCCAAGACATTCTGCAACTGCTTTGAGACATCCTCGACCCTGACACCTGGAAGGCAACATGCCATTCTGATGTCTCTTTCCCAACCACAGAATATCCTGTCTGCTCCCCTAACTACTAATTCTCCTATCATTTATTGCTCTGCCTGACTTTACCAGCCACAGTGCCACTGACCCAGCAGCTGCTGCTCTGTCCTGATGGGTCATCTCTACCAGCAATATCCAAAGATGTATTCTTTCTGCTGGGATCCTGCACTGACTGTCTCTTCCCTTTATCTCTTGGTTGTCACCCACCTATCTGCAGCTTTTATTAGCAAAAAAATCCAGAACATTTTAAAAATGTATTTTGAAGCAACAAGTGGAACTGGAGATAGGAGGAAAAGTGATAGAATGTTGCTTGATCCCTTTTGAAGATCAGCAAGTGCTTATCTTCAGAGAATTTTATCAAACTTTTAATGCAAAATTTTATGTTTCACTAATTAAAAAAGGTAAATTTCCTCACGGGTTCAGTGGGTAGGTGATTAAGGAGACTCCAGGTTGGCACAGGGACAGTTGGTGTCACTGGGGAGAATTATAATTGGCTAAGTCACTGAGGGATCAAGTGGTGAAAGAAAATGTCATCAGATCATTTTCAAATGATCTTCGCTGAAATTTATTTATGTGCCTACAGCGTAAGGTCAAGTTTCACTGCAGTGTCCTCCAGAGTCCACTAGAATCAAGCAGCTTTCCAGATATCACCATAAATATTTTCCACTGTAAGAACTACATGGTAGCATAGTGGTTAGCACATGCTTTACAGTACCAGCGACCCAGGTTCACTTCCCACCATTGTCTTTAATGAGTTTGTACGTTCTCCCCGTGACCACGTGGGTTTCCTCTGGGTGTTCCAGTTTCCTCCCACAGTCCAAAGACGTACTGGCTGGTAGGTTAATTGGTCATTGTAAATTGCCCCATGAATTGGCTAGGGTTAAATTGGGGTTGCTGAGGGATGTGGCTTGAAGGGCCAAAAGGGCCTATTCTGCACTGTATCGCAATAGAATAAAAAATAAAACTTTTGTCCAAGAGACCGATGGAGTGCGATATCTGTAAATTAAACATAGCTGTAATATTAAATTAAGGATCTTTTACACTACAAATGAGAAAGGAAATTCATACTTTCAATAACATGATGTCGTTTTCCGGGGTTCTACTGTTGAAGCCTGAATGAGTTATTTTGTCTTGAATAATAAACTTTTGTTGATGTTTTTCATTCTGTGAAAGGGAATGCACCCCAAGAACAACTCGAGGATGACTTCCTAGACGTCTGTGCATCAAAACAAAAACTAATTACGTTTTATTCTGTTTTTAAACAAAACTGTCATTGGACATTCATCAAGCAAAGAACAATAAAATATTCAGTAGTGTGTAATATCAGGCTAAACAGTTAACAAATTCCAAGCGATGATGAGATCCCAAGAAAGAGTTAGGACTTCCTCTGTCTTCTAGATTTTACTACTGAAGTGCTGATTGGCCATGTTCCAAAAGGAATTGATCTTAAATAACTAATTAAACACTATTATCTTCTGTGGTATACAATATATGATCATTATTGCATTCATCTTATCTTAGGAAGTGAAGGAGGCAGGAAGTGTCGATGGGGGAACACTTTGGGAAGAGTGGCCATTAGTCCTAAAGCTTCAAGGTAGGTAAGGAAAGAGAAAAGGTTGGCCCCAAGGTTAAGATCTTCAGTTGAGGAAAGGCTGATTTCATTAAACCAGGACCTGGAGAAATTAGATTGCAAATTGATGAGTGTAAGTAAAATGACAGCAGACAAGTGGGATCTTTTAAAAGAAGGTTAAAAAGAACTGAGTGGCAGCAAGTTTCTGATAAGATCAAAAGGCAAAGATAGAAAGATTAGGGAACTTTATAATGACAAAGAAGACTAAGGGTTTGATCAGGAAGCTAAAAGACACATATGGCAGATATAGGCAACTGCTACTGAAGGAGTCTCTCAAGGAACATAGAGTATGTAGGAGAGAATTTAAAAAAAGGAACAAGTGAGGCAGAAATATTCTTGGCAAGTAAGGTTAAGGAGAATCCCAATACATTCTGTAAGCATATCAGGGGCAAGAGAATAGTCAAGGAAAGAATAAGCCTCCATAGAGACCATACGGGTAATCTGTGTGGATCATGGGTGCATGAGGCCCTAGGTGAATAATTCTAATCTGTACAGGATATTGAGTTCAGGAGGGGGTAAATGGAGAACTTGGAGCAAGTCAATGTGAAGAAGGAGGAGGTATTAGATGTTAAAGGATGAATAAGAATTGATACAGTGGCATGCAAAAGTTTGGGCACCCCTGGTAAAAAATTCTGTTACTGTGAATAGCTAAGTGAGTAAAAGATGACCTGATTTCCAAAAGGCATGAAGTTAAAGATGACACATTTCTTTAATATTTTAAGCAAAATTACTTTTTTATTTCCATCTTTTCCAGTTTCAAAATAACAAATAAAGGAAAAGGGTCTGAAGCAAAAGTGCGGCCAAAAAGTTCTATTTTAACCTAATCAGTCCACAGGACTTGTTTCCAAAATGCATCAGGCTTGTTTAGATTTTAACTGATGAATTTAAAATAGAACTTTTTAGCTGCAATAAGCAAAAGTATGTTTGGAGAAAAAAGGGTACAGAATTTCATGAAAAGAACACCTCTCCAACTGTTAAGCACGGGGGTGGATTGATCATGCTTTGGGCTTGTGTTGCAGCCACTGGCACGGGAACATGTACTGGTAGAGGGAAGAATGAATTCAATTAAACACCAGCAAATTTTGGAAGCAAACATCACACCGTCTGTAAAAAAGCCGAAGATGAAAAGAGGATGGCTTCTACAACAGGATAATGATCCTAAACACACCTCAAAATCCACAATGGACTACCTCAAGAGGTGCAAGCTGAAGGTTTTACCATGGCCTTCACAGTCCCCTGACCTGTGGATCTGTGAATCTGTGGATAGACCTCAAAAGAGCAGTGCATGCAAGATGGCCGAAGAATCTCACAGAACTAGAAGCCTTTTGCAAGGAAGAATGGGCGAAATTCCCCCAAACAAGAATTGAAAGACTCTTAGCTGGCTACAGAAAGCATTTACAAGCTGTGATACTTGCCAAAGGGAGTGCTACTAAGTACTGACCACGTAGGGTGCCCAAACTTTTGCATTGGGCCCTTTTCCTTTTTTGTTATTTTGAAACTGTAAAAGATGGAAATAAAGAGGTAATCTTGCTTAAAATATTAAAGAAATGTGTCACCTTTAACTTTATGCCTTTTGGAAATCAGTTCATCTTTTACTCGCTTAGCTATTCACAGTAACAGAAATTTTGACCAGGAGTGCCCAAACTTTTGCATGCCACTGTAAATTCTCAGGGCCAGATGAGATCTACCTCAGGAAAGTCAGGGATGAGATAGCCAGGGTGCTGGTAGAGATTCTTTACAGCTTAATTTAAATTTTCCTGCAAAAATGAACAATTTCACATTTCCCACATGACATTCCAACGGTAAATTTGTTTTGTTATTTGTCTACCAGAACAAAGTAAGGTGGATACTTAGATTACACTTAGGTTGTTGAAACAAAGATCTTTTTCACAAAGATAAACATGAATTATGAGATTATCTCCATTTTTGAATGGAATGGCCATAATGCTTAAAACAATCATTTAATCTGAGTCAGCAACATGAACCAGTTTATATTTTAATCATCAAAATAACGTTTCACTTAAATATGGCATAACTTACTTTTTACAGTGTGCTGCAGTTAGTACCCAGTTTTTACTGATCAAAGCACCTCCACAGATATGTTGATATGACTCTTTGCCTTTAGCTTTTTGGATTGATACCATATAAGGTTTTGAATGGCGTTTAACTTCACGACCTCCAATAATTTCCACACCATAATCTGTAATATATAGGTTTTGAAAAATGTTTCAAAATGTTTCATATGTACTATAGTTTCATTCATTAATGGAATATGAGCATCAATAACAATGGCAGTATTTAGGTGGTAGATGATAAATAATCACAAATATTATAGGCAGATATTACACAGTGGAATTATATGATTAAAGTTAATAGATAATTTTATTTAAATTATGTTATAATTATTCCAATATTTTGAAATAAATTTAATACCCTTGATTTTAAAGCATTATTTTACCAAATTGGATTGTCTATTCATGATTAAACAAAGTTCCATTTCCTTAGGTAATGAAGCAAACTTTACTCACTTTCCGCTAGATTTGGTTAATACAGGCCATCATTGGATTATGAATGCCCAACCTACAGACATCTGAATGTATGTAAAAGCATATGAATTTAATAATAATAATATTATTAAATCCAAAAGTCTGATGTAGTGCATATGTTTGGACCTATGAATGTCAAAACTAGTTTCTTCTCTTTCTCTACTTTTAGTAATTTTTCTTTCTTATCAGTCTTATATGAATTTGATTCCATTTATGCCAATACTGAGGAAGTGTGTTTACCATTTTTATGTATTTTCAGACTTATGGGCAAAATCAACATAAGGACATGTGTAACAATGGAAATTGTTCATTGCGTAGGGACTTGCTCACACTGCCAAGAGCCAAATTATTTCTCCTCATATAAGAGCCAGACAATGGTGATTTCCAATAAGTGGAAGTACAACTTTTGAATTTTCTTTTGAATTTTCTTTTGAATGTCAGTAACATTACCAGATGCATAACTAGATGGTAAATTAAATTCTGTGGTTATAAGATTAGGAGTCATAGGCTGATAAGTTGTATTTAATAGTTTAGCTCATGATTCCCAAAGCCTTTTCACAATCTACGATCAGGAGTGGAATGGATTACCCTCAACTTGTTTGGAAGACAAAGCTGAAACACTTTAAGAAGTGCAAAGAACCATGTAAAGAGACTTGAATTATACCTACTCCAGCATCCCAGACTTCACTCACCCTAGTGTGTCTGCAGTGTGTAGCATCTATAAATTACATTGATTTTAATCTTAATGATTACCATTAGGATCACTTCTGGAAGTTACAATCTCAAACACCAAGCAAGATAAGCAGAAGAGCCTTATGAAAGTCTGCAGATTCTTTTCTAACTCATACAACATCCTGACTTGGAAATATTTTGCTGCTTCTTTTTCCTTACTGGGTCTAAATTCTGCAAATGACTGCCCCTTGGAGTGCCATTCACAAGAGGAACAGATACAAGATTGTTTAATGTCATTTCCAATACACAAGTGTAGAGGAGAATGAAATAACTTACTCTTGGATCCGATGCAGCACAATAAGATAAAGAATACAACAATAATAAAGAAACACAATAAATGAAAATACATATTACAGCTTATATACATAGATTATCCATAAAGTGACACTAGAGTGTCTGAGAGGAAATGATAAAGTAGTGGTTGCTGGGAGTGTGGAGAAGTAGGTTAGTGGGTAGAGGTGTTGTTCAGCCTTAGTGCCTGGGAATGTAACTGTTTTTGAGTCTTGTGGTCCTGGTGTGGATGCTAGGTAGGCTCCACCCTGATGGGAGTGGGACAAAAAGTCCATGAGCAGGGTGAGTGGGATCCTTCATGATGTTACTGACCCTTTCTGTATTCATGCCCTTGATAGTGGGTAGGCAGGTGTCTGCGATGCATTGGGCAGTTTTGACTACTCCTTGTAGAACCTTCTTGTTTACCACTGTGTAGTTTCTATACCAAACGGTGATGCAGCATGTTAGGATGCTCTGTACTATGTATCTGTTGAAGGACGTGAGTTTTGATGTGCATACATGCACAAAAATTAAATCTCCAGGGTTCCTTTGCCTGCATGTTCTAAGCCTGCAATCCAGGAAACATAGAAGGAAAAAGACAACAGCCTGCTAAGAACATAGTTGCTTGCAATTTTCCTCCATGTGACATTTTATCCTGGCAATTAAACATGGGCAAAAACATACCCATGCATGTGCACAAAACAGTAAATCCTTTCAAAGATAACGATATTTTTCCCTCACCACGAGGGATCACAATTAATTAATTACATTTCAGGATGAGAATCAAGCTTGTGATATACTGATGAAGAATGGCTGGGAACATTAGCTGTGTGTTTGGTTGGAAGCTGCTTGATGCTGACCCTATCTTCTTCCTACTTCCACTTACAGTTGTCATTCCTACAGGTTTCTATTACCTGCACCTCCCTCTAAGCTCAATGTCGGCTGTGAAAGGGTATAATGGGGCAGTCTTTATCACTGACATGGCCCCTGAGATCATGTAGAGGGTCTGGAGGGAGAATAGAGGCGAAGGTGAATGACTTGTGGAAAATTATTTTGAGGTTAGTAGTTCCCCCTCCTCTTGGCATCCAAGGGAGCCAGATACCGACATTTCCCTGCCTGAACCTTTCCTGTCCAGAAGTCACTTTCCACAGATAGTCTCATGGAGAACATGTCTGTTCCCAGGCTTCAGTCTAAGGTTCCAGGTAGACACTGATGACAATCAGTGAAAATGTAGAATCAGAAAAATTATATAATGGGCAGCAAATTCAATATTGCTTGTTTAATACCTTCTCCAAATTTCAAATTATACCCAAGAGAATTACATCTTCTGTCAGCTGTTCATTAATCCTCAAGGAAATAAAACTCTCTTTTTGCATCTTAGCAAGTAGATTTACAGGAACTTTAACACTGAGTCACATTTACCTCATAAATTCCATTATGTTTGTTATTTGTGCTAAAAATGTGTTTAAACGAGAAACAAAAATACAAGGAAATAAATATTGGCATAAATACAACTGAAAAAATGTATCAGACATTGAAAATACAAGGCTAATTATTGTAAACAATGTTCAATATATACATCAGCAATTAAACATCAATAACATAATCCTAATATAAAGTTTAATTATTCCTTAATTTACTTACTGGCTGGGGTGAAGGAGATGGCAATCAGAACAAACAGACTGAGCTGCAAAAAGTTCATTATGGCTGTTCTTGAGTTCATTGTCAAATTTTCAGGTGATTTATATTAAACTCAAAGGGATGTGGTTTCTTCACTTTGATGTCACTGCTACAAAGATCAAACCTTGTGAACACTTGTAATGAAAGTGTAATGAAAAGCCACACAACAAGGTCAACACTAACCAGAAAACTATAGCTATTAGCTTGAGACTTGTTTAAAACTTTGGACTCTGTCACTTAATATATTGTTTGAAGTAGCATAGTTTTATTTCTCACTGATTGCCTCAATTAGTCTGCATTAAATATAGGTGGCAAATAAATAGTTGTGTATGTCATCAGGTATTCCAATATGCAGGATCTGCTCCAAATCACACATCTTGATTTGGAAATATATCACTGCTACTTTTTCCTTCCTTGATCTGAATCCTAGAAATTACTCCTCCTTGAAATGCAGACTGCAGGATGCACAAAACTAAATCTCCAATGTTCCTGCCTGTGTTTTCTAAGCCTGCAACCGAGGAAATATGGATTGAGTATGACAATATCCTGCTAAAACATCATCAGTTGCAATTTAGTGAAGAAAGTACAGCATAACATAGTAGTGAAATCGACTTATGTGCTCTTGTGAGAGTAAGTGCAGAGTTTCTCCACAGCTTCAACAAGCTGCAACTTGGGACTTGGGTGAATGGACCCCAGGGTAGGAACTAGACAATGAGAAAAAATGGCCTGATCACACTTGGGTATCACGGTAGCTATTTCAGCTTGGGGCATTGGATTTCAACTCAGGTGTCCTCTGTAAGGAGTCTCTGTATGTGCTCCCTGTGGAATGCATTGGTTTTCCCCGGATTCTCCGGTTTCTTCACACAGTCCAAAGATGTATTGAGTAGGTTAATGGCTCCGTGATTAGGTTAGGGTTAAATTGGGACCTGCTGGATTGGCATGGTTTGAAGTGCCAGATGAGCCTACTTCATGCCATATCTCTAAATAGATAAACAGATTAAACAAATGGAGTTTATTCTCATTCTCATTGATTTTCATTCTGTGCGGGGTCAAGAATTTAATGACTTTGTTAATGAGTCAGATGTCCATTCAGTTCTACCCACCTCAGCTGAGATTGTACAGAATATATTCAGAGTGACCTGCAACAGTCAGACCATAAACTGAAAATAACCCCTAATTATATCTGATATAGAAATGTTAAGCCAAAGTATTCACAACATGTGTTTGAGGCTAGAGACAAAAAGCCAGTTAAAGACAAAAAGACAGATAACCAAAATGCAAAAGAAGACAAATCGTGAAAATACAAGAAAAACAAATAAAAATAATAATAAATAAGTAAATAAATAATACAGAGAACATGGGTTGTAGAGTGCTTGAAAGTGAGACCACAGATTGTAGAATCAGCTCAGTATTGAGGTGAGTGAAGTTTTGAGCTTCATTGGTGCAGGCAATGATGCAACCAGTCAGGATACTCTCCACTGTGCATCTATTGAAGTTTGTCAAAGTTTTAGACGACATGTCGAATCTGCACTAATTTTGAGAAAATAGAGGCATGGCCATGTTTTCTTTGTAATGGCACGTATGTGCTGGTCCCTGAACAGATTATTTAACATCACATACATGCTAATTCTGGGATAGGCATAAACGTATGACGATCATTTGCCACTGTCATGAACCATGCAGATCACAAGAGAAACAGAGACTCAACACCCAACAGATCAACTGGCAATGTGTACCAGAGGCCAATACTCAAGTGATCGATTTAATTGGCCAATGCGGCCTTTCAGGGTACAGAAAATTTGGATGTTTGGATTACATAATTTTGAAGGAGTAGGTCATTCAGTCATTAATAAGGTCAAAGCTGAATGTTTAGAGTGCTGACACTTTCATACACAATCCCCATATTTCTCAACTCCCTAATATCCAAAAGCCTAGTAACTTACTGCATCAGAGCCTGGTGTGGAGGCTTCAATGCACAGGTACGAGGCTGCAAAGGGTTAAAGATTCAGCCAGCTCCATCACTGGCACAACCCTCTCCACCATCTAGGAGATCTTCAAAAGGCGGTTGCTCAAAAAGGCAGTTCTGATGAAGAGTCTCGGCCGAAATGGCAGCTGTTCACTCTTTTCTGTAGATGCTGCCTGGCCTGCTGAGTTCCTCCAGCATTGTGTGTGTGTTGCTTGCATCAGCAGATTTTCTCTTGTTTGTGATTGCATGCAGCATCAATTCCTGAGACACCCCACTAGTTACGATCTGTATCAAAAAAGGACCCCTTTCTTCTCACTCTTATATTTCTATCTGTAAATCAGTTCATCTCAATATATAAGGACATAAGAAAATTGGAACAGGAGTGTGCCACAAGTCTGCATTCAATATAATCATAATAGACGTTTCACAGGCCTCATTCGCCTTCTGCATCAATTCTCCAGTTGATCCTCTGTTCCCTGGTCATTCAAATAATAATGCACACTGCCTCTTTAAATACTCCCAATGATCCTGGCTCTACCATCAGGATATCGGTGTTTTTTTTGCTTTATTTTGCTCGCCAGCTCTTGTGATCTATCAATGTAAGTCTCACACAGGTAACATCTTCAAATCTTGAAGTGTGATCCCACAAAATTCTAATTCAGAGATATACAAGTCAGTCAGCCAGTTTGATACTTTCATCCAATAGGTTTATTCGATTACTGCAAGATTATTACAGCAAAAACATCATTTTCTGGTTTGAAAGAATGCAAAATTTTTCCATATAGAGAAGAGTTACAGACCACAATGTCTATAAAATTAAAATGTAAGGACTATTTCTAATTCCAGAATAGCGGTGATCCACAAAAGGTATCATCATGCTTAAAGTTCAAGTATTTTTTGTAAGAATTAATCTATTAATTGCTGAATCCAATGAATATATTTATTTGTGATCCTTGTATAAACACCAGGCTTTTTGGGAAGTCCACAACTTTTTCCATAGGATACAATTCCTCTGAGTTGCTTCTTACAAACCAGTGGTCCACCTGAGTCTCCCTAAAAAAGAAAGAAAGATAGGTTAATGAATGATTTCTGGAATGGTATGAGTAATGGTGCTTTGATAATCTTGAGATGTTTTAAATTAAGTTATTAAGCTATTATGGTCTGAGTTTTTCTTGGAAAGTCTTTAAACACTGAAAGAGTGACTTTGAAACATCTAATGTGTTGTGCCAGAAATAGGTCATGATGTAGTTCCAGAAGCTGGAGATAGATAATTACATAATCTACAAGCCAAGACATAGCCAATGGTTATAGTCACTAGATCCTGGCATTGCAGTCACTTACAAACACATTGTGTCAGAAATTCTTCAGTCTTTTTGTACAAAATGCGGAGACCTATTCATCTCTTGTCAGTTTGGTATAAAATTTCAAGGCCTTTACAGTGTACCTTGCAAGATGATCATCTGTAGTAGGAGGGCCCTTCATAAACAAACTTCTGCAAAGAATCTTTTCCCTCATAACTCCTTGGCATTGTGGTGACAAATGATAAAGACGGCAGGGAAGAAAATGGAGTGCCAGTGGGCATCTTGTAAACGGTCAGTGCAAGTGTATTTCATATCCACGGTGAACAGCACTTTAATGCTGGTTAATCATTTAAGGGGACTTCTGAAGAGTACGTAGTTTCATGAAAAGTAAAACAGACTTGACAAAGTTGCTTAGGTTCTCAGCTAACAAGCAGAGTAGTAAAGGGGAACCTGCGGATGTGGTGTATTTCGATTTCCCAAAGGCACTTAAGCAGATTTTACAAAAACAATTGGTGCATAAATTAATAGCATTGAAGATAAGAGTGCTAGCATGGATTCAAAACTGGCTGTCATGTGTGAAAACAAAGAGTTGGAACAAATGGGACTTTTTCATGCTGGAAAACTATAGTACAGGGATCAATTACTACCTTCATGATTTACCATTTATGTTAATGACTTGGAGAAGGAGACAGAATATAGAGTACGTATCCAATTTTAAGAAAAAATTTGTCAAAGTGAATTTACTGAGGATATTAGGCCTCCAAACTAGGATGCAGATGGATTGAGTGGGTGACTTGGCAAATGGAGTTTAATGTACTAGTTTAGTAAATGAGGGGTGGTCTTATTGAAAGATCCTTTGGAGTGTGGGGAGGGGAGGGAACGTCGATTTAGACCAGGGGAGGCCTGTGTTCGGGCATTTTCATACCTTACAAGGCGCAGATTGGAAGTCTGTGTGGGGCGCCACTGCTCGCACAGACTAGAGCAATGTGTGATTAAGTGCCTTGCTCAAGGGCCAAACACGCTGCCACAGCTGAGGCTCGATCTAGCGACTTTGAAGTAACTAGATGAATACCTTAACCACTTGGCTATGTGGACTGGAGTGCGACAAGGTAGATATTGAAATTTTTCATTACTGGGAGAGCCTGAAATGGGGTGGAAGTGGAAGTGTAGTTTCAAAATAAGGGCCTGGTCAATTAAAACTGAGTGTGTAGAAAAATTTTCTGGAGGATAATGGATCTCTGGAACTCTCTAACACAAATCAGCATGCAGCCCAGGTCTTTGGAAGTATTTCAAGTGGAGATAAATACATTTTTGAAAAAGTGTGGAACTGAAGGCTAGAGCATTTGGCAGAAGAGTCTGGACCAGATCAGCCATGATTATGTTGAATGGAGGAATGGGCTGGAGCGGCCTTGTGATCTGCTTCTATTTCTTGTATTCTCTGACCTTCCTGACTTCTGGTTCACTTCACTAGCACAGGTCCGAAATATTCCCAGGCACCCATTTCAAAGGAAGAAGAGCTACAGTAATGCCCATCATTTTCAATGGCTCCTGCTTGTTGTCAAAAAACAATCCAAAGATACATGTATATTGAGTCCTTGCAGGGTTAAAGTGCAATGCCATGCAATTTTCTGATAGGACCTATCTGAGAGGTCCTGTAGAGTGTAGAGTGCAGACTGCTGGCAATCTCCTTAATTGCCCTGCAAAATAGGAATACAACTCAGATTAACCATAGGAATTTAAGGTCTGACCAGCATTGAACTGCATGCCTTCACTTCAATGCGAGCATTAAAGGTGTGAACTTGGTGCAGATCCAGGTTCTGCAGCCCATGAATATTCCAGTTTACAAATGAGAATAAAACCTGGGGTCAATGATCCTGGGGGACTGGGCTTCTCTGCATGGCTATGATGTTACTCTGGATTCCTCAGTTGGACCATCAGCCATCCCTGGTAAGCTTCCCACTCACAAGGAAGCTAATATTCACAGCGGCCAGTGCCAAATACCTGGGAGCAGTGCGGATTGACCAATGATATCACACCAAGAGAAATATTTGGGGAATTAAAAGGACGGAAGTTCTGGAATTTGTATTTTCAATTCCTTCAGTGTTTCATTCCCCAAATCCCAATAAATATTTTTGCCCCAACCACATCACTTTCCACGGCCCAAGTATCCTTCCTGTATCCCCCTCAGGCATTCCCCAGTTCCCATGCCTGACCAGCGATGCCTATACCGCGGACCAAATAGAGTGCACTGACATGTTTAAAATCTACTTATTTATGATGCACTGAGAATTTCAGTATATGAAAGGATGTACTTAGGCCATAAGCCAAAGGAACAGAATTAGACTATTTGGCCCATCAAGTCTGCTTTGCCTATCTGTCATGGCTGATCTCTTATCCTTTCAGCTCCACTCTCCTGCCTTCTCCCCATAACCCCTGCTGCCCGCCCTAATCAAGAACCTATCAACCTCCACCTTAAATATCTCCAATGATCCTTGGCCTCCACAGCCATCCATAGATTCACCACGTTCTGGTTAAAGGCATTCCTTCTCATCTCTGTTTGAAAGGGACAGCTTTGTATTCCGAGGCTGCACCTAGACTCCCCCACTATAGGAAACATCCTCTACATCTCCAATCTATCTAAGCTGTTCAATATTTGATAGTTTCAATGAGATCCTTATTCTTCTGATGGATTCAGTTTGTTAAAATCTATGAAACAGCCTCATAGCTTAGAGCACCAGAAGAGACTGAATCTAAACTTGCATAGAAGACAATTCTAATTATGTTCAGTTATTGCTACCGTATTTTTTTACAATCCAACTTACGATGCATGCATCTCTCCTTCCCTTTTTGTCGCCAGCACAAAGCATATTCTCAGTTATTAAGGGCTGGCGGTTATAATACTTCCGACTGTTGCACGTTTTTCTGTCTATGATGGTTACGTCTGCTTCTCTGAGCGAATCAGATGCTTTGTTTGAGTTTGCTTTTGTTGTTCCCCATCCCGCAACCGTGCAGACCGTTCCCTCTTTCAAATCCGATTCCTTGTGTGGCAGTGGTAGAAGGCTCACAAACTTGTTAAGTTCTGCCTTAGACTCCAGCTGTAGCAAATAAAAAACATTGGTTTTGTCTTATTTCTGCACATAAAATCTCTAGCATGTTTATTTATATTTTATTTATTTTAATTTAGCGATACAGCACAGTGTAGGTCCTTCTGGTCCTCTGAGCCACGCCGCCCCAGCAACTCCAAACAGGTATTCTTAAGCCTTCCGCGATAAATATTGCGGCACGCAGCAAACGGTTCACCGCTCTGGAGAGATCAAAGACCAGGAAATCTGCAGATGCGGGAAAACCAAGCAATACACTCAAAATGCTAGAAAACTCAGCAGGCCAGGCAGCATCTGTGGAAAAGAGTACAGTCGACATTTTGGGCCAGGATTTCGGCCAATAACGTCGACTGTTGACTCTTTTCCATAGATGGTGCATGGCCTGATGAGTTCCTCTAGCACTTTGTGTCCAGAGAGATTGCACCAGTTGAAGTTGGGAGACACACCTCTGGAACTGAGAAGAACGCAGCTTACGTTAGCCTATTGGATAAACCTACAAGGGCATGGAGAAAATCATCCATCTAAACAGCTTTTAGAACCATGCCGGGGAAAGGAAAGAAAGAAAATCAGAAGTTTTGAATGGACTATTGTAGAAAGGACGGGAATTGGTAATAGGGCAGTGGGCACTACAGTGCCTTTTCCTGGGGTGCCTCCATGCTGTGTGAAGCACTGGGGTGGATTTTTGAAAGGAGACAGAAAAATAGAGAAGAGATTTTAAATCAAGATAAAGTTGAACCTTATGTAAATAACAATTATTATGGATATTTACAAATATACACACAGATGCTCCAAAATGGTAATAGTAGATAAGGGGTAGGATTTGTCATGCCTGATTTTAACATTAAAAGCAAGTGAGGAGAAAGTCTGGCTGAGCGGTTATCCCAATCTGCTTGGGAAATAGTAAGAGAACCGAGAAAGCAGGAGATGGGAACAGGATGAGAGAAGGATATTAGGAAGAGACTGTCAGTTCTCACCTCCTCCAGAAGAGCCATAAGGTTTGGCTAATTTAAAAAGTATTGATGAACTAAACGGAAGCAAAAATAGACGGTGATATACCTATCTCGATAAATACGTATTATAATGTGGATTTTATATTACCTAATTTAAAAAAATTCATTCATTCATTCCTTTTCCCCCACCTAAATGAGAATATATACATGGGAGGAATACACAAGGAAATCATTTCTGTGTAACGGACATAGAATTTTTAACTTACCTTTATAGGTACTGCAGCGGGGGCCCTCAATTCACAGGCAGGAGGGGCTATCCCCCATGGCTAGACGTTTCTTCTAGCTCAACCCAGGGTCATCTAGAGACCCCAGCCTTGGAATTACACCTTTGTTACTTTTTTTTATTATTCGCATTTCTTGGCTCTTATTTGTTCAGCAAGTAGATCGATTAAGTTCTATTCTGCAGATTTCAATGATGTTCTAACAGATAAATACACATGGTGAAGGACAAAGTAAAATTCCTTTCTTTTAATGTTAATGGGCTGTTGAATCCAGTCAAGTGCAGTAAAATTCTATCAAAAATGAAAAAAGAACAAGCCCATGTAGTATATTTACAGGAAACTCACTTAAGTGATAATGAGCTTGAAAATTAAAGAGAATGGGCTTCACTAATTTCTCTTTCTCCTCATATAAATCAGGACATAGAAGAGGGTGGCTATTCTCAAGCTAAATTTTGAAAAAGTATTCGAAATGAGAGATAAGGAGGGCAGATATATTCTGGTAAGGGGGAATATAAATAGAAATCCAGTTACTTTATTGAATATATACGCACCCCCAGAAAGTGATATTAGTTTCTTCCAGAAAATTACTAATATTATGGTAATGGAAACAAAAGGTTTCTGATATGTGGGGGAGACTTAAATTTACAATTACAACCAAAGTTAGACTCTTCCAATAGAAAAACTTATGAAACAAAATCCTTACATAAGAAAGTTAACACACTTTTTGAGGATGTTGGTCTAATTGATATATGGAGGGACCTTTTCCTCGACAGAAGGGATTACACTCATTATTCTGCACCCCCCCCATTCCGTATATACAAGAATAGACTATTTCATAACATTTGGATAGAGACAAAATAATCACCTGTGGAATTGGGACAACAGATGTAAGTGTCCATTCACCTATATATTTATCTGTTGATTTTGACCTACAACCAAAGAATACTATTTGGAAACTAAACGCAAGTCTACTCAATGATCCCTATTTTAAGGAACAAATTAAAAAAGAAATTGGTCTTTACTTAGAATTCAATGATAATGGAGTGGTTTCACCTCCCACTCTATGGGATACTCTGAAGGCTGTCTTATGAGGGAAAATTATAGCGCTATCTTCATATGAGAAAAAAATAAGGAATAAAACATTAGAGGAATTACAAAATAAGCTGAAGGAACTAGAAAAAAACACAAATTGAGTTTGGCACAGGATACACTAGAGGAAACTTAAAAAATTAGTAATGATATTAACAGTTTGATAACACAAGAAATTAGAAAAAATTTAATGTTTCTGAAACAGAGACACCATGAAGGTGGATCTAAATCTATGAAAATACTGGCGTGGAAACTGAAAAAAAAATTGCAGAAAATACAATTCATAGAATTAGGGATCCAAGAACAAAAGTGATAAAAAAATAAGCTAAGTGATATTCAAGAAGCTTTTGAAATGCTTTACAAAACTCTATATTCCAAAGTTCCAAGGGGGAGCATAACCCAAACTGACACCTTCCTGAATTCTTTAGAGTTATCCACGTTAAGCAAAGAACAAAATAAAACGATGACTGCTGACATAACTGAAGCTGAACCAAAATCTGCAATTAGTAGGCTTAAATTAAGCAGGTCACCAGGATCAGATGGATATACGGCAGAGTGGTATAAAGAGTTTAGAAGTGAGTTACTCCCCACACTGAACTGGGCCCTGAGAAAGGCACAAATGCCACCCAGCTGGAAGGAGGCGACAATCTCTGCTATACCGAAAGAAGGCAAGGATAAAATGGAATGTGGGTCATTTAGACCAATATCTGTTCTTAATGTGGATTATAGAATATTTACCTCCATCATGGCCAAACGATTAGAAGAGTTTCTACCCATACTGATACATAATGATCAGACAGGTTTTATACAACAACGCCAAACACAAGACAATCTACAAAGGACACTTCACATTATGGATCATAAAAAAAAATGAAATTGAAGCAATAGTGATAAGCGTGGATGCTGAAAAGGCATTTGATTCGGTTAATTGGGTTAAAAGGATTGAATCTATTAAAATGATCATACTGCCCAGACTACTACATCTCTTTCAGACCCTTATTAATAGAGATTAACCAAAATCAATTCAATGAATTGAACAAGATGCTATCAAGATATGTATGGCAGAGTAAAAGGCCTAAGGTTCAACTCAAAACTTTGCAATTAGCCAAGGAAAAGGGGGGATGGGGCCTACCTTCTCTTAGAGATTATTATTTTGCAGCACAGTTGAGAGCCGTGATGTGCTGGTGCAACACATCATATGACGCTCAAAGGAAAAACATTGAGGAGAGGATACTTTCCATCCCCATACAGGCAATTTTGGCTGATAACAACCGACAGAGCTACATAAATAATATTGACAACCCATGGGTTAAATGGACTCTTAAAATATGGAAAACTATTATAAAAGAATATAAACTAGAGAGAGACATTGCGATTCTTAAAATAGTGTGCATATCACTCGGATTTTACGCCGAATAAACTGGATGCTAGATTTAAGGACTGGACAACTAAAGGAGTAACAGCTATTTGCAATATAATGAAAGAAGGAACACTGTTCAGTTTTGAAATGCTCAAAGAGAAACACTTATTAGAAAAACAATACTTTTACCAGTATTTACAGATGCAACAGTATGTTAATAGGACAGTTAAAAATGTAACCAAGGGAAATTGAGGAATGGGAAAGGTATAATTACACTTATAGGGGTGTATTATAGACCACCTAATGGGGAGCGAGAATTGGAGGAGTAAATTTGTAAGGAGATAGCAGATATTTGTAGTAAGCACAAGGTTGTGATTGTGGGAGGTTTTAATTTTCCACACATAGACTGGGAAGCCCATTCTGTAAAAGGGCTGGATGGTTTAGACTTTGTAAAATGTGTACAGGATAGTATTTGCAGCAATACATAGAGGTACCAACTAGAGAAGGGGCAGTGTTGGATCTTCTTTTAGGGAATGAGATAGGTCAGGTGACGGAGGTATGTGTTGGGGAGCACTTCGGGTCCAGTGATCACAATGCCATTAGTTTCAATATAATTATGGAGAAGGATAGGACTGGACCCAGGGTTGAGATTTTTGATTGGAGAAAGACTAACTTTGAGGAGATGCGAAAGGATTTAGAAGGAGAACAAATGAGTAATCCAATAGTTAAGCATACTTTACATATATGGTTTCAATTTTGAAAATTTTTTGGGTTGAATCAATTTATTTTAGCAAGTCCTATTATATCTAATTTCTTTTTTCAACTTTCCACTATGGATCAAGCTTACTCTGACTGGAAAATCAAAGGTATAGTATGATTTCGTGATTTATTTTTGGATAATTGTTTTATGTTCTTTGATCAATTATCTAATAAATATAATTTACCCAGATCTCACTTTTTTAGTTATCTACAGGTTAGAAACTTTTTAATTACTGTTTCTCCTAATTTTCCACACTCATATCCAATGGATATTTTGGAAAAAATTTTAGATTTAAATCTCTCTCAGAAAGGTGTTGTAGCAATTATTTATACAGGTGTCCCCTGCTTTTTGAATGTTCGCTTTACGAAACCTCACTGTTACGAAAGACCTACATGAGTACCCTATTTTCGCTTTCAGAGGTATTTTCACTGTTATGAAGAAAGGCAGCGCGTGATAAAAAATCAGCGAACGAAAAAATCAGCGTGTGATAAAAGGTAGCCGCTCTGCCCTGGATTCGGAACGGCATTGCTGAAACACGTGGCATTGAGCAGCTGTTAGCAAGGTGAGTTCTAAGGTGTCAGAAAAGCCTGAAAGAGTAAGGTTGTTACACTTAGCGTAAAACTAGACATAATTAAGCGTTTCGATCGTGGTGAACGAAACAAGGACAAAGTGAGTTTGGCTTGTGGAAGTTGGTGAAGATGATGTTGAAGAGGTTTTGGCATCCCATGACCAAGACCTGATAGATGAAGAGCTGATGCAATTGGAAGAGGAAAGGATAACAATTGAATCCGAATGCAGAAAGTGAAGCAACTGCGTGAGATTTTCGCTGCAATGATAAAGTACAACATTAATTTTGAAAGGGTACGTAGGTTTAGGGGATATTTGCAGGATGGTTTGAGTGCTTACAAACAACTGTATGATAGAAAAATGCGCAAGGCTCAGCAGTCAAGCAAGCCTTCCACATCAGCGACAGCAGACAACGAACCTCGACCTTCGACATCGAGGCGGGCAGTCATAGGAGAAGATGAGCTGCCTGCCCTGATCGATGATGAGATGACACCCCCGTGTCCCACCACCCCAACACCCGGGCTCCGGACAGATACTGTACCGATTCGCGAAGAACGCAGTGGTAGCTGGGAGGCACACAGCACACCTTTAAGAAAAAAGCCGAAATAAACATGCTAATTAATTAGGTGCCGCCTAGCACGTAATTATTGGCCCAGATCAGAGGTGATGCAATCGGCAATCGCCTCTGATCTGCGCGACATTTACGTGCCGGGCAGCACCTAATTAATTAGCATGTTTATTTCGGCTTTTTTTTTAACGATGTGCTGTGTGCCTCCCGGCTACCGCTGCGTTCTTCGTGGCAATGTATCGGGTCGGCGGCCCGGAGGATGGGGGCCACTACACCACCCAGTCTGCGATGAATCAGTCTAATACACCATCATCAGTGTGCTCGGCGCTGTTTTCCCAATTCCAGTAAGTGATACTACACTGTACATACATTATTTCTACTTTATATAGGCTGTGTATTTTTACGTGTTATTTGGTAGATTTGGCAGCTTCATAGTTTAAAGATTACTGGAGAGCGCGTTTATGCCAATAGCGCTTGCGTGAGATTTTCTGCCGAGAGCGCTTGTGTGAGATTTTCGCTACGGAGATCTGTGCAGGCAATCGTTGTAAAGAAGTATTTCTACTTTATATAGGCTGTGTATTTATCATATCATTCCTGCTTTTACTAATGTTACTGTTATTTTAGGTTTTATATGTTATTTGATATGATTTGGTAGGTTATATTTGGGTCTGCGAACGCTCACAAAATTTTCCCATATAAATATATGGTAATTGCTTCTTTGCTTTATGACATTTTGGCTTACAAACCGTTTCATAGGAATGCTCTACCTTCGGATGGTGGGAGAAACCTGTAATATAATTATGAATTTATGTCCTGATGTATCTAATAAAATTAAAACTGATTGGGAAAGAGAACTTAAGATTATTATACCGATTGAAAAATGGGAAAAAATTCTTCAATTAGTTAATTCATCCTCTATATGTGCTAAACATGCGTTGATACAGTTTAAAGTAGTGCACAGGGCTCACATGTCCAAAGATAAACTATCCCGTTATTACTCTTATATAAATCCTACATGTGATAGATGTCATTCCGAGATAGCTTCTTTAACTCACATGTTTTGGTCATGTCCTTTGTTGAAAAAATATTGGGAAGACATTTTTGATATTATTTCAATGGTTTTGAATATAGACTTACAACCTCACCCAATTACTGCTATTTTTGGGCTACCAATGATAGAATCAAATCATTTAACCTCTTCAGCTCTTCAGATGATTGCATTTCTTACTTTAATGGCTAGAAGATCCATTTTGCTGAATTGGAAAGAGATTAACCCCCCTACTATATTTCACTGGTTCTCACAAACTCTGTTGTGTTTAAATTTGGAAAAAATTAGAGGTGTGGTTTATGACCCTTCTATTAAATTCAAAAAGACTTGGAGGCCATTTATTCAGCACTTTCATATGATGTAATTTGACCATTTCCAAACTTATTTTACTTCTCTGTAGTGTTGGTTGAGAGGAACGGAGTCGCCGACACTAAGATTTTTCATTTTTCCCATTTTTTGTGATGTTAAAACAGATCAGGTCTTTTTTTTAGTTTAGTTGATTAATTCTGTTTAGATTAGTTTCTTTGAGGGGAGGTTATTTTTTTTTTCCTTTTACATGATTTTTGTCTAGTTATTTCTCTTTGTTCTGCATTATTCATTGGTATCCTTTATGATTGGGAGTTTTGTCAATTAATTTTTTAGTTTTATAATTACTCACGTTAACTATAACAATGTATTCCCAATAACTTTTTATTACTCTTTTGTCATGTTTATATTTTGTGAAACTAATAAAAAGATTGAAAAAGAAAAGAAAGAAGGAGTGGATTGGGACAATTTGTTTTATGGGAAGGATGTAATAGAGAAATGGAGGTCATTTAAAGGTGAAATTTTGAGGGTACAGAATCTTTATGTTCCTGTTAGGTTGAAAGGAAAGGCTAGAAGTATAAGAGAGCCAATGGTTTTCAAGGGATTGGAAACGTGGTTTGGAAAAAGAGAGAGATCTACAGTAAATAGAGGAAGCATGGAGTAAATGAGGTGCTCGAGGAATATAAAGAAGGTAAAAAGAATCTTAAGAAAGAGATTAGAAAAGCTAAAAGAAGATATGAGGTTGCTTTGGCAAGTAAGACGGAAATAAATCCAAAGGGTTTCTACAGTTATATTAATAGCAAAACGATAGTGAGGGATAAAATTGGTCCCTTAGAGAATCAGAGTGGACGGCTATGTGCGTAGCGAAAAGAGATGGGAGGAGATTTTGAACAATTTCTTTTCTTTGGTATTCACTAAGGAGAAGGATATTGAATTGTGTAAAGTAAGGGAAACAAGTAGGGTAGTTATGGAAACTATGATGATTAAAGAAGAGGAAGTACTGGCACTTTTAAGGAATATAAAAGTGGATAAGGCTCTGGGTCCTGACAGGGTATTCCCTAGGACTTTGAAGGAAGTTAGTGTAGAAATAGCAAGGGCTCTGACAGAAATATTTCAAATGACTTTAGAAAGGGGGATGGTGCTGGAGGATTGGCGTATTGCTCATGTGGTTCCATTGTTTAAAAAGGGTACTAAGAGTAAACCTAGCAATTATCGGCTTGTAAGTTTGACGTCAATGGTGGGTAAATTAATGGAAAGTATTCTTAGAGTTGGTATATATAATTATCTGGATAGACAGGGTCTGATTAGGAACAGTCAACATGGATTTGTACGTGGAAGATCATGTTTGACAAATCTTGTTGAATTTTTTGAAGAGGTTACTAGGAAAATTGATGAGGGTAAAGTGATGGATGTTGTCTATATGGACTTCAGTAAGGCCTTTGACGAAGTTCCACTCGGAGGTTAGTTAGGAAGGTTCAATCGTTAGGTATTAATATTGAAGTAGTAAAATGGATTCAGCAGTGGCTGGATGGGAGATGCCAGAGAGTAGTGATGGATAACTGCTTGTCAGGTTTGAGGCCAGTGACTAGTGGTGTGCCTCAGGGATCTGTACTGGGCCTCTTCCAATGTTGTTTGTCATATACATTAATGATCTGGATGATGGGGTGGTAAATTAGATTAGTAAGTATGCAGATGATACTAAAATAGGTGGAGTTGTGGATAATGAAGTAGGTTTTCAAAGCTTGTAGAGCGATTTAGGCCAGTTAGAAGAGTGGGATGAAAGATGGCAGATGGAGTTTAATACTGATAAGTGTGAGGTGCTACATTTTGGTAGGACTAAACAAAATAGGACATTCATGGTAAATGGTAGGGCATTAAGGAATGCAGTAGAACAGAGGGATCTAGGAATAATGGTGCATAGTTCCCTGAAGGTGGAATCTCATCTGGATAGGGTGGTGAAGAAACTTTTGGTATGCTGGCCTTCGAGTATGATAATGGTTTGCATTCTGATTTCCACAATTTCTCCAGCAAACAGGGGGGTTACTATCATAATGGGATTTCTGAGAAGGTGTAATAAAATATCTTATCAAGTTTTTCCACCTGAACTCCCTCCATTTCTGTGAACTGGAACACTTCCATTGATACCTCCATATTATTGTCCAGTCTTCCTCAGATATTATTATCCCTCCTTCCTTCTGCCATTTTGTTTTAATGTATGAAGTCGAATTGAGTATAGGAGCATTGAGTTTCGGAGTTGGGATGTAATGTTAAAATTGTACAAGGCATTGGTGAGGCCAAATTTGGAGTATCGTGTATAGTTCTGGTCACCGAATTATAGGAAAGATGTCAACAAAATAGAGAGAGTACAGAGGAGATTTACTGGAATGTTACCTGGGTTTCAGCACCTAAGTTACAGAGAAAGGTTGAACAAGTTAGGTCTTTATTCTTTGGAGCATAGAAGGCTGAGGGGGGACTTGGTAGAGGTATTTAAAATTATGAGGGGGATAGATAGAGTTGACGTGGATAGGCTTTTTCCATTGAGAGTAGGGGAGATTCAAACAAGAGGACATAAGCTGAGAGTTAAAGGGCAAAAGTTTAGGGGTAACATGAGGGGGAACTTCTTTACTCAGAGAATGGTAGCTGTGGGGAACGAGCTTCCAGTAGAAGTTGTGGAGGCAGGTTCGATTTTGTCATTTAAAAAAAAATTGGATAGGTATATGGACAGAAAAGGAATGGAGGGTTATGGGCTGAGAGCAGATAGATGGGACTAGGTGAGAGTAAGCATTCAGCACGGACTAGAAGGGCTGAGATGGCCTGTTTCCGTGCTGTAATTGTTATATGGTTTATATGGTTATAAGTACGTGTCTGATAGAGCTATTTAGAAAAGCATATAATTCAGACAATGGTAGTAGAATAACTTCAAGCGTGTATAAGGGTTTGTCAAATCTTAAAACACATTCGACTTCATACAGTAAAACAAAATGGCAGAAGGAAGGAGGGATAATAATATCTGAGGAAGACTGGACAATAATATGGAGGTATCAATGGAAGTGTTCCAGTTCACAGAAATGGAGGGAGTTCAGGTGGAAAAACTTGATAAGATATTTTATTACACCTTCTCAGAAATCCCATTATGATAGTAACCCCCCTGTTTGCTGGAGAAATTGTGGAAGTCAGAATGCAAACCATTATCATACTCGAAGGCCAGCATACCAAAAGTTTCTTCACCACCCTATCCAGATGAGATTCCACCTTCAGGGAACTATGCACCATTATTCCTAGATCCCTGTTTAGATATCCTGAGTCACACTCCCGTTCAGAAGGTGACAGTTATGCGCCTTATAGCTGTTTGCCTCCGAAGGAGAAGAAAAGGAAAAAGAAGTGGAAGAAAAAAAGTTGAAAAATAAGAAAAGGAGGAAGGGAAAGAAGAAGAAAGAAAAGGAGAAAAAAAAGATGAAGAAGAAAAAGGAAAGGGAAGAGGAAAAAGAAGAAGAAAAGAAAAGGAGAAGAAAAAGAAGGCGAAGAAGAAAAAGATGATGAAGAAAAAGAAGAAAAGAAGAAAAGGAGAAGAAGAAAAGGAGAAGAAGAAAAAGAAGAGGAAGAAGAAGAAAAACAAAACCCAGGGTCATGATGAGTTGGAGGAGGGCATGGGACAAGGCCTTAGTTAGATGGTAGGAAGTATAGGAACTGGAGCTCCAAGGAGTCAGAAGAGAATGCAGGAACCGGGGCTCATCTGAATGGGTACGGGGAAACAGCAAACATTATCTGGTGAACCAGTTCTTCAACCATGGGATTTCCCTGTGGTCGGACAGCAGGTTATTAGGGTTTAACATTTAGGCACCTGAATTTAGATAGATTGCTCCCTTTGTGTTACAGTACAACGTGCATTACTACAAAATAATCAATCACTTACTTGGAGCAACATGATGTCATTTTCTTTGCTTTTAACGTCAAAACACTCATGTGGAATTTTACGCTTCACATTCAATACTTGCTGCGAGATTTCATTACTTCTCAGTGAATCAATTCCAAGAACCACTTGGACTTGCCTGTTTTTAAAAAAACTAAATAAGACAATTTTTTTAATGTGGAGAGTATGAATTAAGATGCAAGCAGTTTATTATATCATCCACTTTAAAATATGTGAAAATTTGGAGGCTTTCAAGAGAATTCCAAGTGATTACAATTATAAACGCATAAAGCTTGTTTCTAAAGTAAAACACAATTGATTTTTGTTTATGACCACGGAATGCAATCCTAAACTTCATGTGACTCGGAATTCCAGTCCACTATAACATGGACACAGGAGTAGTGAGGGTGTACTGGGACAGTGTGCATTTTGCTTGCCGTTCCAGCAGGAAAAGCTTAACAAGGGACTGAGGTTGGAGACCTTGGCTTCATGTTATGATCAGTTGTAAATTCATGCACAAGACAGCGTGACCCCTGGATTCTCTCTGCTATATTCATTCCCAACCATTTGAGTAACTGACGGAAGAAAAGAATGCACAAATATTGCATAGGGCGTCTAGTTATTTCCTAATTTTCTTCTCATTCCTTCATTTACCAGAAGTATTAAGTGTGTGGGAGAAATTACCTACTTTATAGACGTTTAATTGATTTTATTGTCACGTAAACAAGTGCAATCAGATACAGGTACAATGAAAAAACTTGCTTGTGGTAATGTCACAGGCAAGTAAGAGCCCCATACCTTCATTAATATACTTGAACACAGCTGTTATGGGCCCAGCAGAGGTTAAACAGTGGCATTTTGACATTTTGGTTGGTGACGAAGCTGCCTTCAGGGCGTAGAAACATAGAAACATAGAAAATAGGTGCAGGAGTAGGCCATTCGGCCCTTTGAGCCTACACCACCATTCCGTATGATCATGGCTGATCATCCAACTCAGAACCCTGTACCTGCCTTCTCTCCATACCCCCTGATCCCTTTCGCCACAAGGGCCATATCTAACTCCCTCTTCAATATAGCCAATGAACTGGCCTCAACTGTTTCCTGTGGCAGAGAATTCCACAGATTCACCACTCTCTGTGTGAAGAAGTTTTTCCTCATCTCAATCCTAAAAGACTTCCCCTTTATCCTTAAACTGTGGCCCCTCGTTCTGGACTTCCCCAACATCTGGAACAATCTTCCTGCATCTAGCCTGTCCAATCCCTTTAGAACTTTATATATTTCAATAAGATCCCCCCTCAATCTTCCAAATTCCAGTGAGTATAAGCCTAGTTGATCCAGTCTTTCATCATATGAAAGTCCTGCCATCCCAGGAATCAATCTGGTGAACCTTCTTTGTACTCCCTCTATGGCAAGGATGTATTTCCTCAGATTAGGGGACCAAAACTGCACACACGGCATATCACGTCTGTGTTCTGAGTCTACGCTCTGAGCTTCTCTAGGCTATTTTTCTTAGTTTCTCCAGTGTCCATGCTGAGATTTTCAAATCATAAGTACCAACTTTGTGGTCCTGTGACTCAGTTCTGCATTGCAATTCAAGCAAGCTTATCAATAAAAATTGTTCAATTCAACAAATCAGCATTGAATGTAATAGTGTAAATTTTGGAAAAATAAAACACTGTAATCAACCTCCTTCTAAGATCCTTCCCTAGGTTTCGAGTTTCATGCTTTCTAGGTCTCAACTTTTCAGGTTCTCAAGTTTTTTGGGTATCAAGGCTTTTTCCGAGTCTAAATGTCCTGGCCCAAGCATTCAAGGTTGTCAAGCTTGTAAAGGTTTCCTAAGGACGTTTCAAGGTTTACCAAGGACATTTCAATGTTTCCCAGGGTGTTTTCAATGTTCCCAAGGTTTTCTCAACGTTCTCCCCCTCTCGAGGACTCGTTAGCCTCTCTCGCGGGGCCCCACTCGAGATCCCCTTGTCTCTTGGTCTTTCAGGGTTCCTGGGTCTCTCAGTCTGTCTGGGTTCCTCCTGAGCTCCCCATGCCTCCTCTTGAGTTTTCAGGTCTCTCTGGACCATTAGATACCAAACATGGGGGGTGGAGGGGGGAGTTCCCTGTAATTAATTGCTTGGGCCTGAGCATTGGGTTCCGAGGTTTTTAGAATACCTGATTTAGTTAGTTGTTGTTTAACAACAGTCGTTAGTTGTTTAGTTTCTTGTGTTTTTCTTGAGTTACTGGATCTTTGTAATGTGGTCTCCTGGTGCCTTCTGTTCAAGCTTTTCAAGATTCCGTGTGCTTCTATTATTTAAATAGATGCTCGATTAGCGCTAATCACAGGGTCCTCGCTTTGAGAGTGTTACTTCTCGCGGTGTCGCACGGCCAAGCCACTTATGTTCTTTTGGAACTATTATGAATAAATGTCTCGCTACCATCTCTACATCAGAGTTCTGTCTTTCCTCTGCACTTGGGTTCTGATATTGCCAGCACACATTGAAACAGTAAGCGCTTGTGTGACACACAAAAAGCTGGAGGAACTCCACAGGTCAGTCTGCATCCGTAGCGGGAAATGAACAGTTGATGGTTAGGTTTGAGACTCCTCATCTGGACTCACTCTAGATTAGTCCAGATGAAGGGATTTGACCAGAAATGCTGACTGTCAATTTCCCTCAGCTGCAGATGCTGCCTGACCTGCTAGGTTTCTCCAGCATTTTGTGTGTTGCTCCATATTCCAGCTTCTGCAGCCTCTTGTGTCTGCGATTGCTTGTGATGAAGTAAAATAGATTCTCAAAGGAACAGACCACAGTGTTCCAGGGAAAGACAGCCTCTGCCCAAGGGTGAGTGAGTGTGGTTTTGGTTTGCATGACGTCTAAGATACTAACAGTTTTCTGGAAGAGGGGAGAAGACTATAGTAAAATGAAATATAGGTGTCAGTGATCCAAAGGTATCATGGTAGAATTCCTCACCACTTGGATTCAGAAATCAGTTAGTGAAATTGGTGTTCTCCTCAGCATGCTCTAGCTCCTTTTACACTTGGCTGTAGTGTGTCAGTAGAGATGTTAGCTACTCTAATTATATAGGAGATGGAGATTAACTGTGTAAATGCTGGAGCCAATTAGAAAACTGAGAAATGCCAATAAAGGATTGTCTGATAGAAGATGATAAAAACCCACACATCATCAGAGACTGCAGGAACTTAAGTTACATCAGTAAATTATTAAGATATCTTGTTATATACAATAATTATAACTTACAGATTGCAATGTGCTGCAGTCAGAATCCAGTTTGGCTTTATCAACACTCCTCCACATATATGCTGTCTTTTCATCTGGATTGATGCCATGTATGGTTTGGAATGATTTCCCACTTCTTTGCCCCCAATGATTTCTGAGCAATCATCTTTTAAAGCAAACAGAGGTTAATGCCTGTGAGGCAAGGCTCAAAGACAGAAAGGATAGTAACAGAGATGAAGTGTATTTTACATGATTAAAAACACTAAAAGGTTGAAGAGCTTGGTGGTCTCTGAAGTCCAGAAGTTCAACCTGTGGCTTTGATTTGGAACCAGACCACATCACTGTGGAACGGCTGAATTAGAAATGGAAATCTGGCCTTAGGAAGTAGCTCTTATGCTCCAGTTGCAGATGTCTGGCAGTAATTGCAATGCGGGCAGCATCACACTCAACAATTCAAGAACATTGCCTTCCCCTCTGCCATCAGATTTCTGAATAGTCCACAAACCCATGAAACCACCTTGCCATTCCTCTTTCGCAATATTCATTTGTATATTTTTGATTGTAACTGATAGTAATTTTTTGTCTTGTACTATACTGCTGTGGGTGGTGGGGTGGAGATATGAGTCTACCGAAGGAGGTGTAAGGTGCTTCCTTCCTCCGCTAGCCTGCATGTCATCCTTGGGAAAGGTGTAGCACCCCCTGATTAGGGTCATGGGTGGGGGATGGCTGTATGAACAGCTGGTGCATATCAGGAGTTCTGGTTAAGCGACCACTGATGTCAGGCAGATAATGTCTGGGGTCACCCATCCTGTAAAGACACTGCCCGAAAGAAGGCAATAGCAAAGCACTTCTGTAGAAAAAATTGTCAAAAACAAACATAGTAAATAACCATAATTGCCAATGTCATCCCAGAGCGAGTACTTAGGATGTGCGCGACACAACTGGCAGGTGTGTTTACTGACATTTTTGATCTCTCCCTCTCCCGGTGTAGAGTGCCCTCCTGCTTCAAAATGTCCACCATTGTCCTTGTACCTAAAAAGACCAAGGTAACATGTCTGAATGACTGGCGTCCTGTCGCACTCACCTCAGTAAAAAGCAAATGCTTTGAGGGGCTGGTCAAGGACTACATCTGCAGCATGCTGCCACCCACACTGGACCCGCTACAATTCACCTACCAACACAACCGATCGACAGATGACACAATAGCCACTGCTCTACACATCGTCCTTACACATCTGGAGAAGAGGGATGCTTATGTGAGAACGCTGTCCTTGGACTACAGTCCAAAATTCAACATCGTAATTCCTTCCAGGCTTGACAAGAAGGTCAGGGACCTCGGCCTTCACCCTGCCTTGTGTAGCTGGATCCTGGACTTCCTGTCAGATTGCTGACAGGTGGTAAGAGTGGGCTCCCTCACCTCTGCCCCTCTGACCCTCAACACAGGTGCTCCTCAGGGTTGTGTACTAAGCCCCCTCCTTTACTCCCTGTATACCCATGACTGTGTCGCAACCCACAGCTGCAATCTGCTAACTGAATTTGCTGACAACACTACACTGATTGGCCTAATCTCAAATAATAATGAGGCAGCCTACAGAGAAAAAGTCATCACCCTGACACAGTGGTGTGAAGAAAACAACCTCTCCCTCAATGTCACAAAAACAAAGGAGTAGGTGGTGGACTACTGCAGGAATGGAGACAGGCTAACTCCTATTGACATCAATGGATCTGGGATTGAGAGGGTGAACAGCTTTAAATTCCTCGGCATAAACATCACCGAGGATCTCCCGTGGTCTGAACATACCAGCTGTGTGGTGAAAAAGGAACAGCAGCGCCCCTTCACCTCAGATGGTTGAAGAAGTTTGGTATGGCCCCCCCAGATTCTAAGAACTTTCTATAGAGGCACAATTGGGAGCATCCTGACTGGCTGCATCACTGCCTAGTATGGGAACTGTACTTCCCTCAATCGCAGGACTCTGCAGAGTGGTGCAAGCAGCCCAGTGCATCTGTAGATTGTAGACACAACAATTGTAGGCTGTATCTTGAGTAATAATGAGTTTGAGTACAGAGGAAATTAAGAACCTGGTGGCATGGTGTGAATACAATAACCTATCCCTCAACGTCAGCAAGATGAAGGAATTGGTTGTTGACTTCAGAAGGAGTAGCGGACCGCACGACCCAATTTACGTTGGTGGTGCACATGTGGAACAGGTCAAAAGCTTTAAGTTCCTCGGGGTCAATATCACAAATGACCTGACTTGGTCCAACCAAGCAGAGTTCACTGCCAAGAAGGCCCACCAGTGCCTTTACTTCCTGAGAAAACTAAAGAAATTTGGCCTGTCCCCTAAAACTCTCACTAATTTTTATAGACGCACCGTAGAAAACATTCTTCTAGGGTGCATCACAACCTGGTATGGAAGTTGTCCTGTCCAAGACCGAAAGAAGCTGCAGAAGATCGTGAACACGGCGCAGCACATCACACAAACCAATCTTCCATCCGTGGACTCACTTTACACTGCACGCTGTTGGAGCAGTGCTGCCAGGATAATCAAGGACACCACCTACCCAGCCAACACACTTTTCGTCCCTCTTCCCTCCAGGAGAAGGTTCGGGAGCTTGAAGACTCGTACGGCCAGAGTTGGGAACAGCTTCTTTCCAACTGTGATAAGACTGCTGAATGGATCCTGACCCGGATCTGGGCCGCACCCTCCAAATATCCGGACCTGCCTCTTGGTTTTTTTGCACTACCTTACTTCCCATTTTTATATTTTCTATTTATGATTTATAATTTAAATTTTTAATATTTACTAATTTTAACTATTTTTAATATTTTTAATATTTAATATTTGTAATCCAGGGAGTGTGAAATGCAGAATCAAATATCACTGTGATGATTGTACGTTCTAGTACCAATTGTTTGGTGACAATAAAGTATAAAGTATAACTAGTGGTGCAAACAGCCCAGTGCATCTGTAGATGTGATCTTCCCACTCTTCAGGGCATTTACAAAGACAGGTGTGTAAAAAGGGCCTGAAGAATCACTGGGGACCAGTGTCACCCCAACCACAAACTGTTCTAGTTGCTACCATCTGGGAAACGGTACCACAGCATAAAAGCCAGGACCAAAAGGCTCTGGGACAGCTTCTTCCATCAGGCCATCAGACTGATGAAGGCATGGTGACCCATCTGTGTTTCTATGTTATATTGACGATCCTGTTGTGCATAATATTTATAAATTACTATAATTACACATTGCACATTCAGATGGAGACATAACGTAAAGATTTTTACTCCTCATGTATATGAAGGATGCAAGTAATAAAGTCAATTCAATTCAACACAGCAGATAACGAAGATGATGACTGTACTGTTGCCACAAACAACAAATTTCATGATTTATTAGTGATTATAAACATCATTCTGATTCTGATTCTCTAGAGAGTGATCTTGTTCTAATTTGACACTGACCTTTAGATGAACCATTGTGGTATTTGGGGAAGAGATAAACCATTGCAAACGAAGGCAAATCCTGGGTGGACGAAGATAATTCTTCTAACACCCTCTTGTTTTGCCCTTAAAACGCAGGCATTCTCAAAGTTTTGGGCTGCTTCAATGATGTGTTTATGAAATAGTGGTACATTTGGGTGGCTCATGTGCAGCACAACCTCTGTCCTTGTGTGGAAAGGCAAATGTGTAACACCTAGCCTAGTACCTGGACAATTTACAATGACCAATTACCCTACCAACCAGTATGTCTTTGGACTGTGGGAGGAAACCAGAGTACCCGGAGGAAACACATGCAGTCACGGGGAGAACATAAAAGCTCATTACAGTCAGCAGTGGGAAATATAATTTGATTACAATAATAATGAGACAGTAATTTCCTTTGGTAAAATATCTAATACCTTCATGGAAGGTCATGTAAATAGCATCCATAGAAATTCCTTTATGCATTACACATGGAAAAATTCAGTCAACATTGAGGCATGGCTTAATCTTTACAACATACAATATTTCTTCAGGATCTGATGAATCTTTTCAGTCAATTGCAAAGTTCAAAGTAAATTTATTATCCAAGTATGTATAAATCACCATATACTGTTTGGAGATTGATTTTCTTGTGGGCATTCACAGTAGAACAGAGACATAAGACATAGGAACAAAATTAGGCTATCTGGCCCATCGAGTCTGCTCTGCCATTTCATCATGGCCGATCCATTTTCCTTCTCAGCCCCAATCTCCTGCCTTCTCCCTTTAGCTCTTAATGCCCTGACCAATCAAAAGTCTCTCAATTTCTTCCTTAAATATACCTAATGACTTGGCCTCTGCAACCGCCTATGGCAATGAATTCCACAGATTCATCACTCTCGGGTTAAAGAAATCCCTCCTCATCTCTGTTCTAAAAGGACACCCCTCTATTTTGAAGCTGTGTCCTTTGGTTATAGATTCCCCCACCACAGGAAGCATCCTCTCCACATCCACTCCACTGAGGCCTTTCAGGTTACCCCTCATTCTTCTGAGTTCCAGTGAGTAGAAGCCCAGAGCCATCAAACGCTCCACATATGACAAGACTTTCAATCCCAGAAGCATTATTGTGAACCTCCTATGAGGTCTCTACGATGTTGGCACATCCTTTCTTAGTTAAAGGGCCTCAGTACTCCAAATGAGACCTCACCAGTGCTTTATCAAGCCTCACAATGCATCCTTACTTTTATATTCTAGTCCTCTCAAAATGAATTCTAATATCGCATTTGTCTTCCTCGTCATCAACTTAACCTGCAAATTAACCTTTAGGACCCCCAAGTTCCGTTGCACTTTAGATCTTTGAATTTTCTCTCCATTTAGAAAATAGTCTACCCTTTTATTTCTTCTACCAAAGTACATGACTATACACTCTCTGACACTATATTCCATCTGCCACTTCTTTGCCCATTCTCCTAATCTGTCTAAGTCCTTCGGTAGCTTCTCTACTTTCTCAAAACTACTTGCCCCTCCACCTAACTTCATATTGTCTGTAAACTTGGCTAGAAAGTCATCAATTCTTTCATCCAAATCATTGACATATAAGGAAAGAAGAATTGGTCCTAACACAGACCTCTGTGGAACACCACTAGTCACCGGCAGGCAACCAGAAATGGCTCCTTTATTCCACTCTTTGCCTCCTGCCAATCAGCCACCGCTTTATCCATGCTAGAATGTTTCCTTTAATACCACGGCCTTGTAACCATGGGCTCAAAGGCCTTCTGAAAATCCAAGTACACAACATCAACTGATTCTCCTTTGTCTGTCCTGCTTGTTATTTCTTCAGAGAATTCCAACAGATTGATCAGGCAAGATTTTCCCTTGAAGAAACCATTCTGACTATGGCTTATTTTATCAGGTGCCTCCAAGTACCCTGAAACCACATCCTTAACAATCAACTCCAACGTCTTCCCGACCACTATGGTCAGACTAACTGGCCAATAATTTCCTTCCTTCTTCCTCTCTCCCTTCTTGAAGAGTGGAGAGACATTTGCAATTTTCCAGTCCTCTGGAGCCATGCCAGAATGAATTGATTCTTGAAAGATCTTTTCTAATGCCTTCACAGACTCTTCTGCCACCTCTTTCAGAACCCTGGTCTAAGTGACCTATCTATCTTCAGGCTTTTCAGTTTCCCAAGAACCTTCTCCGTAGTAATGACAACCTCACCCACTTCTTCACCTTGACAATTGTGAACTTGCAGCATACTGCAAGTGACTTCCAGAATAAAGACAGATGCAAAATGCTTACCCAGTTCATCCACATTTTCCTTGTCCCCATTACTACCTCTCCAGCATCATTTTTCAGCAGTCCAATATCTACTCTCACCTCTCTTTTACACTTTATACATCTGAGGAAATTCTTTGGATCCTCTTTAATTCCTTAGCTTTGTATTCCATCTTTTCCTTCTTTCTGACTTTTTAAGCTGCCTTCTGTTGGTTTTTAAAAGCTTCCCAATGCTCTAACTTCCTATTAATTTTCACTCTCTTTTTGGCTTTGGCTGCCTTTGTCAGCCACGGTTGTGTCATCCTGCCTTTAGAATACTTTTCACAAACAAGAGAAAATCTGCAGATGCTGGAAATCAAAGCAACACACACAAAATACTAAAGGAACTCAGCAGGCCAGGCAACATCTATGGAAAAAAGCACAGTCGATGTTTCGAGCCAAGACCTTTCAGCAGGAATACTTTTTCCTCTTTGTGATGTATATATCCTGTGCCTTCCGAATTGCTCCCAGAAATTCGAGTCATTGATGCTCTGCTGTCATCTCTGCCATTCGAATCTATTTAGGAGGCTCCTCTCTCATGCCCCATATCTGTCTTTACTCCTGTAATACTGGTACATCTGACTTTAGCCTCTCCTCCTCAAATTGCAGAGTGAATTCTATCATAGTATGATCACTTCTCCCTAATGGTTCTTTTACCTTAAGATCGACAATCAATTCCAGTTCATTGCACAACACCCAATCCTAGAGGGCTTAACTATAAGCTGCTCTAAAATGCCATCTTGTAGGCATTCCAGAAATTCCTCCTCTTGGGATCCAACACCAAACCTGATTTCCGCAATCATATCCCTGCATATCGAATCGCATGACTATCATAACATTGTCCTTTGACATGCATTTTCTATCTACTGTTCAGGAATGAAAGGGTTACCATATGAGGAAAGTTTGGCAGCTCTTGGACTGTATTCCCTGGAGTTCAGGAGAATGAGGGAGGATCTCTTAGAAACATTCCAAATGTTAAACGGCCTGAACAGATTAGATATGACAAAGTTATTTCCCATGGTAGGGGAGTCTAGGACAAGAGGGCACGACTTCAGGTTTGAAGGATGTCCATTTAGAACAGAGATGCAGAGAAGTTACTTTAGTGAGAGGATGGTAAATCTGTGGAATTTGTTGCCACAAGCAGCTGTGGAGGCCAAATCATTGGGTGCATTTAAGGCAGAGATAGATAGGTTCTTGATTAGCCAGGGAATCAAAGGATATAGGGAGAAGGCAGGGGAGTGGGGATGACTGGAAGAATTGGATCAGCCCATGATTGAATGGCGGCGCAGACTCGATGGGCCGAATGACCAACTTCTGCTCCTGTATCTTATGGTCTTAATTGTAGACCACATCTTTACCACTGTGTGGAGGTCTGTATACAACTCCCATCAAGGTATTTCTACCCTTGCAGTTCCTTAGCTCTAGCCACAAGTATTCAACAGCTTCTGACCCCATGTCACCTCTTTCTAATGATTTGATTTCATTTTTTACCAATGGAGCCACACCACACTCTCTCTGTCTACCTGGCTGTCCTTTCAATGCAACGTGTATCCTTGTACATAGAGTGCCTATAAAAAGTATTCAACCAACACATCCCCCCATTTGAAAGTTTTCATGTTTTATTCTTCACAGCAATGAATTACGATGGATTTAATTTGGCTTTTCTGACACCAATTGACAGAAAAAGACTCCTTCCTGTTAAAGTGATCTAAATTAATTACAAATATAAAGTACAAAATAATTGCATAAGTATTCACCCCTTTCAAGTCAGTATTTAGTAGATGTACTTTTGGCAGCAGCAATTACAGCCTTGAGTCTGTGTGGACAGGTCTCTGTCAGCTTTGCACATCTGGACACTACAATTTCCCCCCATTCTTCTTTACAAAACTGCTCAAGCTCTGTCAGATTGCATGGGGATTGTGAGTGAACAACCCTTTTCAAGTCCAACCACAAATTCTCAATTGGGTTGAGGTCTGGACTCTGAATTGGCCACTCCAGGACATTACCATTGTTGTTTTTAAGCCAATCCTGTGCAGCTTTGGCTTTATGCTAGGGGTCATTGTCTTGCTGGAAAATGAATCTTCTCCTGAGTTGCAGTTTTCTTGCAGACTGCATCAGGTTTTCCTCCAAAATTTCCCTGTATTTTGCTGTATTCATTTTACCCTTTACCTTCATAAGTCTTCCAGGGCCTGCTGCAGTGAGAGCATCCCCACAGCATGATGCAACTCCCACCATGCTTCATGGTAGGGATGGTCTGTTTTTGATGATGTGTAGTGTTTGGCTTACGCCAAACATAGTACTCAGTCTGATGGTCAAAAAGCTCATTTTTGGTTTCATCAGACCATAGAATTTCTTCCAGCTGCCTTCAGAGTTTCCCACATGCCTTCTGGCAAACTCTAGCTGAGATTTCATGTGTGTTTTTTTCAACAGTGGCTGTTTACATCCTCACAGGCAAAGTTTAGTTGTTGTTGCTTGAGTGGAAACATTTTTAATCCGCTTGCTTCTACTAAACCAAGTTTTCTAGGTAACCTCAGGCTTTTAATGTGGCTGACTTCAATTTAGTTTTGTTTCCTCTCATATCCTTGGGTGTACCTTGTGGCAGCAAAGTCATCATAGAAATACACACACATGAAAAACTCCTATTAATATATACCAGCTAAAATTACATAATCTGCAAATTTTCAAAGTAAATTTATCTCGAAATGCATGTATGTCACCATATACTATCTCGAGATTCTTTTTCTTGCAGGCATTCACAGTAGAACAAAGAGGTACAATAGAATAATGAAAAAAAAACATGCAAATACTGACAAATAACTATAGTGGAAGACAAACTGCACATACAGAAAAGAAACCAGCAATAATAAACAATACTAAGAACATGAGTTGTAGTGTCCTTAGAAGTGGGTCTATGGGTTGTGTTCAATGATCAGTATACTTACAACATGCTGCCAAATAGAAAATAACCGTCCCAGCGCTGAACACAACTTGATATTTCATCATTGCAATCAGTTCTGAACAGTGACTAGATGAACCTGTTATCTATATATAATGAAAGCTGAGGATGTGGTTATTCAGTTTGCTCAAATATCACCTATTAATTCACAAGTGGCATATGACTTCTCAGAAAATTCATAAGTCGTGCGTGAGTTTTCAGGAAAGGCACTGAAACCAGTGAAGCATTTAAATGCCATTAGAGTAGTTCAGGTGAATGGAAAAAGTGTTATGGCAGAAAAACTAAGTGAAGTGGGAGAATAATGGGGTGGAGGATAGGTGCATGAAGTGTTTGAGAAATGTGTTCCACATCATACTGATCTCGGAAACTAGGTGGGATCAGACTATCTTATATTTAATATTTGTGAAAAAGGTTAATTAATAACCTTATGCTAGGGGACCTCCTGGGAGAAGGGATAATCTTTTATTTGAAGATTGAAGATGATTTTGATCAGTCTGAAATCAGAGTCTTCAATCCAAACAAACTAGGATGGTAACACACACAAAATGCTGGAGGAACTCAGCAGACCAGGCAGCATCTATGGAAAAGAGTACAATCGGCATTTCAGGCACCTGCTGAAGGGTCTTGGGCTGAAATATCGACTGTACTCTTTTCCATAGATGCTGCCTAGTCTGCAGAGTTTCTCCAGTATTTTGTGTGTGTTACTTGGATTTCAGCATCTGCAGATTTTCTCTTGTTTGAAACTAGGATGGTGTGAGTTTCTGATAACAGAATGGGAAACTACACTGAAATATCTAGCAGTAAACAAGCAGTGACTAATATTTAAAGAATAATTGCAATAACGAATACGTACGGTGGAGAGAGTGAGCAATTTCAAGTTCCTGGTTGTCAAGGTCTCTGAGGATCTAACCTGGTCCCAACATATCGATGCAGTTATAAAGAAGGCAAGACAGCGACTATACTTCATTAAGAGTTTGAAGAAATTTGGCATGTCAACAAATACACTCAAAAACTTCCATAGATGTACTGTGGAGAGCATTCTGACAGGCTGCATTACTGTCACGAACGGCGAGGGGTTGGGGTGGGGGTGGGGTCTACTGCTCAGGACTGAAAGAAGCTACAGAAAGCCATAAAATTATCAGCTCCACCTTGGGTACTAGTCTCTGTAATACCCAAGGCATCTTCAAGGAGAGGTACCTCAGGAAAGTGACATCCATTATTAAGGACCCCCATCACCCAGGTTATGCCCTCTTCTCATTGTTACCATCAGGAAGGAAGTACTAAAGCCTGAAGGCACACATGCAGTGATTCAGGAACAGCTTCTTTCTCTCTGCCATATGATTCCTAATTGGACATTGAACCCATGAACACTACCTCACTATTTTTAAATATATATTTCTGTTTCTGCACTATTTTTTAATCAATTTATGAAAAAAATAGAGAATAAATTAACTGAACAATTAGTTTGGAATCAGCAGTTGGGTTCTCTTCCAGTCCTTATCCAGTCCCGATCGGAGTTTAACATCCAAAGACAAACAATTGTTGCCCTTCAACCAATAGGCTCCGGAACCAGAGTAGTTAACTCATCTCAACACTGAACGGATTCCATCATCTGTGGACTCACCTTCAGAGACTATGCAACTCATTTTCTTAATATTATTTATTTATTTGTTATTCTTATTTGTTTCATTTTGCAGTTCATCTTTTGCAAATCTTTGCTCTACTCTGAATCTCTGAATGAATCTCAAAATAGTATATGGTCACATATATATACTTGGAGAATAGATTTATTTTGAATTTTGAAATTTGAATCAGCTCTCGTGTCTTATTCATTTTAACTGTCTATTCAGCCCAAACAGCCTTAAATAGTGATGGGCCAGTACAACCTGTATGCACTTAATCTCTTCCACCTCAGTCACATACCTTCATTGACTGTCTGGAGTGATCCTTCTTTCAAATAAGAGATTGCTATTTCATGTCATTTGGAGTTTCATGCAGAGATTTTAATACAAATGAGCAAAAACCATTTTCTTATTCCTACAAAAATAAACAGGCCTTTTATGCCCAAGATTGTTGTTTCATCCTTTCTTATGCATTTACCATCAGCAGATCAGTAGTTTGCTATCTAACTACAGCTCTATACTAATTGTTTAGTAAATTATGGAGAAGAAGAATCGGTTACATGAGCTCATTGTAAAGCAGTTAATTGGCACTGAAACACTTTAGAAATGTGTTGGCAATTGAAATATTGATGCATGTGGAAACAAACCAAAGTAAAGTTCTAACAAAATGAATGGTCACATGATTGGTGCTTACTGACATTATTTGATGGATGGACAATGGGAGAGCTTATCTGCTCTCATTGCATAATGCCAAGGATTGATTTACAGGAGGTTTCATCAGTGAATTCCACAATGAGTTCACAGGGTTACCATCAGAACCTATGCTAATCATGTTCAATCATGCATTTAATTGTGGTCTCCTCCCACCATCACTGAGAGAAGCTAATATCTCCCTAATTCATAAGAAAGGAAAGAGCCTTGAAGATTGTGCCTCCTACAGGCCTATTTCATTGTTAAGTGTTGACTTTAAAATCTTATCTAAGACCTTAGCATTGTGATTAGAAACTGTGTTAGCTTTTATCATAAAGGAGGATCAAATGGGTATTGTAAAAGGCCATAGATCGTCTAACAACATCAGAAGATTACTTAATGTGATTCAGTCATGTCAGCAACAGGCAGTGGACGGTTTGGTGGTTTCCTTAGATGCAGACAAGGCCTTTGATCGTGTCGAATGGCTGTATCTTTTTTCACTTTGAAACAAATTGGTTTGGGCAATAATTTTATTAAGTGGGTGAAGGTTCTTTATAATGACCCTTTGGCTGCGATTCCCACTAATGGTACTAGGTCGGATAATTTTAGTATTCTGAGGGGCAGCTGGCAGGGCTGCCCTTTATCACCACTACTTTTCACTATAGTGATTGAGCCATTGGCTGAGGCTATTCGGCGAGACCCCAAAATATCTGCTCCAGACATAGGACTAAAGTCACATAAAATTACATTGTATGTGGATGATGTTTTAATTTTCTTATCAAACTCTGCTATATCAGTGCATCATCTTATACAATGTATCAATTCATTTAGTGCCTTTTCAGGTTATAAAATCAACTTTACTAAATCAGAGGCTATGTCTCTGGGGAATCTGTAGCAGGTACCTGACACAGGGGTGTTTTCCCCTTTAAATGGTCGCAGACAGGTTTTGTTTACTTAGGCATATTTAACACACCTATGTTTGATCAATTGTTCAAAGCCAACTTTACACAGTTATTTGACAAAATCAAACAGGACCTTGAGTGATGGAGCACTCTTCCCATTTCTTGGCTTGGCCGAATATCCTTGCTCAAAATGATCATTCTTCCTCGCCTGCTCTACCCAATATGAACGATTCCAGTCATTTTTACCCGACAAATACTTAAAAAAAATAAATGCCTGGTTTGTTTGTTTCATCTGGGACAAAAAAAGACCCTGTATTAAAATGTCTAAGTTACAGCTTCCCAGTAGTCTCGGGGGTCTGGATTTTCCAGACATTAAAAAATATCAATTAAGTTCCCTTTTATCTTATGTGGTTGACTGGGTTTGCAGGGACCCCTCCTCAATTTGGCTGGACATTGAAGCTTCACAAACAAAATGCCCTCTTATTAATTTGCTTTTCTTCAATAGTTAAGGAATATTGTCACAATCCAATAACAATTAATACAGTCAGGGCTTAGAGGGCGTTGCGACAAATTGAGGGCAACGCAGTGAAAATATCACCCTTCACTCCAATAACCGACAGTCCAGATTTTCAGCCTGGCATAATGGATTCTGGATTTAAACTTTGAATTTCGAAGGGTATTTTCCATCTGGGAGATTTGTTTGATGAAGGAACGATGATGTCTTTTAGTCAAATAGTACAGAAATTTAACATACCCAACAAGGATCTTTTTCGTTTCTTTCAGATAAGAGATTATGTACAGAAAAAACATCATTATTAACTTTTTATATAGTTCTGACAGAAAAGAGGATGTTTTGTTCTAAGGGCGAAGTCTCCATCAGTACTTTATACATCATCCTGAAGGAATGTTCTTGTAGAGAGGGTAAGAATCTGGGAAGGGTCTGGGAGGAAGAGCTGGGAGTAGAAATTACAGCTGAGACATGGGAGGACATCTGTGATAATGCAAAGAAAATTTCAGTTTGTAATAGAACTAAAGCACTGCAGCTCAGAATTCTGCATTGAGCCCACCTGACTCCAGATCATCTTCCAAAATTTAAGATGGGGGTTTATCCGATGTTTAGTAAAGTAAATACTGGAACTTTCACCCACTGTTTTTGGACTTGTCCTAAACTTCAGGCATACTGGAGTGATATTTTGGGTGAAATGGAAAAGATTCTGAAGATGGAGCTTGAACTGGACCCAGTGTCTTTTCTCTTAGGCTTACCCAGCAGTCGTATTATTAATGCACATCAGAAAAAAACTTCTTAACATCCTGACTTTTTGTGCAAGGAAGAACATTTTACTTTGTTGGATATCCGATAAGGCTCCTGGACTTTTTGGTTGGCGTAAGTTAATCATGGAATACATTCCTTTGGACTTTTTGACATGTATGGTACACACAAAAATAAATAGTTTTCATAAAACATGGCAAACTTTTCTGCAGTATGTAGATGTAAACCTGTCTGCTATACTAATAAGGGATTTGTATAGGATGTTGTGGTGATGTCTGTATTTTGATGGAAATGTTCTGATAGCTGATATCTGTGAGGGGAAGAAATGTAAATGTATCTGGAAATTGAAAGTTTTGTTATGCTGAACAAAAAAAAATTAAATTAAAAAAAATCCAATGACCTCCCAATGTGCAGAGAGAAAATTTTTTGCAAACAATGAAAGCAAGCAAGCAGCATTCAGAATGAATGTGAGTGCACAGACTCGAAGCCCGGAGCAAGCCGACGGCCATAGCCACAGCCTCAGTTCATCACACGGAGGAAGAAATTATCGCAGAACAGTAAATCACACAGAGGAGCAAATTATCGCAGAGCAGGCCCACAGCCTGAGCCTTTTCTTCTCAAAAATAAATTTGTCTTACTTTCAACCAGGGATTCATTACTGCAGCTGTAGTGATGCAAAATAAGCAATTACTAAAATACTGGTTTAAATTATACAGTGAGAAAAATAATTCCAAGTCATAACTCCACTATAATGCTACTGTTATAGTGTTGTAAGGCTATTGCTGTTTATAGTTTTAAGTTTGACTTTAAGAATTATAGTTTGCATGTGAAACACAGATAGAAAAATACATAACAGCTGTTGGATGGAGAAATTCATGTCCATTGTTGGCGGGAAACCGATTTTTTTAATTGTCTGTGGTGAGTATCTTAAAATAACTTGAAAGGTTAAGTTGAACTGTTAAAAGCTAAACAGGATGTAAGACTTAGAAGTGGTTTGCTTTGAAATGGTGGTTCAGTTTCAGATTCTGAACTGACCGAGTCATGAAGGACTGTTTCAACTCTTTGTGCTGGAGAGACCAAGTGGAGACCCAGAAAGCAACAGGAAGGACTAGCTTAGTAGAGCGAACACATTTTCCTGTTCAAATCTTGATTATCAATCAAAATAATGATCAACTATATATAAAGAGGTTCTGCAAATGCTGGAAACCCAAAGCAATACACACAAAATGCTGCAGAAACTCAGCAGGTCAGGCAGCTCAGTCCATGGAGGGGAATAAGCAGCTGAAATTTCAGGCTGAGGCTCTTCATCAAAACAGTCCAGGATGATTTTATTTTCCTTGATCAGTTGATCATTGTGTACTGAGTTGATGTTATCACTAAAATCATTACTCATATGCATTACCACGGATATGGGCAAAACATTGTGTGGCCAGATTTCAATAGATTATGTGACAGAAAGACAAAGAAAGCATTTGAAGTTGCATGATCCTTTTATCTGATGTGAAAGAACACTTAAATGTTTTATGCATAGCATCACTTACATATCTCATTTTACAGCTTACTAACAATAGTTACTAAAGCAGGTGAAGTCTGTTTTTAGTACATGCAAGCTGGAAAAGTTGAATTCTGCCACACGGTTTTGCAATTACACAGTGGTAAAGATCAGCAAAATGACAGGTAGATAATGGGCGGTGATTCATGCAAGGGCAGAACACAATAGTTACAGGAATAATGGTGGGTGGTCCATGCAGAGGTGGAGCACAACCTGCTCTCCTGTTTACACTTGCAATTTTCTTTTATTTCAAGCATTCCAAGTGCCAGAATTGGGGATTTTTTTTATTAGTTATCTATCAGTTGATGAGAATCATACCAATATGACCAGCTCTTGTTGTATGAAGGAATGGACAACTTCATTTTCTGAAGAGTTGCAAATGGAATTGAACTTTGTGTAATCATCGGAAAACACTGAAATTTCTTGATGAAGTAGCTGAAGGTGGTTATGCTTAGGACTCTACCAGATGTGTTGTGGAACTTGGATGATGACCCAATACAATCACAATAACCTTTCATTGGAGAAATGACTCCAGCCACTGTGGTGTTTTCTCATTGACCCCTTTAGCTTCAGTGGGTTTACAGAGATGTACTGATCCCACGTTTGGGCAAGTGCTGCAGGAGAAACTCAGCAGATCAGGCAGCATCTATGGAGAGGAATTAACAGTCGATGTTTTGGGCTGAGACCCTTCATCAGGATTGAAAAGGAAGAAGGCAGAAGCCGGAATGAAAGGGTGGGTGAAGGGGAGGAGCACTAACTATTACGTGCAACCCGGTGAGAGGGTGAAGGGAAAAGAGCGGTGGAGGGAAGAAAAAAGGCATGTCTTGAAAAGTTGGGAGGTGGTAGGTGGAAGAGACAAAGGGCCGAAGAAGAAGGAATCTGATGGAAAAGGACAGAAGACTATGCAATAAAGTGAAGGAGGCAGGGAATCAGAGGAGGTTGAAGATGATGGGTAGGTCCTGAGAATGGGGAAAATGATAAAGGGGCTGCAGAGAAAAGGGAAAACAAAGTTGTGGGGGGAGGGTTGTGGAGGAGAGAAAGTTATCAAAAGTTAGAGAAATTGATGTTTATGCCATCAGGTTGGAGACTACCAAAATGGAATACGAGATGTCTCTCCTCCAACCTGTGTCTGACCTCAACATGGTAGTAGAGGAAGCCATCGTCAGACATGTCAGTGTGGGAATGGCAAGAGATGGGGCAAAATTGTCTCATTAGCATCCAGACTATACCATGGAGCACATTTGTAGTGCCCCAAGCATGATAGTAGGTGGCTTTGCTGCAGGAATGGGACATCCTCACAATGATTTTAAGATGGTTGCTTCTGCCTAAAGCTATCACGGACAAATGCATTTACGACACGTAGGTTGCTGAGTATGAGATCAAGAAGGTTCAACAAACAAAATGCTGGAGAACTCAGAGCATCAGTAGCATCTATAGCAGGAAATGATGGTCAATGGTTTGGACTGCCTTCATCTTCTATTATTCCTCAAGTTGTTTCACTCAAGTCTGACAGCTAAAAACCTTCAGGATTCAGGTAACCTGATCATTGGCAATGTCACCAAGCCACACTTTGTGATCAACTTTGAAGAGCCTTATACAGAGTTTATTCTGAACCCTCGCTATTTTCAGTGGGTTTTCCAAGTGGTGTTCAGCGAGGAGGAGCACTGATTCACCAAATGAGGAAAGATGATCTATGGTAATTGTGAAGAAGTTTCTTTGCTCATGTACGCCCTATTGCCATGCGACTTCATGAGTCTGTAATCAACACTGAGGACTCCTGTTCCTCGCAACCAATCTATCACTGTTCCACCACCTCTGCTGGATCTATGTTATGGCTGGACAAGATGTACCCAAGGGTAGTGATAAATTGTTTGTCAGGTTTGATTCAGTAAGAGTAATTACATCAGGCTGAAAGTTGTCTAGTCTGTGAATTTCAAAATTTAGACACCAGTCCCTGGTTGTGAGTCATGAAGTCAACAATGGTTGAAGGAATTCTGTTGTGTTTGAATTCAGTGGCTGGGTCAATGACATAGGATCTGTCTCCACATTTACTTCTTTGCTTGAATACAAGGGCAATGGAACAAATGTGTGGGCACGTGGCCAAGTGGTTAAGGCACTGGACTAGCAACCTGAAGGTTGTGAGTTGGAGCCCCAGCCAAGGGAATGTATTGTGTCGTTGAGCAAAGCACTTAATCACACATTGCTCTGCGATGACACTGGTGTCAAGCTGTATGGGTCCTAATGCCTTTCCCTTGGACAGCATTGGTGTCGTGGAGAGGGGAGACTTGCAGCATGGGTAACTGCTGGTCTTCCATACAACCTTGCCCAGGCCTGCGCCCTGGAGAGTGAAGACTTTCCTGGCGCAGATCTACGGTCTCGTAAGACTAACGGATGCCTTTAATAGGAACAAATGAAAGATGTGTTGAGTCATTTTAACGGGTACTTAAGAGCCAACTACATGCCTGGAGTTACGTTAGTCAAAATGAGTAAGAGTATGGTGGATCTGCTCTCCCAGAAGGGCAGCAGATGGGTTTCAATGACAATCCAGTGATAAGTGATCATCAGCACTCAGATTAATCAGTATTTTTTTTAACCTCTCCTAAACGTCATTAACTGAATTTAAATTCCACTGTTGCTGTCATGGGATTCAAACTTGGGTCTACGGATTGTTAGCGCCGGGGTGCCTGTTTTACTAACCCTGGTGACTTAAAATCATTCAGCACCACTATAGTCACTATCAAATAACATTTCTGCAGAAAAAAAAGCACATAGCTAGACTCTAAGACATTATTGCAAGCATTATAACAATTTAGAATATCACTGAAAACTTCATTTTGAAATGATGTTCTTAATCCAGGAGAGGTATTTTTCTGAGAGCCGTGTATAAACGCCTGGCTTGTGGGGTACTCCACACTTGCATCCGAAAGAAACAATTCCACTGAATTTTCCCTTGCATACCAGTGGACCCCCTGAATCTCCCTGAAATGAGAGTAAGAGAAGATTCTCATCAGCTGTGTCGGGGTCACTGTGGAAACAAATTGCCTCACGTAACAAGGTAAATTGGGAAAAAGAATAAATGATGCATAAAAATGACCCATTGAGTTCATCATGCAAATAATGGCCAGATTAATTATTGGGTTGTAGCTCATATAGATAAGTGAGAAGGACTGATTAGGAGAGAAGATTTACGAGAATGTTACTTGGGTTTCATCTCCTCAGTTACAGAGAAAGGTTGAACAAGTTGGGTCTTTATTCTTTGGAGCGTAGAAGGTTGAGGGGGGACTTGATAGAGATATTTAAAATTATGAGGGGAATAGATAGAGTTGACGTTGATAGGCTTCTTCTATTGAGAGTGGGGGAGATTCAAACAAGAGGACATGAGTTGAGAGTTAAAGGGCAAAAGTTTAGGAGTAACATGAGGGGGAACTTCTTTACACAGAGAGTGGTAGCTGTGTGGAATGAGCTTCCAGCAGAAGTGGTTGAGGCAGGTTCGATGGTGACATTTAAAGTTAAATTGGATAGGTATATGGACAGGAAAGGAATGGAGGGTTATGGGCTGAGTGCAGGTCGATGGGACTAAGTGAGAGTAAGAGTTGGGTATGGTCTAGAAGGGCTGAGATGGCCTGTTTCCGTGCTGTAATTGTTATATGGTTATATGGATATCCAAGCCTCCAATAGCATGTTCATCCATCCTGGTCCCTGTAATCAGCCAACTAGGAAAAGCTGTTACAATATTTAAACAACTCATCTATCCCTAGTGAGGGAATTGATCACCAGACCTATGTTCTGTCCAAGTCCTGAGATCAAAGAGGCCAGGTACGGTTCCCATTCCTCCGTATGATACCTCACTTAGTGTTGGTTATCCATTCCTAGCCACAAGAGTGCAAGAGGAACCAGCTCTAAAAGGGGTGTTATGGTATTTTATAAATGATGCTGCTGGACTGTGAAGCCAGCGTGAACCGCTTGACTCCTCACTGCTGTGTGCCGACGTGCTGTGACACTGGCATAAATCCCCGGCCTCTGCCGGTGTCTCCACTGCAATGCAGAGGTTGTTTTTAAGAACTGCTGCTAGGCAGGTGGGAGGAAGCAGTACAGGGGTGTGGGGCTTGGGGTGAACAGCAGTGGGCCGATCACACAGCCCTCTGGGGCTCAGTGTGATGGAGCTTGAGATGTTGCTGCCAACTCAGACTGACTGGGGTCTTTCTGTCAAGAAGACCAAGATCCAGTTACAAAGAGACTGTGCATACTGTCTTGTCCAAGAATGGCTTCTTTATGCTGAATATCCCATACTGAATACTTTTGAGGTGCTTATAACATTATAGCTGTACACAACACGGTTTGCTGTGGTCACAAACAAGTTTCATGAGTTAGTTTAAATCCTGAAGGAAAAGCAAAATTACAGATTGGCAAATCTTGCCGTGCAAACCCTGTTGTGGCGTACATATGGTGACAGTGAGGAATGATTACTTCTCTTCTAGTATTAATTTGTTTTAACAGCAGTTAAAACCAGTCACATACTGTACATGGGATGTCCCAAATGATGAGGGTGAATAAATATTTTATTTCTTGCTTTCCTGAATGTTGTTTTTGACTCCTCTGGGAATGTAGCATCGAAACCTGGTTGGTAGACGGGTTGGCTTCTATCCAACACACATGACAAAACTGTTCTAGGAGGAACAGCCTGAGTGTGGAAAAAACATTTGCCCTACTGCTTTTACCACAAAGTTATGTTGAACACAACAATATTTGTAAGAAGGATTTCTCAGTTTGTCTCCTGTTACCTAGAAATCTAGAATTTTAGAATTATTTTTACCTCATGTATATACTTACCTGGCAGGAATCTTTGCCTCCTTTTTTGTCACCAGCACAGAGCACATCTGTAGTTATTGCAGGGTGGTAGGTGTAATATTTAGAACACAGATTCCTGTCTATGATAGTTACATTTACTTCCTGCAGCACCTTTGGCAACTGTTGTTTTCCAACACTAGTAGTCCCCCAGCCTGCAACGTTACAACTATCTCCAGCTTTCGCATCCTTTCCTGAGTTAGGCAGGTTCAGAACATCCACAAACTTGTTCAGAGTCACTGCTTCCTTAAGCTGAAATGGGAATTTAAGAGATATATCATTCACTCATAGGCATGTTGTGACATGGAGTTTGTTATACGAATGCATGCCTCTCATTAAAACTTTTTACAAAATCAGAATCAGCTTTAACATCACTGGCATTGGTCTTGAAATTTGTTGTTTTGCGGCAGCAATACTTTGCAATACACAATAATAAAACTATAAATTGCAATATATATATTGCAATTATATATATATATATATATATATATATATATAAATTAAATGCATAGTGTGGAAAGAGAGGGAAAGAAGGACAGGGATAGTGTTCATGGGCTCATTGTCCATTCAGAAATCTGATAACAGACGAGAAGAAGATTTTCCTGAAACATTGACTGCGTCTGCAGGCTTCTCTCTGTCTTCTTTGATGGTAGCAATGAGAAGAGGGCATGTCCAGGGTGATGGGGGTGGGTTTTACTCACAAACCAAAGGCTGGGTTTTCTGAAATGATGGCAACTAGCACTGATCTTTTTAAAAAATAAACCTTGTAGACAATGATAGTTGTGGCATGGAAGTTTCCTTCCTCATCATTTGTTGCTAGAAGATAATACGCTTCAGGAACCTTGCTATCAGCAAAAGTGATATTAGGAACTGAGAAGAGCAGCCAATTACATTAGTGAATGTATATAGACAGCAAACCAAGGCCAGCGAATGCACATGATATTCCATGTAATAGGGCAATAACTAATTTGGTAAATGTATAAAACCTTAGCTTGACTGCGGTGCAAGACCTCAGTTGCAACTGACGGGCCATTGCACATTTATAGAGGATAAAAGGTGGGTTTGTTATTATTTTTATTATTTTATACATTTACTTTAAAATGTTATGAGTTTTTTGTTTTCCTCTTGCTTGCTTCTACCAACACATTTTTTAAAGCTACCATCAAAATATTTATTGACTCCTGCCAATTTTTTCTAAGTCAACTGGTGGAAAACTTGATTTGAATTGGCTGCCTGCTTTATTTGATTTCATTCTTCAGAGTATTCTTTGGAAAATAAGATAGGGTATCAAGTAAAATGGGTGAACAACCCAAGGTGCTTGGTTTCCTCCTGGGGGCCTAGCTTAAAACAAAGCCTCTCATCTCTGCTGGGTTGCTGCTTGGGTTGAGCTCAAATTGCTCTTGGATGCTAAGTGTTGGTTTAGTGCATAGAATTGGATATTATTGGTGAATTATTTTGCTGATCGAGCCTGTACAAAGCATGCTGGAGATGTGTGACTTGAAACAGGTATGTCTTTGTAAGGGTGATGTCAAAGTGGGTGAAAGGATAAATGATTTAGACTATTGGTTGATCTTTTGGAAGATCATGAAAACTTGATTCAGAGTTTCCATTTGGGAAATGCTCTTACGTTTTAGTCTTTAGTTAATAATGGCATTAATAAACGGTTTGATGAGATGTTTGCAACTAAGATTATTAGTGGATGAAGATTTATTTTTCATTCTAAATACTTCCATCTTTAATATCTTTATTTTTCCCTTTCAGGGTTCTTTTGAAAACCCTGACCTGGAGTTACATGCTGACTTCGGTTCTTTGTGGGAATGAGACGCGCTTTCGGGGTTTCACATCTGGCTGTTGTTCGGCAAGCCAAGGGCTTGGCCCAAGAGTCCGGCTCGGATTTGGAAGCCTAGGATCTCGGGGGTCTGGAGATGGGTGGATCAAGGGTTGGTGTCACAGCAGGAGACCCGTGTGTTGTTGGGGAAGTTGGGGTTACTGCGGCTGTGTGCCCAGGTTTTTGGGTACAGAGCTCAAAAAAAGCGATGTAATGGACTTTTAACATCATAAACCAGCGAGTTTTTTGTTATGCCTCCCCACTCGCTGTGAAAACGGAAACACCTCCTTCTCCCTTATTAGGGAGAGAGAGAGCCTGTGGTATGTTGAAACCAGGTGAAACGCAAAGGCTTTGGGGTAACTGCAAGTCTGTGTCTTTGCCGTTGCTTTATTCACGTTTATGCGCAGTAGGGAGGGGAGCTGGGGGGGACTTTGGGGTTCTAACATTTAACTGTTGTTCTTTCTTTGGGGCACTCCTCTGTTTTTGTGGATGGCTGTGAAAAAAAGCATTTCAGGATGTATATTGTATACATTTCTCTGACATTAAATGTACCTTTGAAACTTTGAAGTGTTTAATTCATGGGATTGAAGACCTACAACAGCTATTTTTTCTTCAAATTGAAACATGGCTATCATTTAAATGAAATATTCTAAACTCAGCAAGTGATAATGAAAGAAAAAGCGGATCCGTACTTGCAGCAGCATGATGTCATTTTCATAAGTTTGTTTGCTGTATTCTGGATGTGGAAACTGCTTGCGAATGTAACGTGTTTGTTGACTCCTCTCATTTGGTGAAAGAGTATGTGCTCCAAGAACCACTCGAGGAGACTGGTTTACTTTCATGTCCTTAGGTGGGCTATTAATAAAAAAGGATAGAAAAATAATATTTTGCTGCCATTAAAAATTGCTTTGCAGAAGTCCAACAGGTTGACAACAATTAGATCCAAATCAGAGTGGAAATACCAGGTTGAGAAAAATAATTAACAGTTATACAAATTGTAAATTAACTCCTATTTTATGTCACACAGATGATGATTTAGGATTGGCCATCTGCTCTGCCAGTGATGGTTATACTGATGCTTATGGAAGAGTACAGCATAGGAAAAAGCCCTTCAGCCCACACTGTACTCAACACAATGCTGAAGTAAACTCAATCTCTTCTGCCTATACATGATCCGTGTGGCAGGTGGCCAAGTGGTTAGAGTGCTGGGCTCACGATCTGAAGGTTGTGGGTTCGAGTCTCGGCCAAAGCGACGTGTTGTGTCTTTGAGCGAGGCACTTAACCACACACTGCTCCAGTCCACCCAACTGAAAATGGGTACTGGCAAATGTTGGGGGTTAACCTCGAGATAGACTGGCATCCTATCCGGGGGTGGGAGGGGAGTCTCGTACTGTACTCTCAGTCTCTTCACGCCATAGAAACCAGCATAATGCCACTTATGCCAGAATCCGTTCAATACCATCATCCCGCAGAGACTAGTGGAGAAACTGTCGCTGCTTGGCCTTAGCACTGCCATGTGTCGCTGGATTCTGGATTTCTTGACAGAGAGACCACAGTCAGTCTGTGTTGGCAGGAACGTCTCTGACTCCATCACACTGAGCACTGGATCCCCACAAGGCTGTGTGCTTAGCCCATTGCTGTCTACACTGCTAACACATGACTGTGCAGCCAGATTCAAGGAGAACCTGATCATTAAATTTGCAGATGATACCACAGTGGTGGGACTCATCAGCAAAAATGATGAAACTATGTGCAGGGAGGAGGTCAAACACCTAGAGAGCTGGTGCAGGGATAACAACTTGATGCTTAATGTCACCAAAACCAAGGAGATGATCGTCGATTTCAGACGGTCTCAGCCTGAGCACACACCCCTCAGCATCAGCGGCTCCACAGTGGAGAGGGTGGAAAACATCAAGTTCCTTGGGGTGCAGATCTCGGACAATCTCACCTGGTCCAGGAACACCACTGGAATTGTGAAACGGGCCCAGCAGAGATTACACTTTCTGAGGAAGCTTAAACAAGTATCACTCCCCACTAACATCTTAACTACATTCTACAGAGGCGTGGTTGAGAGCGTGCTGACCTTTTGCATCATAACCTGGTACTCCAGCAGCAGTGCTGTCAACAAAAAAGCCTTGCAGAGGGTGGTTAGGGGAGCAGAGAAGATTATTGGGGTCTCCCTACCTTCTGTCCAAGACCTCTTTCAGAGTCAATGCCTCCAGAAGATACGGTACATCATTAAAGACCCCTCACACCTTCTCCATGAACTGTTGGTTCTTCTGCCATCAGGCAAACGTTACAGGAGCATCAAAACTAAAACCACAAGGCTACTGAACAGCTTCCTCCCACAGGCAGTCAGACTGCTAAATAGCTGCTCCACCTGACTCTGCTTTGGACACTTTTAACTTGCACTGGACACTTATAACTGATTATAACTGACATGTGGCTGTTGTGTTTTACTATTTATTGTTATGTTTATTATTTAGTGTTGCGTTTGTTATGTTATGATTGCACTGCCCCTGAGAAACGCTGTCTCATTCTGCCCTGCAGAGCTGATGTATGGTTAGAATGACAATAAAGTTTTTTGAATCTTTGAATCTTGAATAAGCACCGACCTGATGGGCCACAAGGCTCGGGACAGACTTTAACTTTAAAAAACACATGATCCACTTACCACCAATGTCTTGCATATTCATGTGACTATCTAACAGCTTCTTAAATGCTACTATTCTATCTCCTTCTACCATAACTCCTGGCAGCCAGTCTAGGCACCTGACACTGTCTGTATATAAAAGCCTTTCCTGTACTTCTTTAAATTCTCCACTCTCATCTTAAAAGTGCGTCCTTTCGTATGACATTTCTACTCTGGGGGAAAAGATTCTATCTACTCTATCTATGTCTCTCATAGCTTTTAAACTTCTGTTTGGGTGTTCCCACCTCCCCCCCGCCAGCCTCTGATCCCCCAGAGAAAACAATGCAAGTTTGTCCAATCACTCTTGATAGCTCATATCCTTTAATCCAAGCAGCATCCCAGTAAACCACTTCCGCAGCCTTTTTAGAGCTCCACATCCTTCCTGCAATGGGGTGACCAGAGTTGCACTCAATGCCCCAAACGCTGTCTAACTGAAGTTTTATATAGGTACATCATCCTTACTCATTTCCCTGACCAATTAAGACAGGTGTGCCATATGCATTCTTAATAGAGTCATCGGAAAGCACACTATGGAAACAGACCCTCTGGCCATCTGTTCTGTGCCAAACCATTTAAGCTGCCTACTCCTATTGACCTGCATCAGGATCATGGCCCGCCATACCCCTGCCATCCATGTACCTAACCAAACTTCTCTTAAACATTGAAATTGAGCTTGCATGCACACTTGTGGCTTGTTCCACACCCTCACGACCCTCCGAGTGAAGAGGTTTCCCCTTAGGTTCCCCTTTGTGTTGGGGACGTGGCCAAGTGATTAAGGCATTCATCTAGTTACCTCAAGGTCGCTAGTTCGAGCCTCAGCTGTGGCAGCGTGTTTGTGCCCTTGAGCAAGGCACTTAATCACACATTGCTCTAGTCTGTGCGAGGAGTGGCGCCCCACATAGACCTCCAATCTGCGCCTTGTAAGGCATGAAAATGCCCGACACAGGCCTCTCATGGTCTGAGTCGACGTTCCCCCCTCCCCTTAAAGAGACCCCAGCACCAGTCCCTGTGGAACGCTACTGGTCACGGCCCTCCAGCCAGAATAGCAATCTTCCACCACTACAACATGTCTCTTATGGGCAAGTCAATTTTGAATCCAAACTAAATATTATTGTAGATCCTATGCATGTTAATTCATCTGAGTCAGTCTATCATGAAGGACCTTGTCAAAATGCTTTAGTAAAATCCAACATTCACTGCCTTACCCTTGTTAGACATATTCATCACCTCCTCAAAAAACTCAATCAATTTTGTAAGACATGGCCTGCTCCACATAAAGCCATGCTGGCTGTCACTAAACAGGTCGTATTTTTCCCAAAAGCATACAAATCCTATCTCCAAGAATCCTCTCCAATAACTTCCCTACCATGATGCTTGAAGTTTGTGAATTATTGAATTTATTAAAATATTAAGGTAACTTGTAAAATAATCCTACTCCTATAGGAGTCCATGGCTGGATCTATTTGATGGAGCACAGAGCTAGGCCCATTATGGAAGTTAACATTTATTTCATAATCAAACACAATGTAGCTTACATTTCACAGTGTGCTGCAGTTAATATCCAGTTACGTCTGATCAAAGCTCCTCCACAATAGTGAAAATACTTGCTTCGCTTGCTAAGCCTTTGAAGAGATGCCATGTAAGGTTTTGAATGTGGTTTAACGTCATGACCTCCAATAATTTCTTCTCCATGATCTGTAATAAATAGTAGGCAATAAAATTTATTTCTCATGCTTTTTCTTTATTCAGAATTAAGCTGTGACTGCCACTAACAAGTTGAATATTTATTAGCCACTCCTAATTGTCCTCAACAAAAGCAGCTCAACTATAAAATAAAAACAGAAAATACTGGAAACATTCAGCAGGTCAGACAGCATCTCTGGAAAGGGGAACAGTTAGCGTTCAGGTCCAGGGACACTCCACTAGAACTAGAAGGTGACAAAAGGAGTAATTTTTCAGTAGCAGAGAACGTGGGGAAGGATGGGTGGAGCAGAAAAAGAAAGAGATCCAGTAAGTAAACGTAGGAGTCAGGGCAACTGTTAGGATCAGGTTATGGTTTTCTGTCTGTATAATGTGGCGTCGCTGTCAAGGCTGTCAGACATGCCCAGCAGACCAAACTACACCAAAAAAATAAAAAAAACTGTGCCAAAATGATGGCAGGCTGAAATGACTAGTTTTGATTCAGACAGAAAGAAAGAATGAGCTGATAGAGGAATGATTAGACATTTCCAAGTCAGCTTGCTGAGTGACTGAAATGCTATTTGCCCTCATCCCACATAGTAATAGAAGTTATCAGCCTGTTTCAGGGATTTGAAGAGATGGTTTGGTGTCAGGATCTTTAAGGCACTTCAAGCTGGGCAATCAATGGAGGTCTTGCCTCTCTACAACTGGAGGAACATGGCTCCATTCTGTGCCTTGTACACGATGCATGACAGTGACCTGCCCAAGCTTCTGTGACACTGCATTAGAAGTCTGCAGCTTTGACCACCCAGGAGAAGGACAGGACCACTTACAAATTTCCATCCACTTCACATAACAGCTGGCATGGAAGATAGGTTATTCTGGGAGTGTTCACAAAATGGGCAGCAGCTCCTCAAGAAGGCAGCTCAGCTTCCTTTAGTGCAAATGAGCAATAAATTCAGATCCTCCCATTGAATGCCAAATCTTGTGAATGCACTAAGGATAATAATTAAATTTAAAATATAGTTCCTGCCAAAGTTAGAGGTCAGGTGAATTTGATGATGAGAACCAGGCTGCGATACTCTCTAGAGTAACACACAAAAAACTTTAACAGGTCTCAGCCCAAACCGTCAACTCTTTGTTCCTCCAGTATATGTTGCTCTGGATTTCCAGCATTCTCAGAATCTTTTGTGTTTATGATTCCTTATGAAGAATGACCAGGAAAATTGGTTCAGGCTGTGTTTCTGGATGAAAACCATCTGTTTCAGAGTGTCACATTTCTCCAGCTCCCTTAGCAGTTTCCATTCCTACACACTGCTGCTTGTGGTCTGTTTGATTTCCGTCTTATATAGTCTCAAAGCCAGCCAGTGGTGGTACAGTGCAGTGTGTTGATAGCGATGGGGTGAGGCAGTCAATAATGCAGAAAACAATCAGAAGGAGCTCACATCTTATCAAACAAAATATCTCTGTAATAGTAGAAAGAACTGGTCAGGCAGCGATTGTGGACAGATAAACAAGGTTAATGTTTCAAGGAGGTGGGTTTTCATCAAAACTAGTAAAAACCGAAAATTGAAAAGAAAGGGGAGTAGAATAAAGGGAATGCCTGTGACCCAGAGAGGCTGAATGAGGTAAATGGTGGTGCAGACTAAGAGAAGATGGCAGAGGTTTGTGAAACTGTTTGGAAGAGGTGGAGATAGATATATGAGGGCAAAGGAGTTAGGAATTCAAATATGCTGGAAATGTGCAATGCAGAGTGCAATATCTGCTGGAAAACTAGAAGAGAATGCTGGAAATACCAATCAGATATATCAGCAACTATGGAAAGGAAAGAACTGATCTTCTGGGTTATTGATTCTTTATCTGAAGTGGCCAGATCATAAACAAGCTGGACTCGCCTTGTAATCTGAAATTCAATATGAAATCCTAACAGCTGTGAAGTGCCTAGTCTGACGATGACATGTGGTTTGTTGAGCCTGGCTTGTTCTTTGTTAGAACAGAGTAAAAGTACAAGGGGTCTGATTGAAAGTGGGATGGAGATATGAAAGCACCTTTGAGGACTCCAGAACGAGGGGTCACAGTTTGAGGATAAAGGGGAAGCCTTTTAGGACTGAGATTAGGAAAAACTTCTTCACACAGAGAGTGGTGAATCTGTGGAATTCTCTGCCACAGGAAACAGTTGAGGCCAGTTCATTGGCTATGTTTAAGAGGTAGTTAGATATGACCCTTGTGGCTAAAGGGATCAGGGGGTATGGGGGGAAGGCTGGTACAGGGTTCTGAGTTAGATGATCAGCCATGATCATACTGAATGGCGGTGCAGGCTCGAAGGGCCAAATGGCCTACTCCTGCACCTATTTTCTATGTTTCTATGACTGAACAGAGATTTTGTTTGAAACTATCATCCAGCCCATGCTTCCTTTCTCCAGTGCAGAGGAGACAACAATATGAGAACTGAATGAAGTACTGTACACCAAACTGGATCATTGCATTTGGTGGTTATGATATTGCTTGACTCACACATCTGCCCGATGTAACATTTACACTGTGATGAAGAAAATTGTTAGCTTTCTCAATGACAAAAAAAGCAACAAAACTGCTTCATCATGTTCAATATTATCATTTAGACCTACAAGAAAATAGACAAGCAAAATATATATTTCTCTCAGAAATTTTCTTAAATTTGCTATTTGATATACTCTAAACAAGGAAGTAAACATGAAAGAAGATTAATAGACGTAGTCATCACTGTAGGGAATGTTAATTCATCGAACATTAAAAATGTAGGTTGGTAGTCTTAAAATATGTTAAGGAACAGATTATACCACGAAAAGGGTATTTTAATAAATTCCAAAACAAATATGATATTTTAAAGTTGTGCTTATTTTGTTACTTACAGGCTGGAATTAAGAAAAAGGAAACCAATGGAACATATAAAATATAGAGCATACTTCAGTAACTTCATTGCCTCTTCCTTTTGATCACAGCAAAGATACTTGTAATTTCATATATACTCAGAAGGATGTGGTTTGTTTGTCCTTTGCCACCCTAGTGAATCTGAATTTAATAATCTCTCACTTAAGGAACCATTCTAGTTATGAGTAGCCACATGACACATTCAAGACTAACGTGAAGTCCAACAAATTTCAGTGACAGGCAATTAGGTTTTCATAAAAATCTTGTTAAAATTTTGAACCTGCCACTTTATATTCTATTGTCAATTCCATTGAAATATTCTGATAACATCGAGGATTTGCAGGATTGGGATCCTGCACTGAATGCTGACTAAATGATGTCAAAAATGAATATTAAACTTAAGGGTACATGAAGAGAATATGTACTTTAAAGAAGATTACTTTAAAATGAGGTCAATCTACAGTAAATTAGAGGAAAATAATTGAATGTAAGTTTATTCTAATGGCTCAGATTGTCTAATGGAATACTGTATCTGCCATTTACTAGATGCCTGCTCATTAGTATTGATGAATCTGCTGAACTCCTGACTGAGTTTGACAAACTGATCCCATGGGGGCTGCTGCACAAGTCAATACTGTACTTCCGACTGGCTGGGATTGTCACGTGACTATTCATCAGTTTACTTCAATCCTGCTGGTAAAACTTTCCATCAATCTGCTGCAGCAACAAACACGACTGGAATACAATCACATAGTTGTTACTAATTATATCAACATGTACCCTGCTGTCCAATTGCATGCCGTGATTAAAGGTTAAAGAAGTGTGAACTGATTCTTGCCCATGGATTTCATTGTTTGTTTCACTATTTCAATAACAATTGATAATTTCACTCAGCACTTTAAGGGGAGGTTTACAATGTGATACAGAAATATTTTAATGAAAATTTGTCACCAGCTTAATATTAGCTGATCATTACAACTAACTTTGTTTTGAAAATTTAATTAATGTATTAGCCAGAGCAATTTCAAACACTTCACACAGAACTTTGTATACACTCTGTGGCCACTTTATTAGGTACACCTATACACCTGCTCATTAATGCAAATACCTGATCAGCCAATCATGTAGAAATATAGAAAACCTACAGCACAATACAGGCCCTTCAGCCCACAAAGCTGTGCCGAACATGTCCTTACCTTAGAAATTACCTATGATTACCCATAGCCCTCTATTTTTCTGAGCTCCATGTACCTGTCCAGGAGTCTCTTAAAAGATCCTATAGTTTCCGCCTCCACCACCGTGGCTGGCAGCCCATTCTATGCACTCACCACTCTCTGCATAAACAACTTAACCCTGACATCTCCCCTGTACCTACTTCCAAGCACCTTAAAACTGTGCCCTCCCGTGCTAGGCATTTCAGCCCTGGGAAAAGGCCTCTGACTATCCACACGATCAATGTCTCTCATCATCTTATAAGCAACTCAATGCATAAAAGCATGTAGATATGGTCAAGAGGTTCAGTTGTTCAGACCAAACACCAGAATGTGATTCAGGGAAGAAATGTGATTGAAGTGACTTTCGCCATGGGATAATTTTTGGTGCCATACAGTGTGGTATGAGTATTTCAGAAACTCCTGACTTCCTGGGTTTTCATGCAGAACATTCTCTAGAGTTTACAGAGAATGGTATAAGAAACAAAAAAGAAACAGCCAGTGAGCAGCAGTTCTGTGAATGAGAACACCTTGCTAATGACAGAGGCCAGAGGAGAATGACCAGACTGGCTCAGGCTGACAGGTTAAGAGGCAGTACCTCAGATAACCACACAATAGTAGTGTGCAGAAGAGCAAAAGTGCTCAACACATTGAATCTTGAAGTGGAAGTATCTAATAAAGTGGCCTCTGCAATATGATATCAACATTAAAATATATAAAATGTACAAGTAATGCATGAATTTAGATAGTTCATGCAGATCAATTTAGGTACATAATCTTTTTTTTTCTCTCAAATGGTTTAATACTGTATTCTATTGACCTCACACACACAGTGTCACTACCATTCCTCCCACCGTCATCACTCCCTGTACCAATAACATCCCATAACCAGGCATCACTATTTCACTACCACAGTCCTCAACAAAGGAACACTTCTCGTCCACCACCTTACGTCCTCATTGCGTTATGAGTCCCAGAATGTGCCTGAAATTTGGTCCTTTCAGGTGACCCACTAACACCTCTTACAGGAGTGATGAAAAACCTTAGCAGAGATTGGATCATTTGGGAAGGCGGGGGCTTCTCACCAGTGGATAGTCTGGACTTTCTGGTGGCACGGTGATGGAATTGTAAGGGTTCTGACTCACTGGAGGGAGGAAGGTCGAGAAGTTAATGCTTCAGCAACCGCCCAGTACTCCATTATTCCAGGCCAGATAAGGTTTGGCATTTACTATTCAGTATCTTCTGCATCACCACCAAAAACATGTGTTTCTGAGTTATTAACAGAGCAAGTTATGTGAAAACGAAACTAACATAATGAATGAAAAGTTAATAGCTAACTGGTAGTACCTGGTGGTAAATTGATTGGAATAGATGGATAGGGATTGTGACAGGAGTGCAGCAATGGATAAGGATAGGTGAAATAATTTTACAGGCCATCCCTGGGTTAAGAATAGGCTCTGTCTTTCAAAATGTCCTTATGCTGAATTTTTTCCTGACATCAGAAAATACAGACAAATTACTCAATATAGTAACTATACCCCCACAGTATTGTAGTGGATGGCAGCAAAAACATTTAAGACTCATAAGAACATTTAGTAAACGTGGAGAGGGGGAGAAAACTAGTTCTGCCTTTCAAAGGAACAAACGTTGGTATATACATCGAGCTCTGAAATTACTAACATTGGGGGAGCTCGCTCATGGCAGGGGGATTCCTGTGTCAGGCATACATAATCCAGGGTTATTCTAACTGCTGTCTAGCAATAACTCTGGAAGGCTGTGAATTTGCAAACAGGATCTGTGTGGGTCTGATTGCTGTTTACATCAATGGTACAGAGATGGAGGTAGAACATAGAATATAGAACAGTACAGCACAGGAACAGGCTGTTTGCCCCCCAGTGGTTTGGCTGAACCAGCTAAAGAGAAAATCAGAAACATCCAAGCACTAATCCCTCCTACCTGCACAATGTCTGTATCCCTTTATCTTCCTCACATTCATATGCCTATCTAAACATCTCTTCAAAGCCTCTAACGTATTGGCCTCAACCAGGTAGCGCATTCCAGGCATCCACCACTCTCTGAGAAATAGCTTACCCCTCACATCCTCTTTGAATCTAGCCCTCTTATCTTCTTGCATGCCCTTTGGTATGAGACGTTTCAAACGTGGAAACAGATAGTCCCTGTCTACTCTAGCTATGCCTCTCAGAATCTTATAAACCTCTATCAGGACATGGAGCAACCACTCTCCGCTGAACATTGATGACTCCTCCGTAGAGATCGTTAAGAGCAGCAAATTTCTTGGTGTTCACCTAGTGGAGAATCTCATCTAGTCCCTCAACACCAGCTCCATAACAAAGAAAGCCCAGCAGCGTCTCTACTTTCTGCGAAGGTTGAGAAAAGTCCATCTCCCACCCCCCATCCTCACCACATTCTACAGAGGTTGTATTGAGAGCATCCTGAGCAGCTGCATCACTGCCTGGTTCAGAAATTGCACCATCTTGGATCGCAAAACCCTGCAGCGGATAGTGAAGTCAGCTGAGGAGATCATCGGGGTCTCTCTTCCTGCCATTACAGACATTTACACCACACGCTGCATCTGTAAAGCAAACAGCATTGTGAAGGACCCCACGCAACACTCATACAAACTCTTCTCTCTCCTGCCACCTCGCAAAAGGCAACAAGTATTCAGGCTCTCATGACTAGACTATGTAACAGTTTCTTCCCCCAAGCCATCAGACTCCTCAATACCCAGAGCCTGGACTGATACCAACCTCCCTCCCTCTACTGTGCCTATTGTCTTGTTTATTATTTATTGTAATGCCTGCACTGTTTTGTGCACTATATGCAGTCCTGGGTAGGTCTGTAGTCTAGTGTAGTTTTACATAGTTCAGTGTAGTTTTTGTATTGTTTCATGTAGCACCATGGTCCTGAAAAACGTTGTCTCATTTTTACTGTGTACTGTACCAGCAGTTATGGTCGAAATGACAATAGAAAGTGACCTGACTTGACAGATCTCCTCTCAACCTCCGCTGCTCCAAGTTTATTCAGTTTTGTTTGACAGCACATGCCCTCTCAGCCAGGCAGCATTGTAGTAAACCTCTTCTGCACCCTCTCTCATGAGAGGCCAATCAAGAAGAGGTCCACGGCAAACTGGCTGTTTGGCTTATGCATAGAAAACAGAGGGTAATGTTTGAAGAGGTCCGTAATTAGTGGTGTCCCACAGGGATCTGTGCTGGGACCTCTGCTGTTGTGATGTGTATAAATGACCTGGATGAAATTGTCTGACGGGTGAGTTAGTAAATTTGCAGATGATACGAGGATTGGTCGAGGTGTGGATGGTGTTGGAGACTGGCAAAGAACACAGCACAACATAGACCAGCTGCAGATATGGGTGGAAGAATGGCTGATAGAGTTTAACCCAGATAAACGTGAGGAGTGGCGCCTTTGTAGGACAAACGCAATGAAACAAGATCACAGAAACAGGCTGTATGGTCCCCAACGTTGTGCTCAGCCTGCTAAAAAGCACACCGCGTTGGTATGTTAATTATATTTCACCATCGTACACAATCACATTGCCTTTTCTGGTTTCTGATGTGGACAGTGTTGACAAAGTAGAGGTTGTGATGATTTGTCTGCAGATTTTGGAACGGGCTTATTTATACTGTTTTTATTGAAGAAATTAGTCAGTGTGGACACGTTGTTGTCACTTGCACAGCACAAGATTTTTGTGCACACTGGTCGTTACAAGTTAGAGATCATTGCCAGGCAGTTTAGGAGTGAATACATAAAGGACTGTTCTTATATCAAATACAATGGAACTGCCATCCCCAGTACCACCGATGCGGCAGAGAGGGCCTCAAAATGGCTGTGGCTCAAAAGAGGGGAGCCATGGAGTCATAAGTAGCTAGCCATCTGGACATAAGCTGGGGTCTGATCAGCCCCGGCTGGGTCACCTGGAGGAGATTGTATGATGTTGAAAGACCCGAAACACCCGATGATTCCAGGAACATCACTGAAGATGTGTCCAGAAGCATCAATAGATGTATGTACACAGAACTTACCTCCACGGAAATTTTTATTGGCCGTGGATATTAAGGGACACAACATAGGTATGTAATGATGTGAGGAAAAAATAGCCATAATTCAATTCAACAATGGAAAAAACACAAATCTGATGTCTGTGTCTAAATTCATCTGAACTTAATTTTAAGAGAATAATTTCAAACAATTGTTCATTTACAATATGCACCTGCATTTGCAAAGCATACAGGAACGGTGAAAGCATAAACTTTCATGTATAGACTTTTTCTGTAATATCACCCAAACACAGCACTTATTGTGCAGAGCTTTTATCAATTCTTTTATTTTTTTCCAGACTGTGACTGTCACTAGAAAGACTGGAATTGTCCATTCTTAGTTGCCTCAGAGGCAATCTCTGAGCGCTTTATAAATTTTATTCTCAATTCATTTTGACTTTTGTATCATCTAGGACTTGGCTTTTCCCTTGCTCAGAAGTAATAGCAGTATTCAGAATGTTGTTGATCAAAACATGGAAGGTGCCAGCGTGACGGCCGCTGACTTACTCCTCAGGCAATCCACCTGGCTTCTGGACTTTTACTAAGGCTGACAAGCATTTATAAAACTTGAAGTTAAATATTTTATATCATTTTTTTTGCATGGACAGCTTATCTTCTTTGGATTTGGAAAAATGAAACTATCTCCTTTGGAAATAGTACTTCATTTGACTGGTATTGAAACTTGCTAATTGAAAACATGCAGATCCTAAGCTTGGCTTTACTTAAGCTAAGAATTGCATTAAAATATTTATAAACTGGAAAATAATGCTAGTTTTTTTTTGTAACAGGACATTGGTATGTAGGCATCAGGCATAGAGACAAATAGAGTTGGTTATTATGGTTATCCACACTAACACGGGCATTGAGCACAGAAAAGTTGCACTGACCAACTCAGTAAAAGAAAAAGAAGGCTTCAGAACTAACACCTCTCACAAACCTGAGCAAGCAACGCAGTGGCCCATGAAGTTTTTTTTTACTTTCTAGATTTGAGAATTTTAAGTAGCTTTATTTCATTTTTATCTTGGGCTTTGGTAAAAAGAAGACCTAGCCGTTGTTCCTGTAGATCTATGTGATTAACAGACATGTTCCTGGAACAAATGATGATGTCAGTCGTTGACTGAAACAGTGATGACTAACTTCAGTTAATACAACCAGTTCATTGCATCAAAGTTGCAGAACATTGATGTGTTAAGTAAACATACAAGTAACCTGCTTTTCTTTCCTTTGATGAAACCACAAAAAGCTTCAGAGGAGACCCACGTAAAATTTTACACAAATCATTTGTCAAAAGTTTACTGTGTACATTGAACTGTGATCATGAACTCATTCTGCTTGGTTTTCTTTTTGTATATTTGGATTCCAATGCAAACAGGTTTATTTTGTTTCACATACTGATGATGCTCATGTGACTTGTTATCTGTTCTCATTCATTTTAAGGGATCAATAAGTAATATCAATAGAATACTTACAGCTAAAGCTCTGCAGAAATTCTAAGAGTGTGATCTATCTGACATATTTTTCTCTGATCTCTGTCCAACTCCGTCCTTGTAAGGGAGCCCTCCTCAGTTCCTGTGCACTGGAGGCATCTGTAGGACAATGAATTGGCACCAGCATCACTGGCAATTAGTTCTGGTCTCTCTCACTCAACCTGGGTTCAATTCTGCCACTGTCTGCAAGGAGTTTGTACATTCTCCCTGGGACCACATGTGTTTGCTCCAGGTGCTCTGGTATCCTCCCACAGTCCAAAGGTATACTGGTTGGTAGGCTAACCGGTCATTGTAAATTGCCCCTTGATTAGGCTAGTGGTTAAATTGGGGGTTGCTGGCCAGAGCAGCATGAAGGGCTGAAAGGGTGTATTCTGTGCTGTACCTCAATAAATACAGAGACAAACTAATAAGTGTTTGTCGCTGACACAAACGACTCACCTCATTGTATGTTTTGCTGTTTCGATGTACATCTAACAAATAAAGCTAATCTAAAAATCTATCATTGGCTTGGAAAGTTTTTATCTAACTTCATTTGTGATTCATTATTAAGACCTTAAAAATAAAGGTAAGATCTTAATTACTTGCATTACACGTTGAAGAGATTCCTACTTAGATCGGAAGAAAGGCAAATGAAATATTCAGGATTTAGAAAATGCACTAATCAGAATTGTGAGAGTGAAAAATTTAAGAATTGTGGATTGGGGCCTAGCCAATCCCTCCCAACTCATCCCTGAGAATACAAAATATAATGTATAATGATAATTGCAATTTACTTATTAAAAATAACTTGGTGATTGTCTAAAATAGAAATGTTAAACTAAAGTGTTAACACACTATGTTTGAATTTGAAGATTTAACGTGATATGGGATGAAAATCTACGGGTCATAGTTCTACAGTTTTGCTAGTGAGGATATGGACTGTGTATCCCGGGGCAGGACCTTCATTCTGTTGGAAATATTGGTGACTCTGCCACAATACCAAATGTCTCCCAGCAGTGTAACAGATGAAACGCTATGTGACAGGAAATGTGGTAAGCCAACCCTCCTCATCTTTCCTGATCTATGTGGAGCTGTTAAAATTATTGCTGCAGCTTGGCTGTCCCGTTCCTTTCTTCCATTTTCGAGCTGGATAGGCTCCTACTTGTTTCCATTCATTCACTGAGGTCAGAGCACTGGGGAGGATTTAGATAGGAAGCAGATACATTTCTGGAAAGTTCAAGGAACTGAGAGCTATGAGCACTTGAGCAAAGAGAGGAGGTGAAACCTGTGGAAGATCACTCATAATGACATTAACCGGTAGGGCAGGCAGGTCTAATGGGCTGAGTGTCTGGCTTAAATTCTTATCATTTGTTTTATTGTACAACCTCTGAATTGTCTGAAGATTATATCCTTTCATTTTGATCCACACACCACCCTTTGGTTCCAACAATTAACACATATGGTTCAGATATATGTATTACCTCACTACCACCCTAGCCGAACCCTCCAGTATCCCTAAATTCGTCAAAGAGTCCATGCAATGGTCAGTACAGGGTAAATGGAAATTTCCTCCAATTGAATATGGATAATTGATGCCATTGTCTTTAGTCCCTGTTGTGATCTCTAATCCTGATCTTGAATTACATCCCTGACACTAGCAATTGTTTGACTGTTTGCTTCCTTGCTGCTAGGTTCAGCAGTGATACATTTTTCTGATCAGGTAGTTCTTTACTAATCTGCTGATTTCCATTCTGAAACATCATCATTTCCATTTTGGAGTTGCATTTGGGGAAAGAAAAATTCTGCTTAATTCTCTGAGTGTTTCTTCGTACACTGCATGTTTACTCACTCCCTCATAAGGGCAACGTGTTCCACAGTCAAGCTCTAAAGCTTATGACTTTACTCCTTAATTTTTTTTAATCTACACTTCTTTCTTGTTTTAAGACCATGTCAGTGTGTGTGTGTGTGTGTGTGTGTCTGTGTGTGAGAGAGAGAGAGAGAGAGAGAGAGGGGACAATGAGTCAGACAGATGGAGTGGAGCCAGTGATGAAGAGACAGAGAAAGATAGGGAGAGAATGTATGTGTGAGAGAGGGAGACAGAGAAAGAGAGAGAGAAGGAGATGAAAAGAGGAGAGTGAGATAGAGAGTGAGAGAGTGAGAGAGAGAGAGAGAGGGAGATGAAGAAAGGCGAGGGAGATGGAGAGAAAGAGAGAAAGAGAGAAAAAGAGTGAAAGTTACAAATTGTTACCATGGCAACCATTTGTTACCAGTTACCACTGAATTTTGCATTCAGAATATGGAAGTCTCCACTGTTGTCCGAGCAAAAGAGAATTTCATTTCCCTTAGTCTCCATAAATAAAACTGTCCATTTTCATAAAGGTTTATATATGCTAAGCTAAACCAGAGAAACCTGCAGGTTACGATAATGACTTGCATTGCCAGTGTGAAGCACCTTCAATTACTCCAAAAGACTGAGGTTTGGTAAAATACTGAAAGGCTTTTATTCGCTGTACAATACGACCTCCACAGTGAGTGTCTGCCCTCGGACTGAGGGGGAGGGGCAAAGCGAACACCTTTATACAGGACTCTGTGGGAGGAGCCACAGGGGCAGTCAGCAGAGGTGTGTGTCCAGACAGGTAACCCAGTTACAACATATATACATGGTTTACCACATTCACCCCTCCTTTTTTAAAAAGAGTCCCGCGGGGTGAAGTGACTGACAATATTTACAAGAAGTATATTTACAGGTTAAGTCTATCAGGCGGTCGAGTCCGTCGCTGTGATCTACGTAGCACCGGCGATGGCGGTTGTGCTGGCTCCGGCCTGACTTCAGGTGCCAGCACGTTAGGCGTCGGTAATCCCTCGTGCGTGTGCGTCGCGCCCGGTATGGGAGTGTCGTGTGGTGTCTGTACAGGGTTTGGGGTGCACGGTGTCTTGTAGGTACATACATTGGTGGGTACGGGATCAATAGTCACCACGGAGTGTTCAGGGTAGGGGCCCGGAGCTCCTGCGGGTGCCAGGTCGCGGATGGAGACCGTGTCCTCCCGCCCATCAGGTAAAACCACATAGGCATACTGGGGGTTCACATGAAGTAAGTGAACCCTCTCGACCATTGGGGAGTATTTATTGCTCCTCGCATGTTTCCGAAGCAGCACTGGCCCCGGGGACGTCAGCCACGTTGGTAGGGTAGTTCCAGTGGTCGATTTTCTGGGAAAAGAAAAGAGCCGCTCATGGGGGGTGGCATTGGTGGCTGTGCATAACAGGGAGCGGATGGAGTGGAGTGCCTCGGGAAGGACCTCCTGCCAGCGGGAGACCGGCAGTCCCTTTGACCTGAGGGCTAAGAGTGTGGCTTTCCACACTGTGCCATTCTCCTTCTCTACCTGTCCATTCCCCCGGGGATTATAGCTTGTGGTCCTACTAGCTGCAATTCCCCTAGCCAGTAGGTGTTGGCGCAGCTCGTCACTCATAAACGAGGACCCTCTGTCACTGTGGATATAGCATGGGTATCCGAACAGAGTGAAGAGCTTGCGCTCAGGGCTTTTATAACTGACGTGGTAGTGGTGTCGGGGCAGGGGATGGCGAAGGGGAACCGCGAGTACTCGTCAATTACGTTAAGAAAGTACACATTGCGGTCGGTGGAGGGAAGGGGGCCCTTAAAGTCAACAGTCAGTCGCTCAAAGGGGTGGGTGGCCTTGATGAGTGGTGCCTTTTCGCGTCGGTAGAAGTGCGGTTTGCACTCTGCGCAGACTTGGCAGTCCCTGGTCATCATCCTGATCTCCTCAAGGGAGAAAGGCAGGTTCCGGGCTTTCATGAAGTGGAAAAGCCGGGTGACTCCCAGGTGGCAAAGGTCTACATGTAGGGCGTATAGCCGGTCGATCTGCGCGCTGGCAGATGTTCCCCGGGATAGGGCATCGGAGAGCTCGTTGAGCTTCCCAGGCCTGTACATGATGTCATAGTTGTAGGTGGAGAGTTCGATTCTCCACCTCAGAATTTTATCATTTTTGATTTTGCTCCGCTGCTGATTATTAAACATGAACACGACTGAGCGCTGGTCAGACAGCAGGGTGAACCTTTTGCCGGCAAGATAGCGCCTCCAGTGCCTTATAGCTTCCACTATGGCCTGGGCCTCTTTCTCTACCACAGAGTGCCGAATTTCAGGGCCTTGAAGGGTACGGGAGAAGAACTCCACTGGTCTTCCTGCCTGGTTGAGGGTAGCAGCCAGCGCAAAGTCGGAGGCGTCACTCTCTACTTGGAAGGGAATGGCCTCATCCACTGCATGCATTGCTGCTTTGGCAATGTCCCCTTTTATGCGGTTGAAGGCCGTGTGGGCCTCGGCAGAGAGGGGGAATGTGGTGGACTTGACCAGGGGGCAGGCCTTGTCTGCATAGTTAGAGACCCATTGGGCGTAATATGAAAAGAAGCCCAGGCACCTTTTGAGGGCTCTGAGGGTATTGGGAAAAGGGAGTTCCAACAGGGGGCGCATACGGTCGGGGTCAGGGCCAATGACTCCATTCTCCATGACACACCCAAGGATAGCAAGTCGGGTGGTCCCAAATACACACTTGTCCTTGTTATAGGTGAGGTTGAAAGATTTGGCCGCTTGGAGAAATTTTTGGAGGTTGTTGTCGTGATCCTGCTGGTCGTGACCGCAGATGGTGATGTTATCCAGATATAGGAATGTGGTCTTCAGTTGGCACTGGTCCACCATCTGGTCCATTGCCCTCTGGAAGACAGATACACCATTCGTGACACCAAAGGGGATGCGCAGGAATTGATAAAGCCTGCCGTCCGCCTCGAAGGCAACGTAAGGGCGGCCCTCCCGGCGGATGGGGAGCTGATGGTAAGCGGATTTTAGGTCTATGGTCGAGTACACCTTGTACTGTGCTATCTGATTGACCATATCCGCGATGCAGGGTAGAGGGTACGCGTCGAGCTGCGTGAACCTATTGATGGTCTGGCTATAGTCCACGACCATCCTATTCTTCTCCCCATTCCGAACAACCACCACCTGCGCCCTCCAAGGACTTGTGCTTGCCTCAATGACCCCCTCCCTGAGCAGCCGCTGCACCTCCGACTTAATGAAAGCTCGGTCCCCCGCGCTGTACCTCCTGCTTTTAGTTGCCACAGGTTTACAGTCGGGGGTCAGGTTGGCGAACAGCGGTGGGGGAGGGATCCTGAGGGTGGAGAGGCCGCAAGTGGTGTCGGTAGTGTGGCAGCTGGCATGATGTTGGGTGGGATGCGCGGGTCGGTGTGTGTGTGTGGTCAGTAGTGGGGTATGTGACATATCTCTACAAAACGGGATTTATGACAGTAATTGGCAGGAGGGGCCCATCATACTTTATTGTCATGCTTTTCAGGTGGCTCTGGAAGTCCAACCCCAACAGCACAGGGGCACACAGTTGAGGCAAGACCAGTAACTTAAAGTCCCGATATTCTGTGCCCTGCACCACTAGCGTCGCTACACAACCCCCCCGGATGTCTGCTGTATGCGACCCGGAGGCCATGGTGACCCTCTGACTTACCGGCCGTATCATGAGTCCACAATGCTGCACCGTGGCCGGGTGGATAAAACTCTCCGTGCTGCCTGTGTCAAACAGGCAGCTTGTCCTGTGCCCCTCCACCAGGATGTCCATCATTGACCTTGCGAGCTGGTGGGGAGTGCTTTGGTCGAGGGTCACGGAAGCCAGGGTGGGGTCGCTGTCTTGGTCCGGCGCGGTGGGGTGGCCCATGAGCACCCGTTGGTCGTTGGCGTTGGGAGGTGGCGCCGACCAAGATGGCTGCCCCCATGTCTCGCATGTGGTGGCGGCGTGCAGGGAAGATGGCGGCCCCCATGTCTCGCACGTGGTGGCAGTGTGCAGGGAAGATGGCGACCCCCGCGTCTCGCACACGGCGCTGCTCGATCCCGCTCGCGGTTTTGACTTACAGACCTTGGCGAAGTGGCCCTTCTTTCCGCAGCTGGAACAGGTATCTTGTCGGGCCGCGCAGCGTTTCCGGGGGTGCTTCTCCAGTCCGCAGATGTAGCACTTCGCGGACTCATGACTGGCTGCAGCCGAGGTCGATTCGCCGGCGGGTTGCGGGGTCTGCGGCGCCCACGAGGTCATCGGGGGATCGCGTGCCTGGAGAGCTTCGGAGTTATGCAGAGCAGCCTCCAACGTATCAGCCAGCTCGATCGCCGAACTTAGGGTAAGATCGGCTTTTTCCAGCAGCCTCTGACGCACGTACACTGACCTGGTCCCCGTAACGAAGGCGTCTCTCACTAGGAGTTCTGCATGCTGCGCCGCCGTCAGCTCCTGGCAATTGCAGGCTCGCACGAGCGTCCGTAGGGCCTGGACGAACTCAGCACTCGATTCCCCGGACCGTTGTTGCCATGTCGCTAAAAGGTGCCAAGTATAGACGCTGTTTATCGGCCGCAGGTATTGTCTTTTGAGTGTGTTCATCGCGCCGTCGTAGTTCGGCTGGTCTCTGATCAGCGAATAAACCTGTGGACTGACCCTGGAGAGTAGAACTCTGCGCTTTGCTACGGGGTCGGTCGCTTTAATCTCCTCTAGATACGCTTCGAAGCAGGCCAGCCAGAGTTCGAAAGCGTTTCCAGCATCAGGCATTTGTGGATCGAGGTCTAATTTGTCTGGTCTGAGCGCCTGTTCCATGTTTTAAAATGTACAGCGAATAAAATTGAAGCACCTTCAGTTACTCCAAAAGACTGAGGTTTGGTAAAATACTGAAAGGCTTTTATTCGCTGTACAATATGACCTCCACAGCGAGTGTCTGCCCCCGGACTGAGGGGGAGGGGCAAGGCGAACACCTTTATACAGGACTCTGTGGGAGGAGCCACAGGGGCAGTCAGCAGAGGTATGTGTCCAGACAGGTAACCGAGCTACAACATATATACATGGTTTACCACACAGTGGAGTATGTTATATTCCATTATGCTGACCCTCTCCTTTGCTTTGGTCAGAAAGAATATGTGTACTGCTTTCAGATGTGCAGACCAGCGAGCTGAGATTCTCACTGACATCTTCAACATCTCCCTGAGCAGTGCCATCGTTCCTACGTGCTTCAAGGCTGCCACCATTGTCCCCGTGCCAAAGAAGTTTTCAGTGTCTTGCCTCAACGACTACCGTCCCGTTGCACTCACATCCATCATCATGAAGTGTTTCGAGAGGCTCGTCATGAGGCACATCAAGACCCTGCTGCCCCCCCTCACTGACCCCTGCAGTTCGCGTACCATCACAACCGTTCAACAGATGACGCCATTGCCATCGCCCTCCACCTGGTCCTAACCCACCTGGACAAAAAAGACACATATGTTCGAATGCTGTTCATAGACTTCAGTTCAGCATTCAACGCAATCATTCCTCAGAAACTGATTGGAAAGCTGAGCCTACTGGGCCTGAACACCTCCCTCTGCAACTGGATCCTAGACTTCCTGACTGGGAGACCTCAGTCAGTCCGGATTGGAAGCAGCATCTCCAACACCATCACACTGAGCACGGGGCCCCCCCAGGGCTGTGTGCTCAGTCCACTGCTGTTCACTCTGCTGACCCACGATAGTGCTGCAACACACAGCTCCAACCACATCATTAAGTTCGCCGATGACACGACCGTAGTGGGTTTCATCAGCATACAGAGAGGAGGTGCAGTGGTTAACAGATTCGTGCAGAACCAACAACCTGTCTCTGAATCTAAACAAAACAAAAAAGATGGTTGTTGACTTCAGGAGGACACAGAACGACCACTCTCTGCTGAACATCGATGACTCCTCCATAGAGAACATTAAGAGCACCAAATTACTTGATGTTCAGCTGGCGGAGAATCTCACCTGGTCCCTCAAAAGCAGCTCCATAGCAAAGAAAGCCCAGCAGTGTCTCTACTTTCTGCGAAGGCTGAGGAAAGTCCATCTCCCACCCCCCATGCTCACCACATTCTGCAGAGGTTGTATTGAGAGCATCCTGAGCAGCTGCATCACTGTCTGGTTCAGAAATTGCACCATCTTGGATCACAAAACCCTGCAGTGGACAGTGAGGTCAGCTGAGAAGATCATCAGGGTCTCTCTTCCCGCCATGACAGACATTTAGACCACACGCTGCATCCGTAAAGCAAACAGCATTATGAAGGACCCCACACACCCCTCATACAAACTCTTCTCCCTCTTGCCATCTGGCAAAAGGCACCGCAGTATTAAGGGTCTCACGACCAGACTATGTAACAGTTTCTCCCCCGAGCCATCAGACTCCTCAATACCCAGAGCCTGGACTGATACCAACCTACTGCCCTCTCCTGTGCCTATTGTCTTGTTTATTATTTATTGTAATGCCTGCACTGTTTTGTGCACTATATGCAGTCCTGGGTAGGTCTGTAGTCTAGTGTAGTTTTGTGTTGTTTTAATAAGTTCAGTGTAGATTTTGTATTGTTCATGTAGCACCATGGTCCTGAAAAACATTGTCTTGTTTTTACTGTGTAGTGTCCCAGCAGTTATGGCCAAAGTGACAGTAAAAAGTGACTTGACTTGACTTGACTTGACTTGAGATCAGATTATCAGGAAATCTAAGGCCTGAATGAACCCAAGGAGGTAATGCCAACTGGAGGGCACTAAAAGGTCGAAAGTTTAAAGGGGGGAGTTTAAAGGAGATTTACAAGGCAAGTCTTTTTAAACATGATAGTATGTGCCTGGAATGCTCTTCCAGTGGAGGTGATGGAAGGAGATATTATAGCAATGTTTCAGAGTCATTTGGACAGACACATGAACAGGCAGACAATGAAGAGATGTGAACCGTCTGCAAGCAGATGTATAGTGTAAATTGACACCATGATCAGCACAGACTTAGTGGCCTGAGGACTTTGCTATTCTGCTTGTATATTCTGTGTAAGTGTCATGGTCATGAGAAAATTGTAGAAAGACATTGACTTTTAAAGGGGATCTGAGAGAAACATATTAGATAGTATGAAGAACAGAAAACTATGAAAAGATAACAGAGTGGCAGATGGTGATGTGGGAACAATCTGGTATCATTCAGGACTGGTGTCAATAACATTTCTGCATATTTTGTGAGATCATTCAAATGGTACAGGAACTGTGCTAAGGAGAGGGCAGCTATAAACAAAATGATAGTCTGGATGAGTGAAATGGCTTCACTGTATTTAAGCAATTTATAACCAGATTTAAAAGATACTTTTCATACTTGAATAATATAAAGTTTCAAAACTTTCATACCCAGACCTTGCCTACCACAGTAGTAAGGATATAGTAGCTGGCATTTCAGCTGGTGGACTACAATTCATAGAGTGTATTATTGATTGGAGGCATGAGTCTGATTCCCATCCTGCCAGATAGAGAGTTTAAGCTGCAAAAGTTATTGTAAAATGGCAGTTTCCTTCAGCTCTGGTGACCATAAAGTTGTCAAATCTCCATCAGAAATGATTCTGGTTCACTAATGTCCTTCAAGCAAAGGTGAACTGGCATCATTACCTGTTTGGGCCTGCTTGTGAGTCCAGACCACTGACAGGGTTGACTTTTAATTGGCTCTGGAGTTGGGCTGGGTAAGAGGGCAATTGGGAATGGACAATAAATCCCAGTTTTTCCAAGTGATGGTCACACTCTGTCCATCTCACCTAATCCATTTATCCAGTTTTATGACATTATCTCTAATCCTTCTGCACTCACTGGGCACAAGAGGAATGATAGCAAGGAGGAACTTGCATGAGTTTTCATGTTTCAAGGATTGAAGATGTTCCAAAGTGCTTCACAGTATTGTTCAAACACCAAATGAACACCTTATTCTTCTCTCAATAAGGCCATTGTCATTTTTCTGTCAACTTGAGGAGCTTATAAGAGTCTTAGTTCAACATCTCTTCCAAAAGTTGACACCACCAACAAGGGAACCCTTCATTTCTATTGCTCTGGACTGTTGGCCTGGTTTACTGACCCCAGGCTGATATACAAGTGAGTGAGAACAATTGTGTAAACTGGATTTTATCAGTTTAGATCCTGATCCTCTCCACAAGGATACAATTTCCAGGATCTGATTGTGGACGGTAGTCAGAAACAGGAAATCTGAAGAGATTCCATGTGGTAGTTGTTCATTGGCATCAGTCCAATTACACTGGACTACAATTTTTTTCAAAAGTGTTGTCTCCTCAGAATTTATTTTTGTTTATGGTAGGCCGGTTGAAGCTGAACACAATATAATTTTAGACAAGCAGCAGACATAAAAGTTGCTGGTGAACGTAGCAGGCCAGGCAGCATCTCTAGGAGGAAGTACAGTCAACGTTTCGGGCTGAGACCCTTCATCAGGATTAACTGAAAGAAGAGCTAGTAAAGAAGAACTAGAAGAGCTAGTAATTTTAGACCACGTACTTGTGTAATGTAGAAATTTAGAAAAACAAGAAACTAACTTTTATTGAATATAATGCATTTAATTGTATAATGATGCTGATGCTTTGTAATAGTTAACTAACCTAAAAACGTTCTGTGGATATTTTTCATTTATATTCAGTGTCTGAGGCTTCTCACTAAAGTGTCCAACAATAATCAGCCAATTGCCCAGATGCCATTTGTCAATGACCTGGTGACAACTCAGTATGTTCATCACTGACAGCACCAGGATTTGCAGGAAGAAGTCTAAATGGGAATGCTGAAAATGAATCTTTAGTGACATATTGCACTTCATGGTTTTGTATGCTTGAAGCATGTTGTCAACCAACTATTCGTAGTTTGGTGCTCTGTAGTTGCCAACATTCTTGAATGAATTCCATGTGATTTTCTCTAGTCCCACTAGAAGTTCTTTGAATTGTCTGTAATTGATGACCTGTTTGATTCGTGGACCAACAAAATTAATCTTGGCATCAGCTATGCTGTCTTGAATAATGAATTGAATTAAAAATATAGGCTATTTCCAAAAAAATGGTGTGTGATAGGGAAATTTCATTATGATTTTCATGATCAGCAGCCCAAAATCCATAAGATGCACCCTGAAGTATTCAGGAACCAAAATATTTGACATCTGGTGTTATTGTCCCTTTCATTCCAAAAGTCCTATCCTCAGCTACCATCTCAGTCATGGATATTCCCATCTGCTCTTTACAATCTTCACAAATCTATGAACACATGGATGCCATCTATATTAATCCAGTGTAATAATATCATTTGGCCTTGGATTGTCAATATTTGAAAGTAAATGCAATAAAGTGGCATATTCAAATAATGTCTCTCGAATTTAGTGGTCTTTTAAGACATCATTTAGTATGCATTCACATAGGATCTAAATAAATATGTCCTGCATGTTATCAGGTTAGGCCAATGAAATGTAAAGAGATAGGCATCAAAATAAAAAGCAAACCCTCAGTGATACCCACAATATTTGCTGAAAATTTCTGGTTTGCTTTGACCTTGTCAGGTGATTTTCCATAACTGATATGGATTCAGATTAGAAAGATTAGCAAATCTTCATGTTTATTGGTGGTTGGTGGGGTCACTAAAATAAATAAACCACTTCCCTCTAAGTTTATTATAAATTGAGCAATAACTTTGGTGTGATCACAGAAGAAACAATGATGGAAGCATCACTGTACAATCCGCTTGTTTTGTCAATTGTCATCTTCCTAGCTCCGGCGTGTAAGTAGCAAAATAAGGAATATTTAAGCACTTTACGTTGATGAAAGATTTTAGTTTAATTGATGATGCACATCATAAGCATAATTTGTGATAATCAATGTAAATTTTCAGTGATAGCTATATAAAAATTTATCTATATATATGGCAATAGATGTCTATCTCATTGCTTTTCCTTGTAATTTTATTTCTTACTTGGAGAGGACCACTATATAAAATGTGGTTACAAAATTTCAATGTGCAACATGTCAAGCAGCATCTATGGAGGGAAGGAAATTGTAGAAGTGTCAGATTATTGTTTCTCCAGCCTGTGGCATCTGCTGTTTTTTGTGTCTCCTTGCTCTACTATCATTTTTTCTTGCAAATCTACTTGATAATATTAAATTTTTAACTAAATATTATTATCTTGAGGATTAATGAGGAGCTGTTGGATTTAATTCTGTTGGGTATAATTCCACGTGGTAGTCATGGGCCCAAGCTATGCCTGCCTCTTCGGAGACCTTGAAGAACAGTTAATGTTTGAAGCCTTCCCCGGTTACACTCCCTACCTCTCCCTTCACTACATTGATGACTGCATTTGTGCAGCCGCATCACCATTGCACTTGTCAACTTCATCAAATTTGCCTCTAACTTCAAACCCGCCCTTAAATTCACTTGGGTCATTTGGCATCTTCCTCCCTTTTCTTGATCCATCTGTCTCCATCTCTGGAGACAGACTGTCAAACAAAATCTTTTACAAACCTGCCACTTCTGCATCCTATCAATGCCTCTCTGCAATCTTCGACAATCCTCTACACTATCCACAACACCACCAACCTTTGTGTTGTCTGCATACTTGCCAACCCACCCTTCCACCCCCAACAGCCAGGTCGTTAATAAAAATCAAGAAAAGTAGAGGTCCCAGAATCAATCCTTGTGGGACACCACTAGTCAGAACCCTCTAATCCGAAAGTACTCCCTCCACCACGACCCTCTGCTTTCTGCAGGCAAGCCAATTCTTAATCCACCTGGCCAAACTTCCCTGGATCCCATGCCTTCCGACTTTCTGAATGGAACCTTGTCAAATGCCTTACTAAAATCCATGTATATCACATCCACTGCACTACCCTTGTCTATATGCCTGGTCACCTCCTCAAAGAACTCTATCAGGCTTGCTAGACACGATCTGCCCTTCACAAAGCCATGCTGACTGTCGCTGATCAGATCATGATTCTCTAAATGCCCATCGATCCTATTTTTAAGAATATTTTCTAATAGCTTTCCCACCACAGACGTAAGGCTCCCTGGTCTATAATTACCCAGACTACCCTACTACCTTTTTTGAACAAGCGGACAACATTTACCTCTCTCCAGTCCTCTGGTACCATTCCCATGGACAACAATTACATAAAGATCCTAGCCAGAGGCTCAGCAATCTCTTCCCTCGCCTCGTGGAGCAAGCTGGGGAATATTCCTTCAGGCCCCGAGGACTTATCGGTCGTAATGTATTTTAACAACTCCAACACCTCCTCTCCCTTAATATCAACATGCTCCAGAACATCAACCTCACTCATATTGTCCTCACCGTCATCAAGTTTCCTCTCGCTGGTGAATACTGAAGAGAAATATTCATTGAGGACCTCGCTCACTTCCACAGCCTCCAGGCACATCTTCCCACCTTTATCTCTAATCGGTCCTACCTTTACTCCTGTCATCCTTTTGTTCTTCACATAATTGAGGAATAACTTTGGGTTTTCCTTTACCCTACTCGTCAAGGCCTTCTCATGCCCCCTTCTTGCTCTCCTCAGCCCCTTCTTAAACTCTTTTCTTGCTACCTTATATTCCTCAATAGATCCATCTGATCCTTGCTTCCTAAACCTCATGTATTCTGCCTTCTTCCACCTGACTAGATGTTCCACCTCACTTGTCACCCATGGTTCCTTCACCCTACCATTCTTTATCTTCCTCACCGGGACAAATTTATCCTGAACATCCTGCAAGAGATCTCTAAACATCGACCACATGTCCATAGTGCATTTCCCTGCAAAAACATCATCCCAATTCACACCCGCAAGTTCTAGCCTTATAGCCTCATAATTTGCTCTTCCCCAATTAAAAATTTTCCTGTCCTCTCTGATTCTATCCTGCTCCATGATAATGTTAAAGGCCAGGGAGTGGGGGTCACTGTCCCCCAGATGCTCACCAGCTGAGAGATCTGTGAACTGACCCAGTTCGTTACCTAATACTAGATCTAGTATGGCATTCCCCCTAGTCAGCCTGTCAACATATTGTGACAGGAATCCGTCCTGGACACACTTAACAAACTCTGCTCCCTCTGAACCATTGGAACTAATCAGGTGCCAATCAATATTAGGGAAATTAAAGTCACCCATGATAAGAACCCTATTATTTTTGCACCTTTCCAAAATCTTCCTCCCAACCTGCTCCTTGGTATCTCTGCTGCTACCTGGAGGCCTATAGAATACCCCCAATAGAGTAACTGCTCCCTTTCTGTTCCTGACTTCCACCCATACTGACTCAAAAGAGTATCCTGCTACATTACCCACCCTTTCTGTAGTTGTAATAGTATCCCTGACCAGTAATGCCACCCCTCCTGCCATTGCCCCTCTATCCCTTTTAAAGTACTAAAATCCAGGAATATTGAGAATCCATTCCTGCCCTGGTGCCAGCCAAGTCTCTGTAATGGCCACTACATCGTAATTCCATGTATGTATCCAGGCTCTCAGTTCATCACCTTTGTTCCCGATGCTTCTTGCATTGAGGTACACACACTTTATCCCTTCTACCTTACTACTTTTACACCCTTCATTCTGCTTCTCTTTCCTCAAAGCCTCTTTATATGTTAGATCTGGCTTTACTCCATGCACTTCTTCCACTGCTCTATCGCTCTGGGTCCCATCCATCCCCCTTGCAAATTCGTTTAAACCCTCCCGATCGATGCTAGCAAACCTTCCTGCAAGGATATTGCTCCCTGTTGAGTTCAGGTGCAACCCATCCAATCTGTACATGTCCCACCTTCCCCAGAAGAGATCCCATTGATCCAAAAATCGAAAACCCTGCCCCCTGCACCAACTCCTCAGCCACATATTCAACTGCCACCTCCTCCAATTCTTACCATCACTATCACATAGCACTGGCAGCAATCCTGAGAACGCCACCCTTGAGGTCCTGTTCTTCAGCCTTCTGTCTAGTTCCCAAAACTCACACTTCAGGACCTCATCCCTCTTCCTGCCTATGTCGTTGATGCCAACATGTATCATGACTTCTGTTTGCTTTCCCTCTCGTACCAGGACATCGTGCACACGATCAGAGACATCCTGGACTCCGGCACCCGGGAGGCATCAAACCATGCGGGTGTCCTTCTCACGTCCACAAAATCTCACGTCTGCTCCCCTGACTATAGAGTCTCTGATGATGACATCTCTCCTCTTCTCCGTTCCACCCTTCTGCACCAAAGGGTCAGAGTCAGTGCCGGAGGCCCTGCCACCGTGGTTCACCCCTGGTTGGTCATGGGGCTCAATATTTTATGTGCTCAAAATCAAAGGACAACTCCATATTTACAATGTATGGACCATACTTTCTTTGAATTTGTACACAGACTTCACACTTCCCCATTTGCATGCACACCACAGACATCTGATTTTAATGAATTTTCTTCAATATTGTCTAGTCAGGGATTC